>NC_134710.1:453215904-453528712 GCF_043290135.1 Rhipicephalus microplus
TACTGTAACTTCAGCGAAACTTAGGTGCCTGTCATCTCCTATGGCAAATTGCTTTCTTAAATGGTTTTTATATGTGCAAGCTGCAATTCAAGCCACAATATTTAGAAACCACTAGAAAATATACCATTCGAAGACCCGGCAGTACATTAGCTCTCATAGAGGCTACACGGCTTACTTCACACACAGCGCCGATTTTTTTTCCCTAAAGACCCAAGTAATGTGAGTGATTACGCACCAGTGCAAAAGGGCCAGATCAAAAAAGGAAATGCCGCTCTTTCTGTCTTTCAAAAGGTTTTTTGTGTGTGAAGCGGAAGATTGAGTTGTCTATTGCATTGGTGATCACCCTGACATTGTACTGAGTAACATACTTACAACAGTAGCGAACACTTTTCAGTAACGATACGTCTTTACGTAGACAGGTGTCAATAAAAAAATCAATAAAGTTCACCACATTCCGTCCTTTTGAGGGGCATCAAATAATCGACTTATAAATTGACCATACGTTTGATAGCGCTTAATATTTTATGACTTCCTCGTGAAATAACAAATCGCTTACAAATAATTCACCAAAGACTTTGAACGAACAGGGTAAGCCCTTTTATCCACCATGTATTTTGGGTGACGTTTATGTAACGTTTTCTCCGGCAACTTAGGAGTTACAGTAAATATTTTTATATAGCTGTGGTAATAATAAACCCTTCTTTTCACTGCAGCAGATCTACCCTGAAAATTGTAACAATTTTTTTATTTCCCCTTCAGGTACCTAACTAATGCTCGGTAATAGCTATTAGATTTCGTATTGAAGAAGAAAGCCACTTCACACAACAGTAATTCTACTTCAGAGTATTGTCTATTACGTTACCTGAGTTCTTGCCAAAATTTATGATTTTAAATACTGTGGTTGCTGAGATTAAAGCAAATCAGTACAAAAAAGATTCTTTTAAGATAACTCCATTTAAAGTTTAAAATATGCATTATGTCGAGAGTAAAACAAAATAACAGCAAATCCACGGGATCTTTTTCTAGGCACCAGCCAGAGACACATAAACAATATAATTTTTTTGTGTGTATAAACGAATTGTCTGGCGAAACTTTTTTGTCGTCTGATGCGCGGCCCTGTCAAAAAAGTATACTGTCGACGAAGCTAAAGGGTGCGTAGGCTCTGCACTGTGCAGTACCAGAGCGAAATTTCAAATAATCACACGGGTTAGATTGCCATCATTAAATGTGAACTCAGCATCAAGAGTGCATATTTTTATTGTTTGGTGTCTGAGGAAAACGTTTTTCGGAGCGCACTTCCACACAACAATACAACAAATTGTTGGGGTTTTGAAGTTTCCCACGATGACATTTAGCAAAAAATTTTCGATGAGCTTGTTCTGGATATCTTGGCTTAAGAGCATCAATAACAGTTGCTCGAAGGTGGTTTCTATAACGATTGGTGTACCATTAAACTGGGTTTTGATAAATTTACACTAAGCTTCAGTGTCCTTCGGGCAAAGGCCATCAGGTGGATTGGTATCATTTGATGCCGTGTGAAAATATGTTGCTGGAAGAGCTTTGGGCGTGTCTTTCAATCCGGCACAATTTTTTTGAATGACGAAACCATAATCGTTTTGGTGATTACCAATATTAACAGCCCGCCCCGCCCAGGTGCTCTAGTGGCTAAGGTTCTCGGCTGCTGACCGGTAATTCATTGGATCTAATGCCTGCTGCGGCGGCTGCATTTTTGATGAAGGCAAAAACGCTGTAGAGCCGTGTGCTCTCATTTGCGGGCATGTTAAAGAACCCCAGCTAGTCGAAATTTCCGGAGGCTTTCACAACGGCGTCTCTCACAATCAAATGGTTGTTTTGATAGGGTAAACCCCACATATATTTCACCAATAATAATACTCGCAAGACGACCACGGCCAGATGTAGCATTTTGAACAGGAATCTTGATGCCTCTCTCTTGTTTCCTTGTCGCAGTGCTGGGTCCATTTTTTTCTGAAAGTGCCAAATGCACTTGAGGATGCAAGCTTTGGACGTTTTGAAGCTTTTGGGACGTTGAACCCCGCATATCAATCAATCAACCTCTACACACGGCTGCAACGGTTGAACTGCAAGGATTTCCTTGTTACGTAAGAATACCTGCATTACATGTCACTGCACAAGTTTTGAAATATGTCGTTTTAGAGAGAAAAAAATGCACTGAGACAAAAAAATGACTGATTCTGATTCGAAGAAGCCTGAAGATTTTGAATATCACAGAAAGAAACAGTATACATTTTTTTTTCAATACTATGTTACGGTTCCCCCTTGAAGCGTAATATAATACTTTAAAGGAGCCCTGCAACACTTTATTGAGCATGGACTGAAAACGCTGCCGATCAGCACTAGAGGCTCCCGGCAACATGCAAGCCAAATAATCTAGCGCAGCATGCGACCTAGAATTCAGAACAAGTTATCGAATTCAGCTAAAATTGCTTTCCTCTATTTTGACATATCACGCGGACACTGGAAAACTAGTAAAAAAGCCCATCTATCAGCCATTGGCTGATTTGAGCATGACGCTCTCGGTCGTTAAAGAGATTGCCCTTGGAGGCTGCAACTTGTCAACGCGTGTGCACGCGATCACACTGACAATTGAAATAAAAAAAAAAGTACTCAAGGTCACGAGGCGCTCGTGACGTTTTATTTCCCATGCTATCCCTCCCTGCATAGCTTCCAGCGCTTTTGTCGGAACATGCCCCGCCGCGGTGGTCTAGTGGCTAAATCGGCATTCACACGAGGGAGAAATACACAGGGGATATATACCGAGCCTAGTAACGTCAACAGCTGAGAATAAGTCCCTCTGAATGGCCCTCACTCACACGGACGAAGTTAACGGTGGGGGAGATTAGTGTGGCCAGAACCTCCACCATTGAATGGAGCGGGAGCACTGAAAAATTCTTTGACCCCCAGTCACAGATATTGGCAAGCATTCGTCTTGGAGGGAGGGGGGGTCGAAGCCGCGTTGTGTCTTGACTGAAAAAGGAGGAAAGCGCTGGTCTAAGATTACTACGCGGTAGAAAACACCAACGGGAAAAAGACGAGGACAAGAGCAGACCATCCGTGACCGTCCGTGTTTTCTACCGCATAGTACTCTTAGAAAATGTATCACCCACTGGCCCAATCATCCACTGTGAAAAGCGCTGGTGTTTCTTGGGTGAAGAAATCGCTGGTGTGGGTTAAATTGAGTGCCCGTTTTGCACTCCCCCTTCTGCCACTTTGCTGCTTTTAAACACTTTATTCTGTCTTCATTACGTGAACTCAGCCCAAGATTCTGCTGCATCAGTGCAGCCGAAAATGTAAAAAGAGAAGTATATATGTCATGTTTCTGAAAATAAAAAATAGATCTCAGATTTTACAGCTGCCTATATTATGAGCGTCTAATCTTGAATAAAGAGGCCCATTAAAATGTTCGCTATAAAGTAAGATATCTACATCAGGCCGAACAAGCAGAGCAGTAGCATGCAGTACCAACAACAACAGTGGGCGATGTCACCATTCTCAACAGACTAACCACTTTAAAACAAAACAGAATGTCACTTCATAGAGATGGTAGCGCTCTATCATCTGCTTGACTATCGTCTCCCATACAACATAGTTTAGGTTAAGTTACTATAGTGATCGGAAGAGATGTCCCACATGTGATAGTATTCTTCCACGATGGTATTCTTCTGCCTCATTGTTTATTTTCGCCATCACGGTGCACGCAAGCCCGGAGCGTAATTTGAAACGGCCGCCACCACCGGCTTCTACAGGCACTGCAGGAGAGAGGACTACAATGTGGCCCGAGACCCACCCGAAATTCTGCTACATCCCCTACTGCACGGGGATCGTTCGACCAGTCGGAGAAACAAACAATCCCCGCCTCTCCCAAAGAGCCGCGAGGAGTTCGCGTCGACACATTAACCCGTGACGTTGTTGTCGCGTGATGCGCCATCCTCTTCTCTACTACGGCGATTTCTCCCTTGTGCGAATCCCACTTAAGGTACTCGGCTGCTGACCAGCAGGTCGCGGGATTGAATACCGGCTGCGGCGGCTCTATTTTCGATGGAGGCGAGAATGCGCAGGCCAGTGTGCTCAGATTTGGGTGCACGTTAAAAAGCCCCACGTGTTCGAAATTTTCGGAGCCCTCGCCTACAGCGTCATTCATAATCATATGGTGGTTTTGCGACGTAAAACCCCACATATCGATATCCATTTCAGCATTCAACAACTCTTTGTAACTCAACTCACACTGAACGGATTCTTACAATTTTAACGGCGTTAAATTTGTGAGGCAATAGGTTCTTCTAGTGAATTCAATCCGTGGTTATTTGAAAAAGTACCACACCACAGTGGTCTAGTGACTAAGGTACTCGGCTGCTGACCCGCCGGTCACAGGATCAAAACTCGGTTGTGGCGGCTGTATTTCCGATGGAGGCAGAAATCTTGTAGGCTCGTGTACTCAGATTTTGGTGCACCTTAAGGAACCCCAGGTGGTCGAAATTTCCGGAGCCCTCCACTACGGCATTTCTCATAATCTTATGGTGGTTTAGGGACGTTAAGCCCAACAAATCAAAATTTAAAAAAGTTTTTCAGCGCCCCTCTAAATCTGTCTCTTTCTAGACCCAAAATGCAGAATAAAGCTGTTACACATGCAAAACTTGTCGCGAACGCTTTCTTTCAATAGGAAATGATGATGACATTGTATTCGCCGCCTCCCGTACTCGTGCTCGCTCGGTCAAAGTGAGTGACGTCACGGTGGCAGTGAGATGGCTTCAAAATATTTTTCTATGTGGTATTGTCACAGTCACCGTGTCCCTGTCGAACTGAGTGCATGATGGATCGGACAAAGTTGTCAACCCCTACCGCAAAGCACTACTTTTATTCAGATGCTCCACTGCAAGCTAGTATTAAAACATGGTAAACATGGATGCTTGCATAAAAGGATGCCCACGTGCACTGCGACGTTTCGGGACAATACGCTCAACGTCAGATAGTGCGGCGATGCAGTTTTGCGTGAATGCAGTCCTTAGTCACGCGTTCCGACTTAATTTTCTGACGGATGTACACTTTGTGGGCTTTCTTTTATGAATTTCACCCATCCGAAAGGGCCTTAACTGCAGGGGCAATTGACGCTATAGTCTCGAAATTGGAACGTTGAATGGTATTTTCCACCACATCACACCATCACGGGCTTTCTGGTTCAGACGCCGTGTGGGAGCAAACCAGAACATTTTCTGACAAAGCCTACTCTGCTGTACAACCAATTCAGTTGCTCGTAGAAAGACTAGTTGCACACAATTTCTCCTTAACCTGGACTTTGTCTTCAATGCATATTATACATGAGACATTTTAGAAAAGGGAAAAAAGTATCATCCGATTCTATTTGCATTGAATGTTTGTTTGTTGCATTTAGAAGTAAAATAAATATAGGCAAGGTTAAAAGACAAGATAATAATAAGTGAAGCACGCAATAATTGTAGTATGAAAAGTCATGAAGGCCATGGAGTGTGTAAATAAAGCCAATAAATAGTAGCAGACGGTGAACATTCTTAAAATCAGTGTCACATGTTTCAGCTTGACGATAAAAATAATTTTGATTGCTATAGTTTGGATATTGTTCTTCATCTCAAAAAGAAAAACGTGGAAAAGGCTAGAGATACTCCTATGTATAGCTTTGCGTCCCGAAAATCTCATGGGAGACGCAGTAGTTGAGTGCTCTGAAAATTTAGACCATTTGATGTCCTTTTACGTGTAATCACATCGCACAGTATATACAGGCCTCTATCATTTCACCTCCATAAAAATGCAACCGCCGCGGCCATAGAGTTTCCCAATATACACTAGAGGGAACTCTGGCGCTAGTGCCTATGGGAGCTGCAATTCGCGGCGCTTCAGCGAGCATGGGAATGATGGGTAGTACACACATTTGTCTAAACTTCGTACTTCTCGCCTGCTTTTGGCTCCGTGTGTGTTCGTGGGGCTTGAAGCTGTTTTCTCACGAAACAAAAATCGGCAACTGTTCAGCGATTGCGCTTCACCACCCTATTTTTTCGAATTACCTTTCCAAATTGGGTCACGAAGTTTAAAAGGGTTGAATCTTTCTTTCAAAACAAAATCGAAACACAGCAATAAACGAAGCCGCAAGTACAATTCGCCGCCCGCTAGTACGAAGACTAGGCAAATGTGTCTACTACCCATCATTCCCACGGTCGCTGAACGATCGCAGCGCCAGAGTGCCCTTTAGTTAATTTTGAGAAACTCTATGGCCTTGGCCAAGATCGAAACCACGGCCTTCAGGTCAGTAGCTTAGCACCCTTGCCATTGATCTACCAAAGCGAATGAAAGCGACAGACAAAAACTGTAGTTTGGGAGATTTGTAGTTTGTGAAATCAGCAATACAACATCATATGTCTGATCTGATGGCGCACGCCACTTTGGTGGAACCGTGACTACGGTGCTCGGGTACTGACCCGAAGATTGCGGGTTTGAACTCGGCCACGACAGCAGCATTGCGATAAAGCCCGCGTACTTTGTGATGTCATTGTAAAACTAGGAGGTCAAACTCGCTAAATATGAGTAACGCCATAAAGAACGAAAGGGCCAGAGTAGCGCCTCGTAGCATTACTGATAATTACGTCGTGGTTTGTGGATGTAAAATACCAGATATTACTCTTTATAATTTACTTATGTAATCAGAGTAGCTAAGCACCTCAGCATTTCTCTTTCATGACAATTTTTTAGAAACCCCAACAAGAAATTGGGTTAATTTCGAGGTATTAAATGATGCGGGAATTTAGCGGACTGGAGCTACTGAGTTTGCAAAATCATTTTAGTTTTCTGAATGCAGACACACGATGAGTGCACTCACCGCAGATTAAACCGTAGGTGTTCGTCGTTTTGTCGAGATAGAACAGGCACAACAACTGCGGGAACAGCATGACGTACACCACGTCTGCACTGAGACTCCACAATGTGTATACAGACTGCACGCTCAGCGCCATTGTCGTCGTCGCCGTGCCCACCATGCATACAATGGCCCGCGCCACCGTTGCTATTTCTGCTACACTTGCCTGCAAAGATGCCACATGCGAAATGAGACATCATTACAAAAGTTTCAATTCTGTACATAGAACAGCGTGCCTAGAAGGGACAAAAAGCTACAAAAGGCACACGTACACAGCGCTGCCAAGACACTGCTTTTATTGTCACAAGACAGGCAATAAATAAAATCATATAAGCGACGTCACAGCACCAGCATATCAAAACGCCTCTCCTAACAGTTTCTTCACCGGTAAATCAAGAGCTGGGTGCTGGTGTACCGGCAATAAAGCTGATAGTGGGGTCATTTTGCTTTCCTGGAGCTGTAACATCACGCACGTTTTTTTTTTCATTTATTGCCTGTCTCGTGATAATAAACTCATGTTAGACAACGCTGTGCATGCCTGGTGAAATTCTCTTTGTTGTGAAACTTGCAATGAAAAGGGTAAAAAACGTATTTTCACAGCAATGTTCGCGGACAATTGATGCGTGACTAGGTGAGGAGGGGACAAGAAATAAAACTTCAAACCCGCTATTATATTATCTCTTCCTTCAAATAGTCGTATTTTCTGTATATTATTATCATCTTCAGAGCATAGCACCCCTCATCCAGCGGCATACTATCATGAAGGAACAGCCAAGTTGGTGCCACATTGCAGTGCAGTAACCACACCTCAATAGGTGACGTTTACCTTGGTGGGCGTGGGCACCACCCTCGAAAGTTGTATGTCAGGTGTGATTGGACAGTGCGATTGCACTCATTCCACGATCTTGGAATCTCATGAGAACGTACCCTTATGTTGAGCCACCCAGCACAATCGAGGGAGCTTGCCTTGTACAGAGTGTAAATAAACCCTCCGTTAAGTTCGCATTTCTCCGGCCTCAGCTTCTTTGTTTCTGGTCTCTGGTGGCTGAAAGGCCGGTCGCAACAGTGGTGGTGGACAGGACTTCCAGGTGAGGCAGTGGAGCGGACCCACTGAGTCTGCCGCTTTATGTTGCTAGATGGCGAGGCGCTGACTAGCGCTCTGTGGGCGTCACAACATTTTGCGAAAACTGTTCTATGCTTCTCTTTGGCATTCATAATACACCGCTGGGATCCATCTCTAAACCAAAAGTGAAGGCACATTATCCATAGTATGGAGGCATCATCTTTACACTTGCACGTGCACTCAATTTAGTTACATCTGCGTGTGGATGGTACGTTACATTTTTTGTAAAAAGCACGCCTGCCAAAGGGAGGTTTGCTTGTTTTTCATTCAAATGTATGGCCCCTGCCACCTCTGGGGAAATGGCCAAGAATGATGATATGTGGGGCTTAACTTACCAAATACACTGTATGATTGTGAGAGACGCCGTAGTGAAGGGCTTTGGAAATTTATACCACCTGGGGTTTTTAACGTGAACCCAAATGTAAGCACACGGGCCTATAGCATTTTCGCTTCCATGAAAATGCAGCCGCCACAGCCGGGATTCGATGCCGCGGCCTGTGGGGATGGCCAAGAAAGCATACTTGAAAATTTGAAAGGTTATTTGAAGGACTTCAGGTTACTCGATCATGAGCTGTTTTGTGTGTTTTTTTCATCTTCGTTCGCTTGCATTGCCACGTGAATAAATATTCGCACTGAAGAAAGCGCATATACGAAGAACCGTTCCAAGAATATGCGAAATAACCAGTTTATCACATGTGTAGTTCACTACCTCATTAATGTCTTGTTGCCTGTTGGGTTTAGAACTTTTGTCATCTATAAAATGAGAAGGAAGGAAAAAAAGTAAGAAGAGTTTACTTGCGTCGGCGGACAGAATCGGAAAGCCACGGTGTTCGTTTTTTTTACTGTTTTGTGTGTAGAAACCGTCAAGTGTAAAGGCGAAATTCATAGGTGTCTTATCAAACGCGAAGTTGTCTGGCATTGGCATTGCGTCGTATTGGTGCATACGCAAGAGCTACAAAAACAATCACGTGATTACGTGATCGCCGATAATCGCTGCTTCTTCATGACGTCGCTCAGACGCAACTGAAGGTATCTTGAAGGCAGCGCCAAACCACGTTAGGTGCAGCAAGCTTGCGGTGAGTAATGGGGTTGGATGGATACATTGATATGAAACAAGAAGTGGCGTTTCGTCGTTATATATGTACGGAAGAACTCCAAACATTTGTGCGCCACAGAAAGGAGACACACTGTGGTCACCAGTGGTCCACGCAGTGTATATGAGAAAGGGAACACGCGGACGTCAAACGACAATTAAAACGTCTTGTCACAGGTAAAAATAAAGAAAAAAGGATTTAACGAGTCAACGGGTTAACACCGGGCCTGCACGTTGAAGGTTTGCTGGTTAACCATCTGCGCTGAATGCTTGAGTGTGGGGCTTTGCCACATGTATGCGTATTCGTATTACTTCTGAATATACCTAAGTATACACAAAGTGTAGTAAGTGAGCATGCGTGGTCTCGAAGCCCACCTCACTGGTCGGCAAGTCAAGCCTTTGAATAAAGTGTACACATACTCGGTAGTTGAATGCATCACAGGATCTAGATACGACGTTTTCTCTACAGAAATCTTGTGGGGAGGTTAGTGGGAATACAATGTAGGTATAGGCAGCGCTGCAAGGTTAAGGACCAAACATTTGGACTATACACATACAAAGCATACCCCACAAATGAATTTATTGAAACGAAAAAAATCCCAGCATATCGACGGAGTGCATGATGATGAGTGGGGCGAAGCGTTCGTCCGTCCAGCCGTACTTCCGTTTGTGCAACCGCCCGTGCGTTCATCTGTCCGTCCATCTGTCTGTGCATCCGTCTGTCTGTGCGTTCATCCGTTCGTTCGTGCAACCGTCCGTCTGTGCGTCAAACCGCGCGTCCGTCCATACATACGACCGTTCTTCCGTTCATCCAACTGTGCATCCATCCATCCGTCCATATCTCTAGTAAACACTCGAAGTACCGCCATCTCTCATCTTTTCATCATATATTCAGCATATAGAAGGACCGCCATCCAGCGGACATTCCAAGAACTAAACGAGAGGTGGCCTTCGCACACTTTCTAACGGCCTGCGCTTCGAGTCTACTTCCCACCTTTCGCCACCTCTAGTTCACTATATCCACGGCACCGCGCCCCTGCCCACGCTAAACCTTGCTAAAACCAAGGAGGTTACGCCCACTGAGTTTAACGTGGCAACGCTTTCTCGTCACAGTGTTCAAAGTGCGTTCTTCTGACTAGTTTTTTTTTTCAGTAAGCATCAAATTCAAAACAAATTTTATTGGAAAGCAAGCCACCAATACACCTCTCTGTAAGTTATTTCACCAGAAACAACTATCCTTTTATTTATGATTAACGCGCATGGGGTTGCTCCTCGATTGAAAAGGGTGCGCGCGTGCCGCTCCTCTATAGTACGGCTGTAGAAGTGGCTATCTAATACTACGACGACTACTACTACATACATCGCAGACGCATGACCCACGGCATAGGGAGCTTCGCCCCTCAGAACTTAAGAAGAGGTGGATTGACACACAAAGGACAGGGCACTGAATGAAAACCTTGGACGACCCTACCGGGGTAATACCCATGCAGTACATTGGGCAGGTGCCTAAGTAAAAGGCTCTAGGAATACAATTTTTTCTGTAGGCTTTCATTAAAGAGGAATTTCGCTCAACAATGCTTTACTTGTAAATGTCACGCAAAGTTTACAAAAACTACTACTTTGGTGAACAACAAAGGCAGAATTTAAAGAACAATCAATGAAACTAGCATGATGTTCTTAAGTTTGGCACATGCGTAAACTCATTTTAAGTACCCCTCAAGATAGACAAATAAAATATTCAGAAAGATAATAATAATGTTTGAACACTAGGGCTATCTTTTGCACCCGTACGAAGCAAGAAAAACGATAATACTGAGTTTTATGAAAGCATGTGTTTTGCTTATACATTGCACCCCGTTAGAATTTGCCTTCAGTGCCCTCTGTTTCGTTTTCCACCCCATACCCTTCTTGGTTTTTTCGTTTCAATAAATTCAGTTGTTAAATGCGCTTTGTCTGCCTATAGACTATTTTACGGATGGGTTTCAGTGCCATCATAATAGGCTGCTATTCTCTGTGTTTTGCATCTTTCACGACAAAACGAAGAGTGTTACGGTGCATGCCCACGCAATTATATGTTTGGGTTTATGCATTTGATGTTTTATGACCTTTTTAATTTGTGTAACAATGTGCAAAACAAGAAAACATTGGCTTAACAGCCCAAGTTTGCAGTAGTTTGCAGTAAATATGTGTTTTTGGTAAAATAGTCTCTAGTACAGTTTATTTGGGTCTTCACTTTGCAGCGATGTCTTTAACTGCAAGTACCTTCAAAGTCTAGAAACAATTGGTAAATAACGTCATTGTTGACAGTGTAGGGAACTATGCGAACGACGACGAAGCAGCATGAAACGGCAAGCCACAGCGTTTGTGCACGCGCGCGACCCGAGCTTGCGTTTGTTTTGTATTTTCGGCTTGTTGGCGTTCCTCGCTCTTCTGGCGTTCCTCGGCCTTCCTGTAGGTCTGTACGTGAATAAACTGCGCGACATCTGGTGGAGGTGCTGGGAGGCCGCCCTTTCGAAGTCGTCACGGACCACCACGCTCTATGCTGGCTATCATCGCTGAAAGACCCGTCGGGGCGCCTTGGTCGTTGGGCGCTTCGCCTACAGGAATACGACATTCGTGTTGTATACCGATCCGGCCGCAAGCACTCCGACGCTGATGCGCAATCCCGCTCGCCGCTACCGGCTGACCCAACCTCCTAGTCACCTTCTTCAGCTGTCATAACACCAATCGACTTCACAGACATGGCATCGGAACAACGCAAAGATGTGTGGATTTCCCAACTCCTCGCCTTTCTGACTGATCCGCTAGCTAATTTGGTCTCAAGAACTATCCGACGTCAACCCACACATTTTGCTATTCGAGACGACCTACTCTATCGGCGGAATTACACGTCTGAAGGTCGGAGGTGGCTGTTAGTGATACCCAACCACATGCGCTCGGAAATCTGTACTGCTTTCCACAACGACCCGCAAAGCACTCACGATGGCGCTCTCAAAACGTACAACCGTCTACGTCAGCGGTACTACTGGCGCGGCATGTACACATTTGTCCGCAAGTACATACGTGCTTGTACTGCATGCCAGCGACGTAAAGTCCCACCTTAACGCCCTGCCGGTACACTTCAGCCTCTGCCTTGTCCAGCGCGTCCGTTTGACCGCGTCGGTATCGATTTATGCAGACCACTTTTCACGTCGTCTTCTGAAAATAGGTGGAAAATTGTCGGCGTGGACCACCTCACGCGTTATGCGGAGACGGCAGCACTACCCGCAGCAACCACGCAGGAAGTTGCGTTTTTCATCTTGCGCAACTTTGTTCTTCGCCATGGTGCTCCCCGCGAACTTTTGAGCGACCGGGGGCGTGTTTTTTTGTCTGACGCCATTCAAGCGTTGCTCGCTCAGTGCAACATGGTTCATCGCATGACGACAGCATATCACCCGCAGACAAATGGCCTCACAGAATGATTTATTCGCACTCTCCGTGATATGTTGACGATGTACACAGCTTCAGACCACACCAATTGGGACACTGTCCTTCCATTCGTCACGTATGCGTATAACACCGCTACGCACGCGACAACAGGGTTCTCCCCTTTCTTTCTGTTGTACGGACGCGAACCATCGTGCACGCTGGACACTATCCTCCCATACACGCCCGACTCCTCTGAGTACACTGCAATTTCTGATGTCGCCAGGTACGCAGAAGATTGCAGACGATTGTCCCGTTTACTGACAACCGAGGACCAAGGCCACCAAAAGCTACGGCAAGACACCGACCGACATCTCTCTACTTTCACGACTGGTGCTCTCGTTTGGCTCTGGATTCCACCGAGCACTTCGGGCCTTTCGTCGAAATTACTGGCACGATACCACGGGCCCTACCACATTCTCGCCCGTACGTCACCAGTCAATTATGAGATTAAGCCTTTGACACAGTCTCATGACTTACGCTGTCGTGGCCGAGAAATTGTGCATGTGAGTCGCCTGAAGCCGTATTACGACCCCGCTATAGGGACTACGCCTTAAGTCGCCAGGTTGGCTACGCTATTCATCGGGGGCCAATGTAGAGAACTATGCGAACGACGACGAAGCAGCATGAAACGGCAAGCCACAGCGTTGGTGCACGCGCGCGTCCCGAGCTTGCGTTTTTTTTGTATTTTCGGCCTGTTGGCGTTCCTCGCTCTTCTGGCGTTCCTCGGCCTTCCTGTAGGTCTGTACGTGAATAAACTGCGCGAAAACAGGAACGAATCGTTGCTCTGGGTTAAATATGTCCAAAAATTGAAGGAAAAGCAGCTAATGTTTCAGGTAATGCAAGTGATTCAGCCCAGTTACTATAAGACCCACGACAATTACGGTTAACCGACCTCGAACACTGCAGTGTGTTAGGTGCATCCTATGGGCACATCAAGTAAATTAGTGATCGATTAGGTGATGACGCAACTGTTTATAAAAGTACGTGGAAAGCACTAGGTGAACAAAATTCTCACTTATTTACAAAATGAAAATATGGCATATCACTGAACATGTGCACTTACTTTAGTAGGCTGTGCACGCACGTGTGTCACAACCTGTACGCATGTGGACGGTAAGCTATCCGTGTAGTTTAAAAGCGTCATAATAATTTTCAACATATTCATAATAATTGTTGGGGTTTAACGTCATGAAACCTTCATAGGATCATGAGAGACGCTTTAGTGGTGGGCTGCGGAAATTTCGACCTTCTGGGGTTCTTTAACATGCACCTAAGTATAAGCACGTGGACCTCAAACATTTTCGTCTCTATCGAAAGTGTGGCCATGGCGTCCGGGCTTCGATGCCGCTACCTGTGGGTCACCAGCCGAGTACCATAGCCACTGCACCACACGTGCCAGATCGCCACTTATTCAGTGCCTTAAAAATATCTTCAGTATATCACACTAATTTTGTCAACTTCGGTTGACGCAGTGAGCAAGTATAGAAAAACATTTACGCTAAAACATTCTTGTGGAAATCCTTAGGCGAATAATGGTGGGTGTTAGATGTATCGGCGCAGACAACGCTATAACGTTCGACCAAATTTGGCCTTAGATCAGGTTAAGCAGTAACAAAAATGACTACTTCCAGCTGGCATCGTTTCCCATGTTCACATTGAGCCAGAGAGCCAGATACGTCTTTATTTTCCACATTTGTATAGGTGAAAAAAAAGAGCCATTACATTAGTATGCCTACCTGCTCTCGCGAACGAAGTTCATCAGACCAGTGTTCCGGACTGCCCAATGAGCACCTGCAACACTTTCTTCGTTTTTCGGTTCGTATCTTATAAATGGAGACGCTTGCGAGTTCACGCATAGCTACATAGCTAGGAATGTTCAACACCAAAAGTTGCACAGAGATTTCGTTTTCTTTTTTTGTTGCTTAGAATCACATTTTCCAATTGCAACACTGTGACATGCTAAATCACAGTAAATTTAATTTCTAATCGAGTTTTCACGTTACTTTTTCTCTTTTCCTGAACATCCGCCCCATCTTCATTTCAATTGGCCATGCGGCCTCCGCCATGTAGGGCTCGTGCATCCTGGGCGGCTGGCAGAAATTATTGCTTACCGGTGCTCCAGCTCACTGTAAAGCTTACCCAGCCACCAGCGATGACACTGAAATCTTCTAGAAAACTGCCGACGCGCTTTACCGCTGGTGAAATCGCTCGTGATGCTGTTATCGTCCCTATTAGTGTTGGCTGAAACTGCTTGTACTTTGTCTTATTCTGGACACATATTTGCCCAAATGACGAATGTGATATTGAACATGCCGGCAGCTGCTTTCGTCAACTTGTATGACTCTGCGAAAGTATGAGTAAATGCGCATGTGTAAGATTTCGCTAATTTGAACTTTCGCAAGCTCTAATTACGCAACGTATTTTCCAAACATATTTTACGAGAACAATTAGCAGAGAGAGCAATCGCAATTGATGCGCAGACGTAAGGATAGATTCGCATGACATATAAGCACAGTGTCAGCTTTGTGCTGCAAAGTCGACGAGGTACTTGAAATGGGCAATTTGGGCGCCTTCTGAAAGGCACTGTCAATGGCACCTGCCATTTTCTTTTACGACGAATATATTTGGATAGTGAAGTTAATGATGAATAGAATGTTTACACTTCCAAATGGTAAGAAGTGGGCGTCCATCTTAGAGGTTTAACCGGCTTGTCAATGTAGTTGTTACGTCCTCACGCGAGCACTCACTAGACCACGTCCACCACCGACTTCAGAAAATATCACCAGGATTGTCCGTCTAGAACTTGACGTCGTGTAAATCGTAGTGCCCCAGAAGTCACTGTCTAATCTCTGTCTCGCAGAAAGCTTGAGCGTACAAATGCGATAGCACCAGATCGAAATTTTATACAATTCAAGACTAGCAGTTGTATGCGTTATCATGCAATGCACTGCGGCGAGTGGAGAGCCCTTTGTGCTTTTCATCACTGCATCGCAAAGCGAGTGGTCCGAACCGCACAGAAAGGCGTGAGGCGGGTTCTGATCCCTGTGAATACAAAAGTGCGCAACCAGGCCCGTCCGAGCCATGTATAAAGCCTCCCGGAGACGCGCATCTTCCACTACCAAGTTTTTCGCGCGACGAAAGAGGGCCAGCGCTTCTTCTCACCTCTTGAGCCGCTTTTGTCGGCGGCTCTTGAACGCTTTCATTTTCAAATAAAATAGTAAACGCGCACGGGCCGATGCTATATATATCGGCTTCATACGAAACCTTGTGGGCACGCCGATGGCCAACATGCTTTGAGAATTTTATCAAAATGGATGTCGCAATAACAAATATAGTAATAGTAATTGTTGGGGTTTCATGTCTAAAAGTGCGATAGGACTATGAAACATGCCGTAGTGGAGAACTTTAGAAATTTTACCACCCGGACTTCTTGAACGCGCACCTAAGTGCAACTGCAGGGGACTCGAGTATTTTCACATCCATTGAGAATGCGGCTACCGCTACGGGGATTCAATCCCACGACCTTAAATCAGCAGTCGAGCATCATTACCACTAGGCGACTGAAGTCCGTACAATAAAAAAAAAGTGGAGAAGTTCACGTTAGCTGTGTAAAGCTCAAGAAATAGCGAAGTTGGTTGAAGCTTAACGTGGCCTCTAGGTGCTTTCTTCGCTAGACAATGTAGAGTAGAAGTACCGCCTGTCACGGATTATGCACCGATGCCCAGACCGCAGCGTGGAACTAGTAAGAAAGTGCTGGCTCGGGCTCCCCCTGTAGGAGCGCTCGCCTTTTGTCGCTAGTACTCGGCTCGCGCCACGCCGGAAACTCGGCCATTTAGCAACCTTGCTTACTGTCTCTATTGGCGCGTGATGAAAAACAACACGAAGGGTTTTTTTCTGGACACTGAACGTTTTAGCTCAATTTTTTAGTGATTCGTTCTTTCAAAAAGAGTAAAGAATATACAAGGGTTCGTACCATTGAACACAAGTAAATAGCGAACATGTGTCTATTCGCACCGTTTCCAGCGGTAACACTCCTGTCAACTTGGCCCTTTTAAGTGACTTGGCCGCAACACAAAACTACACTGTATCTAAATACTTGCTGGTAATTTACTTACTGTTGGCCTGAGAATCTTATAGTAAAAGTTTTTGGTGATGAGAGACGAGGCGCTGAGCACAGACGAGTCGGCAGATGACATTACAGCCGAAGTGATGGCACCAAGACCGAGAACTGATACAAACGATGGTGCCAGAAAACGCATTGCGAAAGGAAGTACGGCGCTTATGTCGTCCCCACGGAGCCTGTGAGACCCCGCGTAGCCCAAGGCAGTGAAATCTGCGAGAAACGAAAACAAACAAAATTTGCGACCGGAAGCGATTCCGCAGTTGTAAATAAACTTGACATGTTCACAGTGTGTCTCAGAATACTCAGTTCATTTTATTGCAGTACTACGGCACGTAGACAAGGTGATCAATGTCGTGTTATTTTCTAGAGTATAAACATTGTTCAAGAAGCGTCGGCTGTGAATTTTTGTATTTAAGGTCCGATATATTCCGATGTAACGTCGACGCGCGCGCACGCTCTATGCAGCGACGCTACACTGCAGTGGCAAGAATAGGGAAGTGTGATGAACGTGCCAGCTAGCACGTAACGCCTTAGGAGGAAACCGCCCGGTGGCGCTGGCACACGTTTGCACGTGTGCCAGCGCCACCTGGCGAAAGATAATGTTCTGCGGTAATGAGGGAGATAGGTTAGATTTTAGATTCAGTAAGGAAAAATCAGCAGTCATGATTTTTAATGACAGCGAAGGTAGTGAGCTTAGAATACAGGAGGTCACGCTAGAGATAACAGATAAATACAAATATCTGGGCGTATGGATAAGCAATGGGACCGAGTATCTGAGGGAACACGAAATATACGTGACGACTAAAGGTAACAGGAATGCAGCAGTCATGAAAAATAGGGCACTGTGGAATTACAATAGGTATGATGTTGTGAGAGGAATACGGAAAGGGGTCATGGTTCCTGGGCTGACGTTCGGCAATGCGGTCTTGTGCATGAGATCAGAAGTTCAAGCAAGATTAGAAATTAAGCAACGTGGAATAGGTAGGCTTGCTTTAGGAGCTCACGTGAATACACCAAATCAGGGAGTACAAGGTGATATGGGATGGACATCATTTGAGGGCAGGGAAGCTAGCAGCAAGATAAAATTTGAGAAGCGATTGAGAGAAATGGGGGGAGAGCGTTGGGCTAGGAAGGTTTTCAGCTACTTGTACATGAAGAATGTCGATACAAAATGGAGGAAGCGAACCAGGAAGTTGACTGGTAAATACTTAGAAAACAGCAGGTGGCCAAACCAAAAAGAACTATCGGTTAAGAAGAAAGTGAAGGAAACGGAGACTGACATGTGGAGAATGGGCATGATTAAGAAGTCCGTACTAGAGATCTATCGAACTTTTAAGCAGGAAATTGCCAAGGAAAGGATCTATGATAATACTCGGGGTAGTTCTCTACAGTTTGAGGCCAGGACGGGAGCTCTGCGAACCAAGACATATCGGGCCAAATACGAAGGGGTAGACACAGTATGCAGTGCGTGTGGAGAGGAAGAAGAAACTGCCGAACACTTGATAATGTTCTGTAAAGGGCTTCACCCTATAGTTCAGGATGATGGTGCAGACTTTTCAAAGTACTGGGGTTTCGGGACCGGAGGGCAAAATAAACTTTAGGCGGGTAGACTTAACTAGAAGGAGGTTATCTGATTGGTGGCTAAAATCATGGCACGAGTGAAAATTAAATTAAACTCATCACTGCAAAGTATGAATCCTCAAATGCACTTTTTAAGGAAAAAAAATAAATATAGTTTTGGGTTCATTAAATATTACGGCTTGGTGGCGCTAGCCACCGCCCGATCTAATGGGTACAGCCATATCCATCTATCCATTCAACGTGTGACAACGAAGGTAGTGAGCTTAGAATACAGGACGTCACGCTAGAGATAACAGATAAATACAAATATCTGGGCGTATGGATAAGCAATGGGACCGAGTATCTGAGGGAACACGAAATATACGTGACGACTAAAGGTAACAGGAATGCAGCAGTCATGAAAAATAGGGCACTGTGGAATTACAATAGGTATGATGTTGTGAGAGGAATACGGAAAGGGGTCATGGTTCCTGGGCTGACGTTCGGCAATGCGGTCTTGTGCATGAGATCAGAAGTTCAAGCAAGATTAGAAATTAAGCAACGTGGAATATGTAGGCTTGCTTTAGGAGCTCACGGGAATACACCAAATCAGGGAGTACAAGGTGATATGGGATGGACATCATTTGAGGGCAGGGAAGCTAGCAGCAAGATAAAATGTGAGAAGCGATTGAGAGAAATGGGGGAAGAGCGTTGGGCTAGGAAGGTTTTCAACTACTTGTACATGAAGAATGTCGATACAAAATGGAGGAAGCGAACCAGGAAGTTGACTGGTAAATACTTAGAAAACAGCAGGTGGCCAAACCAAGAAGAACTTTCGGTTAAGAAGAAAGTGAAGGAAACGGAGACTGACATGTGGAGAATGGGCATGATTAAGAAGTCCGCACTAGAGATCTATCAAACTTTTAAGCAGGAAATTGCCAAGGAAAGGATCTATGATAATCTCGGGGTAGTTCCATCTGTTTGAGGCCAGGACGGGAGTACTGCGAACAAAGACATATCGGGCCAAATACGAAGGGGTAGACACAGTATGCAGTGCGTGTGGAGAGGAAGAAGAAACTGCCGAACACTTGATAATGTTCTGTAAAGGGCTTCACCCTATAGTTCAGGGTGATGGCGCAGAGTTTTTCAAAGCACTGGGGTATAGGAACAGGGAGGGCAAAATAGACTTTAGGCGGGTAGACTTAACTGGAAAGAGGTTATCTGATTGGTGGCTAAAGTCAAGGCACGAGTGAAAATTAAACCCTTAACTGCAAAGTACGAATTCTCAACCTCACTATTTAAAGGGGAAAAAAGATAAATCTAATAGTTAGTTCACTAAGCTTTACGGCTTGGTGGCGTTAGCCGCCGCCAGATTTAAAGGGTGTAGCCACATCTATCCATCCATCCATCCACGTCACCCAATTTGGCGATGCGCTGCGCAGAGACAGGAATCAATCACACGCGCGGGTAGTGTGAAACATATAATATACATGTTGTTGCTCATGCACTGCCTCATATGGCAACCGAGCAAATATGTTAATTAGCTTCTGGAATAACAGGATACATGCGCGGGTGCGCGACTGAACTGAAATATCAACAGGGTGCCGATAGTGAGCGTGTGACGGCACTGAAACATTTTGTCGATGTGAAGTTGTATAAGAGTGGAACGATCAACTCAGTTGTGAGCCATTGCTTGCAACACTTTCCAAGGCGAACCATCATTTCCTGAAGCACTGATCTGTAAATAAAGCTCCATCATTCGTAACATCCATGGCTCGCTATAGCTACTTCTGCTAGCACATTATCAAACTCAGAGACGAGAATCACGAGCCGTATCAGAATAAAAAACATTTTATTTTCTGCACACTCGTCATACAACACGCTTCTGAGTAGTCACTCACTAACTGTTTACAACAATGCATTCTTAATAGTTGGTCGCACATCTTTTTTTTACCCCAAGAAAAAAATTTTAATGTTCACAAGCGCACCACGGAACATTGTTTCTTTTGGGATGCAAGCCTGGATGACGCGCCTGAGCTTCAGGTGTAAGTCCTCCTTTCACGGGAAGATGCTCGCTCCTTGTGGAGTGCCTTTGTATAAAAACGCAGATGGGTTGGGTGAATAGATGAATTTTATTTGGTCCTTCGGAACGTGCTTTAGCACGTTGCGGGCCACTCCCACGTAGGGACAGAAAGACGTAGTCTCTGTGCTGTATCGTGGGCCCGGTGGACTGGTTTGAGTCCGAAGCTTGTAATAGCACTCGCCCATTTGGAAGGCCTGATGACTTCCTCACAGCGCGAGGGGCACCGCCACAGAATATTTTCCAAGTTAGCTATATCGTCGAAGAAGATACATGTATTAGTTGATTGCATTTCTTGATAAATTTTGTTCGAGCCGAGAAAACTTGGTCAAATTGGTGAGGCTCGGGCCATTTTGCGTGCAGGCCAGTGTTAAATTTTTTTCGAAGCAGGATTCAAGCTCTTCCAAGCTGTCACTGCGAAGCTTGTACGTTGTAGCTAAACCACTTTGAAACCGTGATTTCAAAGGCGTCTACAAATGCGAAGAGTTTCTCCGAAAAGCCTACCCATTGTTGTAGTCACCTGGCAGGCGGGTGCTAAATCTACCCTATACATTGAGTAGGCGGCGGGGCACTCTTTTAGTCACGTAAAGGGGGGCGCAAAATGTGCCTCATACACTATTTTATTATGAATGGGGGGCGCTGCAATGAACCTTCGCCACCCCCCACCCCATCTGAACGGGAATCCTGCGCACGCCTATGGGCCTACCCCTTTCAATGCAGACAATTTTGCCATTCACAGTGTGATCGAAATGCCTGGAGATGAACCGCTCGTCGAAGTGCAGCTCACACACTGCCGAGTTTTCTTGAAGCAGTTTGTTTGCGCAGTGGCGGAGAGCGATTCCGCGCGCTGACAGAGCTTCGCCCTTTGGGAATGCCGAACAATGCATGGTTGTTTTTAGCTGGCTTGTAGCCTGACGTGCACCCCGGGATGAAGCAATGGCTTTGTTTTTGCGCCATGAGAAAGCTACCGCACAAAAAAAAACGAGAACGAAAGTGCCCAACGAAACTGTGAGAACCGTGTAAACAACGTATAAACGACTGAACCCCCCCCCCCCCCAACGTGGCTGCTCCTGAGAGCGCTCCACAGGCGTCGCTTGCCGCTCATCACACTTCCCTATTCTAGCCACTGTCGGTACACTAGCGAATCTTGAGCACTCTATTGGCGGCGAGATCGGCCGATAGGTGGCAGAATGTCCCGAGAAAGTGTGGATAGGCGGTCGGCGGCGTGTTTAGAAATACACGCAGCGGCCCTACTTTGCATGTGGTCTGAGCGAATTGACGGCAGATAGATAAAATGCGTTGACTAAAGTTTACTGTTGATATCTACGCTCTTCTAGACTGAATCGGCGCACAACGCCTATGCAACATTAACATTACCCGCCAGTGAAACGCATTTTGCCTTTCATAGGGATACCCGCCCTGGATGACTATCTTCACGCTTTCGCATTAAATCACGTCTTTTCTGTATTGTTTGTGCGTGGTTAGCTTGTGTTCCACTTGCTACGCACTGCTGTAGCGTGACCTAACTACTTATTTACATCGCTTTCGTCTGCATACTACAAAAAAGAGAAAAAGCAAGATCATAAAAAAGCCGCATATCTGTGCGATTCGTTTAGTGCCACCATTCGCGATTTATACGCATATCATTTTTTTCCTTTCTCATTCTGTTAACCACGAAATGTGGGAGAGTCAACAATTCTAGTCAGGAAAGCTTAGTGGCTGACGACGCTTCGCACTACACTCCGTTTACCACGTGTACGCACATGTTCTTGCGCCCGTAAACGTCTTATAGAAGTGATCAGCAGAAAGATTTTATCGATGAATAACGTGCATAACGGTGCTACAAAAAACTTTAGGCCTGGTTAAACAAGAAGCACTTGATGTGGCTATATTAATGACAACACATGCATAGAGTGCTCGTTTTTTTTCGTCGATGTTTTTAACTACTGGTAAAGTGCGATTATGGTTCGACGTAGGGTCGACGCACGCAGGCACTGTGTTGATGATACACTGTATATTGGTGAAAACAGATTATAAGTCAACGCACTGCCACAGCCAACGTATATCTAGACTCGGCCAATGTGATCCGACGCATGTCACGTTTGCCAACGCTCCAATAATATCGCACTATAAACGCGCTTTACGTGAGTGGGGCTTGTACCCCAGTGAGGAAGAGCGAGGCTAGCATCTATAGTGGTAGCTGGCCCCCCTAAAAAACTTCCCTCGCTTGGTTTGAGAGTAGTGCAGCACGGCTGCTTGAGCGTTGCTAGAGTGTACTGTAGCAAAGCGAGGAGAGGCTAACGCTAGTGTATCCACTGTTCCTTCAAAATCCCAGTCACTAGGTGCGAGAGTAGTGCAGCTCAGCAGTGTACCTAGAACGTACACTAATCAGCCGAAAGTAAGCTAGTCTAGCGCTGCCGACTACAGCATACACATACGTTTTGTTGGCATTTAGGTTTTTCGTAACAGCAGCTGTCGGAAGTCTGCTGAGCAATGTAAAATAAAGAGAAGCCGTAAAATGACTTTATCAGGCAAAGAACCAGTGGATGACAAGTCTACTTCGTCGATCGAGAAACGGTCTTCATGAGAAGCCGGCGAGAAGAAATGGGAAAGGCCAACAATATTTTCAAGTTTGATGTCCACTCCGATGCACCCATAGGCATAAAAGTTCCAAAATTATTTATGCAACTGTCAATTTATTGAAACAGCTGCTGAATCGGCGCGAATAACGTGTATTTTGTGGTCATTTCATGGGCACACAGATTCATGTTATTTTTATATCAACATCTGTGAACTCGCATGCACATACTACACAGAATGCAGCCATATGTGAAAGCTTCACTGATATGATTCACTTTCAACTTTATCGGCTACACTTCATAGTAATCCACAATTTAAACTTGTTGGGTAACATCATGCAATGAAGGTATGCACTAAGTGGTGGAAGTATGCACCACAGACAGGGTGGTCCCTATCCCCCCTCCCCACCCCAGCTTTCACCCTAGCTGTTCTCAGCTTGGGTGAAACCTCAGCTTTCACCCAAATCTGTTCAAACTATTGTGCTTTTTGCTATTCCTTTTAATGGAAAATGTAAAGTTAGCTTTTCTAAAGCTCTGAATTCACCTGCTGTGTTTGTTATAAGTAAAATATTTGTCCTCAGCACGCTACTGAATCAGTGCCTATAAATTCCTGAATGATAGTTTTTTAACGCCTATTTATGCCTAAATGGCAGTTTTTAGAGCCTATTATAGACCCCTAAAACATTTTTTTTCGTGCCTCTAAAGTTCCGGTCTCTACTGATAATCATATCGTGGTTTTAACACAAACTTAGCAAATATTGTTCTAGTTACACTTCACAAAAAATAAAGCAACCAGATATTACAAAGTAGTTAGAAAAATTCACCATTCCCCTCACCTCAATCTATGGACTCAAGTTACAATATTCCAGAATGACCTCTATCAGTTATCATTAACAATGCTCACTTAACATAACAAGGCATCAATTAAAACATGATATGCAAGTCTGGAGCACAGCTCACTCAGTAGATCTTGAAAAAACTAAATATGCATTAAAGAGCTTAGTAAGTAGCACTGACACATTCAGAAATGTGCTCTGTAGTTGAACCGAAATTCAGCTCCAACAGCAGAAAAAAACACTTTCCAGATAAGTTGTGTCCAGGCGGAAACAAAAAAATAATGCTGTCAGTTTCCTCATCAAATAAGAATACCAAAATTTTAGTAACTAAAATAAGCGGGTATGTCTGCATTTGAACGTTGAAAGCAGGCGTGTTTTTACACAGTCCCACTTGAAAAAATTCTTTGAGCATGTTTGTTTCTAGATATCACGTTCCAAAGTTTAACTTTGCTTTTCGTGATTACACATGCAAGGCAGTGAGGATCAGCAAAATATTACTCCCCAGTGGGACGAGCAGCCAGTTCTTGCTTTCGCCAGCCAAAAGTAAAAGGGCAGCCATTATTATAATGTTCACCAATGCCTTTGACTTATGATGAGAATAAATGCATCAATCACATCAGGGAGTCTGTCCTAGTTCTCACTCTCCTGCATACATAATGATTCAAGCCACAACTAAACTTTCCAGCAGGATATCTGAGCCCAAGCATGCTAGAATTCTTACAAGTGAAGTTATATAGAAATGTGATTCGCTGAAATAACTAACACATACGTGACCGCCTGCGGCGGTCACCAATAGATTCATTAATCAATCTTAGTCAATGGCACCGCAGACAATGATAATTAATATCTCAAGTTGCGTCTCCCTGGACACATTGCATGCTGTCGTCAAAGAAGGCTTTTACACACATAACTTACAGCGCTGACTTCTTTTTTATGGAAAAAACAAAAGGGTTATATTTGAACATCCTGAACATGCGTGCTCCTTGAATACAGCAACCAGGTGGTTCTGTGAAGTTCCCTTTTCACAGAAAACAGAAAAAATGTACAGCTGCTGTGCACCAGCAGCCAAGTTTTCCATGAGCCAGCATTGATGACAGGCTAGTCCGGATGTCTTCCACACTCTTCGTACAACGAGCATGCAAAGGCTGCGATGAAAAAAAAAACGATTTAGTAAAATGTGTCGGTTAGTAAAGCTTTGTTTGGCAGTTGTTTAGAATGACCAGGAATGATGTGTCTTTAAAAAGCAGGACGTACGAAAACCGGACATGTTACAAGAAAAGCTTCCTCAATGTTTTTGGTGAAGCCAGCCGCAACTTTAAAAAAGAATATGCAATTTCCGCATTACAGGTATGTCATAAATATGCTTGAATAGCGCTCCTGCATAGTGGGTGTACATGCCAATTTAGGGATATGACAGCACATACATGACGGTATGCAATTTTATCAAGGATTCATTGCAGGTAACAAATGAAATTAAATTCTGAATATTATTTTGAACACAGCTAATGTAGCTTTTTTCCGGCGGCTTACATTGTGACTATTATGCCTACATTATCAGAAATTGGTTTCCCTAAATTATTATTGTTTGCTGCTAAATAATGGCCATTAGTTTCAATAATTCTGGTTGGCTAAATAGGCAGTACCCCTCACATACCTCTTATCACAGGCTGTGTTATGAATGTATGAAAAAAAAGTGGAAATGCTACGACATACCATCCTAACTAAGCATGCAAGCTTCTGCAACAATCTCCAGTAACCAGAATACCGGAAGCTATTGGCTGGAATTTAGCAATACACAATAAACATTATGTAAGACTAATTGCCGACATATATTTGCTTCAATGCAAACAGCTTAGGTACATTCAGTCTATATTCATGATTCTCAGATAAGTATAATGTCTAATTTACATTTAAACAGTAACACGTGCATGCTTTATGTATGCATATTGTGATGTAAAACACTATCACAAGTTTTGAGTGACAAATAAAATTTTGTTTCTGCGAACACCAGACTTCCCTTCTACAACTGTAGTGCATGCCTAGAGAATTTACTTGAGCTTGTCATCTGATGTGAAACCAATTAAAACCACACACTGGCCATGAATGAAAGCAAAGAAAAGCATGGCGTTTTGGCCTCTGTACAGGAGCCCTGCTCACAGGTGACTAATATGCTTTTATTTGTGGTCAGTGTGAGGTTTTTAATTCTTTTCATGTATGTTCCTGACCAGATGAGTTCGAACTTGTCATCTATTAGAAAATTTCATTGCAGATGGTGGTCTAAACTGTTCTTGTTGTTTGTACATGTAAAAGTGTTTGGCAAAGTTTGAACACCATGGTCGGGCGAGGCGCACACAATATTTAATAAACCAAAACAAAAGAACGAAATCCAAGCATAGTGAAAACAAGCTGAATAAAATCAAATGTGCTCAATTGCATGCACTAATGATGGAATTAGGACTCGCACAGTTAAGATACAGTGATTCGGCCACAATTAGCCATCGAAGATTTGCTCGAAAATACAGTTCAATTTTAACAAATGGCTCAGAATTCAAGAGTTCTAGCTGAATCGGGCAACTTACGTTGAGAGTGTATGCTGTAAGCTCGGATTTGACTAAACGGGCAGCATGACTACCTAAACGTAAGTGCAAGCTTTGTGAGCCCTACCTAAGACTAAGCAACATGCTGCACGCGAACACAACTCGAGTTGTACGGTAGTTCAAAGATGCTTGCCAGCACGGTTGCTTACAGCTGCATACGTTCAGCTACCCGCCAGAATTCATGATAGCAATTAAAAAGGACGTGCAAATTATGAAACTGTCTTAGACAGGTTCACTTCCATAGCACTCAATATGAACAGGCGTGCAAAAAAGAAACAGATCCAAGCACACGCACCCTAGACGTGATCGACGCTTAGAGCTAACAAACGCCGTCTTTGCCCAAGAATTATCTAACTAAAATAGCAGTCCATCGCGCACAAGCCCCCTTCCAACACCATGGCCAACAGGGGCGGGCGCCGCCATTAACTCTGCTCAAAACTTCCGCCGAATTCACGCTGTGCACACATAAACACTGAACCATGCTTCAATCAAAAGACAAAGCTCGCCCGCTCTTCACTTCGCGCAAAGTTGCCTTCATCCTGACGACACGATACACACAAACAGGTTCGTTACGTTAACAAAATGCCCTTATCGTCCACATGTTACGAAAAACGTAGCACTAACAAAGCGCTTACAGCAGGAATGTGGTACATACCTGGCGAGTGCTCTACAATACGACGCCACACGTCCTCGCTTGAGTATAGCTCATTTTTGCAATAAGCAGCACCAGCAGAACACAAAAAACAAACACGGAGCGCAAGCACACGTCAAAACACGGCAAAAATTCACGCAAAACCGACCCCTGCGAACCACCACAGGGGCCCCACTTGCACAAATATAGTTGCTAAAAAAGGTTTTCGTGATGCTGTGAACGGGCGCTTTCCCACGCGGTGGCGAAGAAACAAATTATATGCACCGTGACGTGGCGCTGCCTGTTGCTGGTGCGCTGGCGAGCGGCGGGGAAGGTTGACGACGGGGTGCAGCTGGCGGCAGTACCTGTCGCATAACTCCTTCCCGGGACACTCATTTCAACCGTAGATATTATCACTAATTATCTTCTCATCATAGACTCGGAAACGTAAATGCCGCGCGCCAGCGAGCGGTCGCGTCCTCCGGCGGCTGTATCGTAAAATCTTTCAGCTTTTCCACCTCGTTCACGACTTAGAAGTGTGGCAGCTTGGGCTAGTTGATTTGACATGACGATAGTTATAGCACGAGAACAGAACAACGACAAAGAGACAAGAGTCGTGTCGTTCGTGTCTCTTTGTCGCCGTTCTGTTCTCGCACGTTGCAAAATTCGCGAGCTTAACTTTTTAGTTTTTTCCCTAAAATTGAAAAAAATACTTTGCGCTGTAAGTATTTGCTTGACATATATTTACGTTATGTTATTTATATTTAAATGCAATATATATATATATATATATATATGTATATATATATATATATATATATATATATAGTGCGTGTGGCGTGTGTGTGTCATAACGGGAATGTGGGGAGGAGATTTGCCACAGTCACTCAACCCTCTGGCCGCTGCACTGATAAGAACTATTATTGTACTACCACTTCTTACCAACATGTGAACTAAGGTGCACTTGCAGGTAACATATAGTTCACTGCCAGGTAACATCGTGCAGTAAGCATAAAGGACACATCCCAGAGGTAACAAGAAGGAATCCTTCCACAGGAAGAGGAAGGGTTTTGTAAACTTAAAGTAGCGTCCTGCAGGCAACACACAGGATTAGGAACCATAAAGGTCATGTAGGACAATAGTAGGAAACAGACAGTCCATTGCCAGGATATTACCATTTTCGTGCGGGTCATTTATATAAAGCATGCCATCTGAAATACTTTCAACGTCTAGACTCTTTAAAGCTTTCGTAAATCTAAGCACATGGTTGCGTATGGTAACTCTCTTAATATGCGCAACCGTGTATTTAGTGTGCTTGAGCATTCGTGTGCTTGCGCATGGATGCACAAATGTGTACTTGCGTACCATGCGCAACCGTGTTACCATGCGCAGCAGTACAAAAGTCTCACAGTTTATGTGATGGCAACATTTCTACGTAGTGGTACCACGGTCAGATGAACACAACTAAGGCTCGTCGCATGATCGATAAATACAGCCAGTGCCGTAGTTTTACACCTACCAACAGCGCGCAATTGCATGGCCTAGAACCCTCCCCCCTTTTTAAACAGAGTTGCTATAAAACACTGAATTCACGTACCACTTAATAGTCCTCATGTTTAGAAAGATGCCAAGAGAATTCTGCCATGTGCATAAAACAGAAAGCGGCCCCCATTTGGAAACTATTCTGGTGAATGAAGGGTACGACGACAATAAACTGCACTCTGGAAAGTTGCACTCACTGACAATGCATTAGCAGCCGAGAAAGACAAAATTACTTCGCACATCCTTTCAGGCATGCGTAAAAATAGTTACAATTGCGCTGACACGACTGGGTGAACCAGACTTTGAGAGCGTGCATGACGTTGGCGCACATAGAAACACGACATGGCTATCAGACGACGCAAGGAGCAATGCACATTTCCCCGTTTCGGTCAGTTGCCGCCAGGTGGTCACTCTGCTCAATCTCACGGCCAATAGTCTGACACAAGGCGCAAACAGAAGCGGGCGCGAAATGCGGCATGTTGCATTTTGCGCCAACGACGTTACTGGAGTGACCTTGAACATGGGGGAGTGCCCAACGTGCCGCACCAATACATGAGAGGAGTGAGGACCCTTTGCAGGGAACTTCCGCGCTGCGACGCTGTCGTGCCCGACCCGTGGGCTTTTCCCGCGATGGAAGCCGCAGCAAAGCCAAGGGTGTCGGCTAAGCGCCTGATGTTTTTGCGGCTGTTAGCCAACACTTCGAGGATTTCGGCAATATTGAACACTATGTCCGTGCAACGCAATACTGCATTGACTTATCACGCTTATGACGTGTTTGTGTGGTGTGACAGGGAGATCTGGTTTGTTTACGTCTAGCTGGTATATCCCCGTAGTGGTACACACATACTCGGACAGCTGAGGAACGCTTACTGGGCGCACTTTATCATGAGAGAAGGGGCTTAATTCACTTTCTTGTGGAATGACGAATGCAGACGTGCTACAGAAAATTATAATCTAGAAATCATATAAATAACCACTAGAACGTAGCAGGTGTGTGCGCAGTAAGTAGTTATAGCTCATTGCTAAAGCATTTGAGACCTCATTCTTTTTGTGTGTTAAATTTTTTTTCTAACTTTTCCTCCTGCCCTATTCTGTTTTCTCGGATAGTTGGAAGCCTTAAATAGCACATACGAAGCGGTATGTGCCTGTTGGTTTGGGCGTGGTACTGAAAACAAAATAGGTGATTGGCGTAAGTCTAGCGTCTCGTTCAATTGGTTTATGATCGGCACCACTGTACGACTAACATGACTATAATCAATGACGAGATCAATGGCTGGACATGTTTAGCTTTAAGGCACCATTAACAATAACAACTTGCAAGGTCCTTCATTGTGCTGTCGCCTAACTTAGCTCGATAGGAAATACACGTTTCAGTTTGTAAGAAATACTTCAGTTTTGCATTCGCACTGTGGATACTTGTGCGCAAGTATCCACAGTGCGAATGCAAAACTGAAGTATAGTACGTTAAAATGAATTTCACAATGTTTTTGTCAATAAAATTACGGGAGGTGTAATCTTTGTCTCTACTTTGAACCATATGATCTAAAGCATTGCCTCCGAGATGCGGCACACAGCAATTCATTTGTAGAGCAGACGACGGACGACAACTTGCCCTAAATCGTGTTCTTCTGTCTAATGCGGCAGTCTTCGTGCACCAAATGATAAAAATTTGTTATGAATTGTTTATGAACACATTCAACATTCAATTCTCTTACCCAACGTGTTGAAAACACATGGCCGTCACAGCAGCTCTATCTGTGTGTCAGTAATGGAAAGGCACCACATAGTAGAAGTCCCAGTGCTCTACGTATAAGAGTGAATTCAGATACTGTAGAATACCGTGTTCAAAATAGTTACTCCTATCTGCTAAAACAGCCTTTCTTCACCAAATGCGGTCACGTTTACTCGCGTTTGAAGCTTATTGCCACTTTTCCATTCCTATTTCTAGATTTCTTAACTTATCAGCGCATTCTTGAAAAGCTCTGATTTGTACCACGAATAGTGTCGCTAAAAACAAGATAATGCAACATGTTTTTCTATATAACTGTATGATGGTCTTCCGTTGTCTATTTACGAGATTTTAAGAAAAATAGAAGATAGGTTTTTTTATTATTCAAATTTCAGTGGAGTACACTTTTGCCAATATGAAAATTTTGAGGCATTGTATAAAAATTTACATTTGCCCTACGGCAGCAATAATTTACGTACCCATTGAACGCACTATATCCTTGAAACGTGTCAAGTTTGAAAACGCTGCTTGCATTACTTTCGGAGAAAAAAAATAGGGATTACGTAACTTATTTTAAACTGTCGCAAAATTAGACATTTTTAAAAGCTATTTTTTGAGGTCTACAAACTTGAAACCGTATGAATTCATTCTTCATTCGACATGCAATTCAGACAAAAAATATTGTTACGGTGCATTATCGACAGGAGCAAGCGTGGCACTTTGCGAAGATGAAGAAGACGCCTGTGTGTTAGGTGCTTGCGCGAGAGGCAACTCAGACATCTTGTTCGGCTGCCGATTCTCGGTGGACGCTATAATATAAGCACAGACCTCGCCCCGTCACAATTGGTGGAGGTGCTGGGTAACCGACTCGCAACGGAACTTCGCAGCAGCCGTCGTTTGAAGGGTCATTCCACAACGATGACGGAAAGTACGGCGTCTGCATCTGCTCCTGGTGTTCCTGCGGCCGGAGATGATGCGGTAACTACATCTCCTTCTGCGACCACAACCTTCGTGCTCGAACCCCCGCGCGATTCTGGCACATTCAGCGGTTCCGGCGATCCAGGTGAAGTTAACGTTGAAGATTGGCTGGCAGAGTACGAACGTGTGAGTATTCGATACCGATGGGGCCCGACTCTTATGCTGGCGAACCTGTCATTCTATCTTAGGGAAACCGCCACATCATTGTATGAGAACCATGAAACAAAACTTGGGAGCTGGGCAGTTTGCAGGGAGCAAATTTTGGACCTGTTCGGAAAGACGATTGAAAGAAAAATGGCCGCGAACAAAATGCTCGCGTCTCGAGCGCAGACCTCGACCGAGTCTTGCGTCTCCTATATAGAATATGTGTAATCGTTTTGTCGCAAAGCCAATGCCGAGATGCCAGAGGCTGACAAGGTCGGACATATTCTTAAGGGTATTGCGGATGATGCATTCGACCTCCTCATCTGCAAAAATCTTTCTACAGTAGACGCCACTATAAAAGAATGTCGACGCTTTGAGCAAGCAAAGAGTCGGCGGATTAACAGCGTGTTTACCAGCCTTCCGAATACGGCTGCAACGTCGTCTTGCGAAGACCGTGCAAGAACACAGCCGCCACCTCTAGATTGATCTGATCGAGCGACCCGAATTGTACGGCGCAAACTTGAAGCCATTGCCTCTGCTCCGGCTCGCACCGCTGCAAGTGACACGACCCCACTCACTGCTAACACGGCTCAAGCCATCGTCCGCCAAGAACTTGCCAGCATAGGTATTCCCTCGGTGTGCGCTTTGCCCAGCCCGCAGCGAGTTTCATGGCATCCACCCTCGTCCTATCACGAGCAGCAGTTTAGGGCCCGATCTCGCGACCCTGCTGCGTGGAGAACCGTCGACAATCGACCAATTTGTTTTCATTGCCCCCGTATCGGTCATGTCGTCCGTTACTGGAATTACCACTGGTCCTAGCCACCTCGGACTTCATCTCAACCTCACTACCGACAAGACCGCACCCGATTCGCATCTGCCGCGCAGCCTTGTCCGCCAAACAACTACAGAAGGTTCAACAGCTGATCTCCGTCACCGTATGGTCGTCAGTCGGCAGTCATCTCGAACATTGCAGACTCACAGGTTGTCGTCCCCAATCAACTCCACTCCTGCCTACCCGGAAAACTAAACGGTGCAGCACCCGGAGATGACGCTGCATTTTCGACTCCCTCCACAAATCCTCTCTTGACGCGTCCGACGCGACAAAGTTTGGTAGACGTTGACGTGGACGGTGTGGCTATTTCTGCCCTTATAGATACTGGAGCGCACATTTTTCTAATGAGCGCGAACCTTTGCCGACGCCTACATAAAGTGCTCACGCCTGCCGCTTCCCGCACACTTCGTGTCGCTGATGGGAGGACCCCTGAAGTTCAAGGGATGTGGACGGCCCGTGTGTTCATTGCCGGTCATCCTACATTAGTTCAGTTTGCCGTCATTGAAACATGTCCTCATGACCTAATGCTTGGTTTGGACTTCCTGCAACGTCATTCTTCCCTCATTGATTGTGCCACTGGTGCTCTTCAGCTAGAACTGCCGCAGCTTGCCGATTTTCCAGCTGACTATTCTCCCCGTTTAAGCTCTCTTCGCCACGTTCGCTTGCCTCCGCAAGCTGCTACATATGTCACTTTGTCGTGCTCACGTCATGTGCCCGATGGTGACTACCTCGTCACTCCTATAGTCGACGTACTGATGGCGCGAGACGTTACCCTTGCTCACACTGTGTCGCCATCACTAATATTACAGTGGTTATACCACTACTCAACGTGAGTCTCTTGACTCAAGTTATTCCGCAAGACATGCTTTTGGCCACCCTATCTCCACTTGACAGCTGCAGGGTTACTGGTTTGCACACCGATACTACTTGCCCCGGTCTTGGCCGCAATTACACTCTGCCTGCAGATGACATTACCAAGATGATTGCTCCCGACCTCACTGCAGCGCAAGCTGCCAGCCTTCATAGTCTGCTAACATCATATAGAGATGTTTTCGACTTTGACCACCGCCCTCTCAGCCAAACAACTGAAGGGACTCACCGGATCAACACTGGTGATGCCAGTCCTATACGGCGGCGTCCATATCGCGTATCTCATAAGGAACGCCAAGTAATTCAGAATGAAGTGGACAAAATGATTACTAAAGACGTAATAAAACCATCATCCTTCCTGATGTCAGCGGCAGTCAGCGGCAAGACGGGTCACTGAAAATTTTCTTCATTCTTGGCAGGACACAGTGACAAGCCTGTGAGATAATCGCTGTTTTCGTCAAGCGCAGACATCATAGACGCTCTTCGGCGCACGCGGCCCCCGAATACCTGGACACGCCCGTTCTTGGATCTGCATCACTGCAACCTGGTCCGCTTGGTGTCGGTAGTTGTGGGCCGCTAGCATCGTACAAAAAGCCTGCCTTCCTGGCTCGGCATTGCAGTCAGTGGCAAGACGGGCCAGCGTCACTGAAACTTTTTCTTCATTCTTGGCAGGACACAGTGACAAGCCTGGGAGATAATCGCTGTTTTCGTCAAGCGCTGACATCATAGACGCTCTTTGGCGCACGCGGCCCCCGAATCCCTGGACACGACCGTTCTTGGATCTGCATCACTGCAACCTGGTCCGCTTGGTGTTGGTAGTTTTGGGCCGCTAGCATCGTACAAAAAGCCTGCCTTCCTGGCTCGGCATTGCAGTCAGTGGCAAGACGGGCCAGCGTCACTGAAACTTTTTCTTCATTCTTGGCAGGACACACTGACAAGCCTGGGAGATAATCGCTGTTTTCGTCAAGCGCTGACGTCATAGACGCTCTTCGGCGCACGCGGCCCCCGAATCCCTGGACACGCCCGTTCTTAAATCTGCATCACTGCAACCTGGTCCGCTTGGTGTCGGTAGTTGTGGGCCGCTAGCAGCGTACAAAAAGCCTGCCTTCCTGGCTCGGCATTGCAGTCAGCGGCAAGACGGGCCAGCGTCACTGAAACTTTTTCTTCATTCTTGGCAGGACAAAGTGAGAAGCCTGGGAGATAATCGCTGTTTTCGTCAAGCACTGACATCATAGACGCTCTTCGGCGCACGTGGCCCCCGAATCCATGGACACGCCCGTTCTTGGATCTGCATCACTGCAACCTGGTCCACTTGTTGTCGGTAGTTGTGGGCCGCTAGCAGCGTACAAAAAGCCTGCCTTCCTGGCTCGGCATTGCAGTCAGCGGCAAGACGGGCCAGCGTCACTGAAACTTTTTCTTCATTCTTGGCAGGTGGGTCCCTAAACTTCACCTTAAAAATAGTGATTTGGTTATTGCCGCTGACTGCACTGCAATGTCTTCCTTGTGTTCATCATGTACCAAGCCTGTCGAAGGCAATTCCTGGTGTGCTCGAGTTTAAAGCAAGCTTTCACATAGGAAAAAACTGTTCCGCGATCACTGACAGTGCTTATATCAAAATGTCTACGGTTAGGCGTGAAACGTGGGCGTGTCAGATGTGCAAGTCTGGCATGGGTTCGGGTGATAGCAATGGTTCACTTGTTCCCCAGTTATCTACTGTTAATACCAAATTGGTCCATCTGACTAGCACTGTTGAGATGCTTGTGTCGAAAGTTGAAGAACTGCTCTCTTTCAAAGAAACCCGTGAAAAGATGGCGGGCACTGTGACAGAAATTCAAACGTCTATTGACTTCCTGTTGGAAAAATACGATACCATGCTTTCTACTATGACTTATAACCAAGCCGAAATCTCGCATCTAAGATATGAGGTGGAATCTGTTTCCGTAACAGTTGCCCATCAAGCTGAAGTTCTTGACAGAACGACAGTGCAAATAAATGAATTAGAGCAATATAGTAGACGTTGTAACTTTGAAATCCATGGTCTTTCTTTTAAACCAGGTGAAAACCTGAAGTCCTTCATTAGTGACTTAGCTGGATGTTTGAACCTAGTAAAATTTCAAGAAGATGAAATATGCAAGGTACATCGTTTGCCAACCAATGATAAATCTACACGCAGCCCACTCATTCTTGTGCAAGTACAGAACACTTCAATAAAAGAAAAATGGCTTCGAGCTCAAAATGGCCTTCGCGATCTTGCCCAGTCCGATAACTTTCCTCGCTTGAACATTAATTAAAACTTGACACAGACGAACCGAGAACTCTTCCGATTGACCCGCTCGAAAGGGAAAAAAATGGTTATAACTTCGTGTGGACGAGGGACGGAAATGTGCTAGCTTGATTGATTTGTGAGGTTTAACGTCCCAAAACCACCGTATGATTATGAGAGACGCCGTAGTGGAGGGCTCCGGAAATTTTGACCACCTGGGGTTCTTTAACGTGCACCCAAATCTGAGTACACGGGCCTACAACATTTCCGGTAAAGGTGCTAGCAAGAAAAGCTGAAGGAGCACCTACCATTCGCATTGAAAAACTATCGGATTTAGATAAGCTGGCTTAAACATGGCGAATATAGAAAGTATCCCTTGCACCGACTTCGCGATTGCAGCTAAATTTCTTTCTGGTGCCTCATCTGACGGCTTCAAAGTAGCACATGTGAATATTCGTAGTCTTCGGAAACTTAGGGATCAGTTCTGTGCCATCACTTCTTCATCTCGCCTAACTTTCGATGCTTTCGTCATTACTGAAATGAGCAATTCATTCGAGTAATTCTCACAATTTGTTCTGCCGGGTTACCAAGCCTTTTCATACACACCCCCAACAAGAAAAGAAGGAGGCATTGCCGTTTTTATAAGTGACAGATTGGCAGTTTCGCAGCTATCCTTTTCCTTTTCGCAAGCAGAAGTGCTAGCACTGCGCTCGAACACGCCCGCTTTTTCGGTGACTCTCTTATTAGTGTACCGGCCTCTCAGTTTCAATACGCGCCTTTTCTTATCTGAACGTGAGTCCACACTACCATCCTTATCGATAGAAGAACATGTGTGCATCATAGGAGACGTTAACATTGACCTTTTGCGTCCCACTGTAGGCCTCGTTGCTGATTATTTAGACAGCCTTTCTAAATAGGGCTCAGAGTGCCGAATAAATCAAGCAACTCGAGAGGAATTTTTGGCTGGCATGCTCGTCGTGTCGTGCCTTGACCGCGTTTTCGTACGTGTGCAGAAGCTGCTCACAAAAACCACAATAGTACAGACGAAGATAGCTGACCATTACTTTGTTTGCGGCTCAATGAGCTGTCCACATATGACGACGATGCCAACCGATACAAAATAACTAATTTCGGTGCTAGATTCAAAAAAATTTGATAATCTGGTAGCTCATTATGACTGGAGTTCTTCGTTGTCAAGAAAGTGCAACGCGAACGATACAGATTAAACAACGTAAATGGATAACAAATGAATGTCAACACATAATCTCGCTGAAAGAAAACAAAAGGACTTGCTTTGGACACAATGTAAGCGTTATCTTAATTCCTCAGACTTGTGAGCCGAATTTAAGCAAAGCCGAAACAAGGTTAATGCTATGATTCGCTCGGCTTAACGAACCCATTTCCGAGCAAAATTTAAATATGCTAGTAACAGCAGCAAAAAAACCTGGGCGTTAATTAACACCTTTAGAGGCGCAAATACTCGCGTCAACATTTTGAATAACTTTTTTTCGAATCAAGCCAATAACGCACAAAAGATTGTTGATCAATTCAACAACTTTTTCTCTCGAACAAATAACAACACAAATTTCCAAATAGGCCCGTGCACTTTACGTTACAGTGTTAGCGAATCGGCTTATCTACCTTCAATATCACATGAGGACTTACGATCTATAATTTTCAGTTTGAAGTGTAAAAAGTCTGCTGGTAATAATGGTGTTTCTATAACTGACTTGCACCGTACATTTGAATACACCCATGAAGTTCTGCTAGCACTAATAAATCTCATTATTTCTAGTGGATAAATTCCCATAAACTTGAAAACATCAATAGTTATACCTCTACACAAATGAGTTGCGCGTGATAAACTTGAAAATTATCGTCCGATATCAATTCTGCCTTCTATAGCACTAATACTAGAAAAACATTTGTTGTTAACGAAGACAAGCTTTCTCGATAGTCACAACATCTTATCGCCTTGCCAGTATGGTTTTTGACAGGAGAAAAGCACTCGGACGCTATTGGGAAACTTCTCTGATCAGTTGAACGAGGCGTTCGATAACAAAAAAGTTGCCTGTGCACTCTTTCTTGACTACAGCAAGGCTTTCGACAGTGTACATCATACCTTGTTATTGCATAAACTTCTTCAGTTAGAGTTTAGGGGTTCTTTCTGGTCTTTGTTGGCAAATTTCCTCCAAGGAGGGCGTCAACTTGTATCCATTGAACAATCTCACAGCGCGTTCCAAATCATCGAAACCGGCGTTCGACAGGGATCAATTCTTAGTCCGCTGCTATTTAATATTTTTGTAAATGACCTTCACAGCGCGATACCGGTTTTTCTATATCAATACGCCGACGACACTGTGATCGCGACGACTGCAAACAACTTTTATGAGGCGATTACTCTTCTTCAGTCAGCTGCCACTAAAGCCATGGATTGGTTTCGAGATAACCTCATTATATAAATGTGTCAAACTAATCTAATCTGCCTCCACAACCCATTGAAGAAAGTAACCCTTGCTTATCCTTTCATTTTGCATTGTTCTGACTGTTCATCCTGCTCTTGTAGTTCATTACAGTATTCATCTGTTGTAAAATACCTTGGCTTATACATTGACAGCGACCTTTTTTAGAATAGTCATCTTGCCTATGTTTGCAAAAGACTTCGCGCTGTGTCATGTCTATTATATAATATAAGACACAACATGCCGTTTTCAGTACGTAAAATGATAGCACACGCTTTAGGTTACAGTATACTGCGTTACGGAATAACAATTTACGGACACTGCGCTGTCCGTTGGCACAATAGAATAAACAGAATATTGCGTTAAATTTTAAAAAATATATCTTACGACCTGAACAATAATTCTGAGAAAGACATTTTCAAAACGCTGTTTATGCCATACTTTAATGATCTGTTAATTCAAATGGTAGTTTTAAAACATTTCTGGTCCAAAGAATTCCTGGATCCGTATGTTACTTCTCGTTCTTTAAGGCCCAAAGTACGTTACTGGAGGCCGTGGTGTTCGACAAAGTATGGAACTAGAATACGAGCCCATTATGTACCAACCTTTTTCAATGCACTTTCCCCCAGCATTTTTCGCACAAAAACAAAATACAACATAAGGAAACTGCTACGGCATATCTGTCTACAATTGTAATGCATATTGTGTGTTAATTCATAGACACTCATTCGCAAGCATGACGCTGCACAATTATCCAGTGTGTTACTTTGCTTGAGGAGAATTTGCTCTAATTCTTTCTGTTTTCTTTACACCTTTTCACTTTCAATTGCTGTAAATATTGTATAATGCTCGTAACTATCGCTTATATGCTTTGTTGTTTCTAATTTTATATGCACGTTGTTTTTTGTCTTGTCATCCCTCTTAGGCCATAAGGTACAATCTTGTAACGCGTCCGGTTTTTCGCTGTCTGCCAGGCTCTGCCACTCAAGCCACCAATTGGCTTTGGCAGGCCTAGTCACATGTACTGTTTTATTTGAAGAAATAAAAGGTATTATTATTATTATTATTATTATTATTATTATTATTAACCAGCCCCTGGGCCTCCCTAGTCGTGCTCGTTGAGAAGAAGAATAGAAGCTGGCACTTTTGCGTGAACTATCGCCATTTAAACAAAGTGACCCACAAAGATGTCTACCCTTTGCCTCGGATTGATGACGCCCTCGATTGCCTCCATGGTGCCCAATACTTTTCGTCTATCTACCTTCGGTCCGGCTATTGGCAAATTTCCGTCGGCCCCATGGATCGTGAAAAAACCGCTTTCGTTACGCCCGACGGCCTCTACCAATTCAAAGTCATGCCGATTGGACTGTGTAATGCGCCGGCAACTTTCGAGCGCATGATGGACTCCCTTTTCCGAGAATATAAGTGGTCCATCTGCTTATGTTATTTGGACGACGTCATCGTCATTTAACCTACCTTTGACAGCCATATAACACGTCTATCAGCTGTTCTGGATGTTTTCGAAAAGATGCTCTCCAGCTCAATTCTGCAAAATGCCATTTCGGACGTCGCCAAATCATCATACTCGGCCACCTTGTCAGTGCCGATGGTGTTCAACCAAAACCCGAAAAGATGCGAGCAGTACAACAATTTACTGAACCACGCTCAACCAAGGACGTCCGAAGATTTGTAGGGCTATGTTCCTATTTTCGTCGACTTGTCCGCAACTTCGCCGACATCGCTCGACCGCTTACTGATCTCTTGAAGAAGGACGTTCCCTTCGCATGGGGCATAGAGCAAGCGGACGCCTTTTCGGCTCTTATCCATGTGCTGACTACGCCACCAATACTGGCCCATTTTGACACTTCAATTCCTACAGAGCTTCGGACCGATGCCATTGGCCATGGAATTGGAGCGGCCCTTGGCCAATGACAGCGCGGGAAGGACCACGTGATTGCTTACGCCAGTCGTCTTCTTTCACATGCCGAGCGGAAGTTCTCCATCACTGAGCGTGAATGCCTAGCTTTTGTGTGGGCCATGGCGAAATTCAAGCCTTGCCTGTATGGCCGAACTTTTCCCGTTGTTACGCACCATCACGCTCTTTGCTGGCTGTCATCGCTAAAGGACCCATCTGAACGTCTCGGTCGGTGGGTGCTCCGTCTGCAAGAATACTCGTTCGTGGTCCACTACAAGTCGGGACGCCTGCACACAGACGCAGACTGTTTGTCACATTGTCCGGTTGAAACGCCCTTCTTGACACACCTTGATTCAGACCCCTGCGTTCTCTCTATCCATGCTTTGGGTGATATCTCCACCGAACAAAGACGTGACCCGTCGTTACTATCCATCATCGAGCGTCTGACCTCTGCTTCAACAGACCCTTCCATTCGCCTGTTCGAACTGCACGACAACATTTTGTACCGTCGCAACTTCAACGCTGATGGCCCGGAATTACTACTCATGCTTCCCCATCACCCGCGTACCAGCGTTCTCAAACAACCACATGACGCACCTACAGCCGGTCACCTAGGCGTCTCTCGCACCTGCGATCGTGTGCGACGTCGCTTTTTCTGGCCCGGACTGTATCGTTCTGTGATTCGCTATGTCACTGCTTGCGACCGCTGCCAACGCCGCAAGCGCCCCTCTGTGCTACCGTCTGGCCTCCTACAGTCCATTGACACACCGACGGAACCATTTTTCCATGTTGGCCTTGACCTGTTAGGCCCGTTTCTTACGTCCACCTCCGGAAATAAATGGGTTGCAGTCGCCACAGACTACGCCACACGCTTTGCCATCACTAAAGCACTGCCGACAAGCTGTTCCACTGAAGTCGCTGACTTTCTCTTGTATGAAGTCATTCTTCATCACGGCGCTCCGCGGCAGCTGCTTACTGATCGAGGAAGGTACTTTCTTTCACGTGTTGTGAATGACAATCTCCGCGCCTGCTCCACTGAGCACAAGCTTACCACCGCCTATAATCCACAGACAAATGGATTGACCGAGCGTCTGAACCGAACGCTAACGCAGATGCTGTCAATGTACATTTCGCCAGATCACCGTGACTGGGACAAAGCACTCCCCTTTGTCACATTCGCGTACAATTCTTCACGGCACAACACAGCTAGTTATTCGCCGTTTTTTTTTGCTATTTGGCGACATCCAGCATTACCATTTGACACGCTCCTTCCTTCGTCTGCCCCCTTGTCTACTGAGTACGCCAGCGATTTCGTTCTCGAGCCTATGCAGCCTGTCAGCTTGACCGTGATTGGCTGCACTTGTCGCAAGCGCAACAAAAAGACCGCTATGACAGTCGCCACCGAAGCATGTACTTCCCGCCGGGGTCTCGGGTACTTCTCTGGACACCAAACCGCCAAGTCGGCTCATCAGATAAGCTACTGTCACACTACCATGGCCCCTACAAAGTGTTACGACAACTTAATGACGTGAGCTACGAGATCGCACCCCTGAACAATGCTTCTTCGACCCCCTCACTCCAGACAGACGTTGTACACGTTGCCAGACTCAAACCATATCACCCTCCTCGTTCGTCTTCGCCGTACTAAGCGCCGTGGCGGCGCTTCCGCCGCACGGGAGTGATGTTACGGTGCATTATCGACAGGAGCAAGCGTGGCACTTTGCGAAGATGAAGAAGACGCCTGTGTGTTAGGCGCTTGCGCGAGAGGCATTTCAGACATATTGTTCGGCTGCCGATTCTCGGTGGACGCTATCATATAAGCCTAGACCTCGCCCCGTCACAATATCTTCCTTGAAACAAAAATATTTGTCTTTTTATAGCATCTGCAATTTTCGAAAATGTCAGGTGACGAAATTGGTGCCTCTGTGTTGGTGAAGTTTGATATCTTTTTTCTCGTAAGTTATGCCTTTAATCATAAAACGAAGTTGCCTTTCAGGATACCTGGTGAGAGGTGCACGAATCATAAACTACTCAATGAAGTCCAAAATATCAACTTTTGGACCCGTGTCAATCTCTCGTAAAATCACCCGGCCTAGTGGGCTGCAGTCACTTGGTCTTTGGGGCAAGTTTTTTCTTTCTTTTTGAAAGCTTAATCTTCATCTCACAGTGGCAACATTAGCTGTATGTGTCGGAGAATGTCTAGGTGTGTGGTAAACTGCGTGATGAAATATTTGCCCCACTGGCTGTTTGTTTATCTCGGAAAAGTTAATACATGTTGCGGTCTCTTCAAGAAATAGTGGCACCGTCTTCGAAATTGTTCAGTGCTGCCTGTCACCTGTGGTTTGCGTTGAAAGGCAGTGACAATATTAGTTCACCTTTACGGACAGTGAAACTTCCTGTTTTGTTTAATACCCTGGTATTCGTTGTGGGCCGGTGGCAGTAACCAGTTGTCACCCCACCACGGTGGTCCAGTGGCTAAGGTACTCAGCTGCTGACCGGCATGTCGCGGTGTGAAATCCCCGCTGCAGCGGCTGCATTTCCGATGGAGGCGGAAATGTTGTAGGCTTGTGTGCTCAGATTTGGGTTCACGTTAAAGAACCACAGGTGGTCAAAATTTCCTAAGCCCTTCACTTCGGCGTCTCTCATAATCATATGGTGGTTTCGGGACGTTAAACCCCACATCATCATCATCATTATCATCATCATGATCAGCCTGACTACGTCCACTGCAGGACAAAGGCCTCTCCAATGTTCCGCCAGTTAACCCGGTCCTGTGCTTGCTGCTGCAAATTTATACTCGCAAACTTCTTAATCTCGTCTGCCCACCTAACCTTCTGTCTCCCCCTAACCCGCTTCCCTTCTTTGGAAATTCAGTTAGTTACCGTTAATGACCAGCGGTTATCCTGTCTACGCGCTACATGCCCGGCCCATGTTCATTTCCTCTTCTTTCTTTCAACTATCATATCCTTAACCCCCGTTTGTCCCCTAATCCCTCTGCTCTCTTCTTGTCTCTTAAGGTTACACCTACCATTTTTCTTTCCATTGCTCGCTGCGTCGTCCTCAATTTAAGCTGAACCCTCTTTGTAAGTCTCCAGGTTTCTGCTCCGTAGCTAAGTACCGGCAAGATGCAGCTGTTATATGCCTTCCTCTTGAGGGATAGTGGCAATCTACCTGTCATAAACTGAGAGTGCTTGCCGAATGTGCTGCACCCCATTCTTATTCTTCTAGTTACTTCAATCTCGTGATTAGGCTCTGCGGTTATTACCTGCCCTAAGTAGACATAGTCTTTTACAACTTAAAGGGCACTATTACCTATCTCGAAGCGCTGCTCCTTTCTGAGTTTGTTGTACATTACTTTCGTTTTCTGCAGATTAATTTTAAGACCCACCTTTCTGCTCTCCTTGTCTAACTCCGTAATCATGATTTGCAATTCGTCCCCTGAGTTACTCAGCAATGCAATGTCATCGGAAGAGCGCAGGTTACTAAGGTATTCTCCATTAACTCTTAACCCTTACTGTTCCCATTCTAGATGAAAACCTCCTGTAAGCACGCGGTAAATAGCATTGGGGAGATTGTGTCCCCCTTGCCTTACACCCTTCTTGATTGATATTCTGTTGCTTTCTTTATGAAGCACTATGGTAGCAGTTGATCCCCTGTATATTTCTTCCAGAATGTTTATATATACTTCATCTACTTCCTGATTCCGCAGTGTCTGCATGACGGCTGATATTTCTACTGAATCAAACGCCTTCTCGTAATCTATAAAGGCTATGTATAGTGATTGGTTATACGCTGAGCATTTCTCTATTACCTGATTGATAGTATGAATGTGATCAATTGTTGAGTTCCCTGTTCGAAATCCTGCTTGTTCCTTTAGTTGATTGAATTCTAATGTTTTCTTTACTCTGTTAGCAATTACCTTTGTAAATAGCTTGTATAATACAGAGAGCAAGCTGAACGGCCTGTAATTCTTCAAGTCTTTGTCATCTCCTTTTTTATGTAATAAGATGATGTTAGCGTTCTTCCAAGACTCTGGTACCCTTTCCGTCAGGAGACACCTCGTAAACAGGGTGGCTAGTTTTTCTAACACAATCTGTCCTCCATCTTTCAGCAGATCTGATGTTACATAATCCTCACCAGCAGCTTTGCCTCTTTGCATGCTCTCCAAAGCTTTTCTGACTTCTTCTATCATTACTGGTGGGGTATCATCTGGGTTACTGCTAGTTATTATAGTATTAACGTCGTGGTTGTCTCGGCTTCTCTACAGATCTCTGTAAAACTCCTCCGCTATTTCAACTATCCTATATATATTGGTAGTTATTTTGCCTTCTTTGTCCCTTAGTGCATACATCCGATTTTTGCCTATCCTAAGTTTCCTCTTCACTGCTTTGATGCTTCCTCCGTTTTTCAGAGCGTGTTCAATTCTCTCTTTGTTATACCTTCTTACGTCGCATAATTTACGCCTATTAATCAACTTTGAAAGCTCTGCCAGTTCCATTTTGTCTGTTGTATTTGACAGTTTCATGCTTTGACGTTTCTTTATTATGTTCTTTGTTTCCTGGGAAAGATTGCCAGTGTCCTGTCTAACTACCCTGCCTCCAACTTCCACTGCACACTCCGTAATGATACTCGTTAGATTATCATTCATTGTATCTACGCTAAGGTTGGTTTCCTCACTAAGAGCTAAGTAACTGTTCTGCAGCGACACTCTGAATTCCTGTACTTTACCTCTCAGTGATAGCTCATTGATTGGCTTCTTGCGTATTAGTTTCTGTCGTTCCTTCCTCAAGTCTAGGCGAATTCGAGACCGTACTATTCTATGGTCACTGCATCATACCTTGCCAACCACTTCCACATCCTGCACGATTCCTGGGTGTGCAGTCATTATAAAGTCTATTTCGTTCTTATTTTCGCCATTAGGGCTCCTCCATGTCCACTTGCGGTTTTATCATTTTCGGTAGAAAGTATTCAAAATCCGCAAATTATTGCGTTCTGCGAATTCTACTAGTAGCTCTCCTCTGGCGTTTCTAGTGCCGATGCCATAATCTCCTATTGCCTGGTCTCCAGCCTGCTTCTTCCCTACCTTTGCATTAAAGTCGCCTATCACTATAGTATACTGTGTTTTTACCTTACTCATTGCCGATTCCACGTCTTCATAGAAGCTTTCAACTGAAGCGTCATCATGGCTGGATGTAGGCGCGTAAGCCTGTACTACCTTCATCTTGTATCTTTTATTCAGTTTAATTACGATACCTACCACCCGTTCATTATAGCTATAGTATTCCTCTATGTTGCCAGCTATGTTTCTGTGAATCAGGAACCCCACTCCCAGTTCTCTTCTGTCTGCCAAGCCCCGATAGCAAAGGACGCGCCCATTCTGTAGCACAGTATAGGCCTCATCTGTCCTCCTAACCTCACTGAGCCCTATTATATACCATTGAACACCCTCTAGCTCCTCAAATAGTACAGCTAGACTCCCCTCACTAGATAAGGTTCTAGCGTTAAACGTTGCCAAGTTCAAGTTTCAAAGGCGGCCTGTAGTACAGAGATTCTTAGCACCCTCTGCTGCGTTGCAGATCTGACCACCGCCATGGTCAGTTGCTTTGCAGCTGCTGGGAACTGAGGGCCGTGAGTTTTTTGACGTATGCATGTGGGAGGTAGTGGCCAGATACTGCACAAGGGTGGCCAATCCTTCTCTATATCTGCATTGGGTGGCCAAACCCCACATATCAATCAATAACCAATTGTCAATGGAAGTTTACGATATGACATTTACGATCTGACATACATTTGACGCAATCATCTACGGGTCGGTACATAGCATAGTTTGCGCGGCGTGTATAAGAAAAGTGCATGAACTCGGGTTTGAAAGATATGACTACGCATGAGCTATAAGCATGTTTCAACTTCACCGAATCTGCGTATACGCTTCACCACGGCGAATAGGCAAACCTAATCAAGGTGTAACTCGTATTATCGGAGACCTGATACGCCTACAACAAAAGCATGTTGTAGGTTTCAGTTACATCATGCAATTTCACTGGTTTACTGAGAAACGCAGTGATATAATTTCACTTCAATTTTCACGGGGATATGTTAGCCTTAGCATAACGCATAAAAAAGCGTTTTATTATTTTTTTTATTCACATCTGTTGTGAGTTTTGCGCAACGAGTGAGAATCTTAGCCAAGAATTCACGCACAGCAGCTTAAAAGCTTGCGGCCGCCAGTGCTGTACCTTGTTTAAAACTGCATTGCACAAGGCGCTATGGAAATTTAGTAAGTTTATATCTATGCCCTGCCAACATTTCTCAAAGTGTCAGTCATCGTGTACGTGCAAAACATTCATTTTTGAAGAAGATCATACTTTAATGGCTACCATATCTGCAGCAGCGATGGCGTAGTGGTTAGAGCATCCGCCTCACATGCAAAAGGTCCGTGGCTCTAATCCCGGTGCCGCGCAGTTCCCAACCGGATGAAAAAAAAAAATCCGCGTGGTGATGGAACTGCATTACGAGGCTTGGGGTGCGGCCTCACCGGTAACCACCGCCGGGAACGCACACCCTCACCAGAGAAGGATTGGCCACCCTGGTACAGTATCTGGCCACTACCTCCCACATGCATACGTCAAATAACTCACGGCCCTCAGTCCCCAGCAGCTGCGAAGAACTGACCACGGCGGTGGTCAGATCTGCAACGCAGCAGAGGGTGCTAAGAATCTCTGGATCTGGACAGGCCGCCATTGGAACCTGAACTTGGCAACGTTTAACGCTAGAACCTTATCTAGTGAGGGAAGTCTAGCTGTACTATTTGAGGAGCTAGAGGGTGTTAAATGGTATATAATAGGGCTCAGTGAGGTTAGGAGGACAGATGAGGCCTATACTGTGCTACCGAATGGGCACGTCCTTTGCTATCGGGGCTTGGCTGACAGAAGAGAACTGGGAGTGCGGTTCCTACTTCACAGAAACATAACTGGCAACATATAGGATTACTATAGCATAAACGAAAGGGTGGTAGGTATCGTAATTAAACTGAATAAGAGATACAAGATTAAGGTGGTACATGCTTACGCGCCTACATCCAGCCTTGATGACGCTTCAGTTGAAAGCTTCTATGAAGACGTGGAATCGCAATGAGTAACGTAAAACACAGCATGCAATACTGATGGGAGACATTAATGCAAAGACAGGGAAGAAGGAGGCTGGAGGCCAGGCAGTAGGAGAATAAGGCATCGGTACTAGAATCGCTAGGGGAGAGCTACTAGTAAAATCCGCAGAACGCAATTTTTTATGGATTTTGAATACCTTCTACCGAAAACGAGGAAACCGCAAGTGGACCTGGAGGAGCCCTAATGGCGAAAATAAGAACGAAATAAACCATATAATGAGTGCACACCCAGGCATCGTGAGGATGTGGAAGTGGTTGCCAAGGTACCATGTAATGACCATAGATCGGTGCGGTCTCGAATTCGCCTAGACTTGAGAAAGGAACAACAGAAACTGATACGCAAGAAGCCAATCAATGAGCTAGCACTGAGAGGGAAAGTACAGGAATTCAGAGTCTCGCTTCAGAACAGGTACTCGGCTCTTAGTGAGAAAACCAACCTTAGCATAGATACAATGAATGATAATCTGACGAGTATCATTACGGAGTGTGCAGTGGAAGTTGGAGAAAGAGTATTTAGACAGGACACTGTGAAGCTTTCCCAGGAAACGAAGAATCTAATTAAGAAGCGTCAAAGCTTGAAAGTCTCAAGTGCAACAGACAAAATAGAACTGGCAGAGCTTTCGAAGTTGATTATTAGACGTGAGGTATCCGACGTAGGAAGGTATAACATGGAGAGAATCGAACACGTTCTGAAAAATAGAGGAAGCGTCAAAGCAGTGAATAGGAAGCCTGGGATAGCGAAAATCGGATGTAAGCACTAAGGGACAAAGAAGGCAAAAAACTACCAATATGAATAGGATAGTTAAAATAGCGGAGGAGTTTTACAGAGATCTGTACAGTAGCCGGGACAACCACGACTTTAATACTATAAGAACTAGCAGTAACCCAGATGACACCCCACCAGTAATACCAGAAGTCAGAAAAGCTTTGGAGAGCATGCAAAGAGGCATAGCTGCCGGTGAGGAACAGGTAACATCAGATCTGCTGAAAGATGGAGGAAAGATTCTGTTAGAAAAGCTAGCCACCCTGTTTACGAGGTGTCTACCGACAGGAAGAATACCAGATACTTGGAAGAACGTTAACATCATCTTAATACATAAGAAAAGAGATGACGAGGACTTGAAGAATTACTGGCCGATTAGCTTGCTCTCTGTAGTGTACAAGCAATTTACAAAAGTGAATGCTAACAGAGTAAAGAAAACATTAGAAATAAATCAACCAAAAGAACAAGTAGGATTTATAACAGGCTACTCAACAATCGACCCCATTTATACTATCAATCAGGTAATAGAGAAATGCTCAGAATATAATCAACCACTATACATAGCCTTCATACATTGCGAGAAGGCGTTTGATTCAGTAGAAATATCAGCCGTCATGCAGACACTGCGAAATCCAGGCGTCGATGAAGTATATATAAACATCCTGGAAGAAATCTACAGGGGATCAACTGCTACCATATTGCTTTATAAAGAAAGCAACAGAATACCAATCAAGAAGGGTGTAAGGCAGGGGGACACAATCTCCCCAATGCTATTTACCGCATGTTTACAGGAGGTTTTCAGAAGCCTAAAATGGGAACAGTCAGGGATAAGAGTTAATTGAGAGTACCTTAGTAACCTGCGCTTCGCCGATGACATTGCATTGCTGAGTAACTCAAGGGACGAACTGCAACTCATGATTACGGAGTTAGACAAGGGGAGCAGAAAAGTACGTCTTAAAATGAATCTGCATAAAACGAAAGTAATGTACAACAACCTCAGAAAAGAGCAGCGCTTCGAGATAGGTACTCGTGCACTTCAAGTTGTAAAAGACTATGTCTACTTAGAGCACGTAATAACCGCGGAGCGGTTATTACCTGCCCTAAGTAGACATAGTCTTTTACAATGGGGTGAAGCACATTTGGCAAGCACTCTCAAATTATGACAGGTATATTGCCACTATCCTTCAAGAGGAATGTATATAACTGCTGCATCTTGCCGGTATTTAGCTACGGAGCAGAAACCTGGAGACTTACAAAGAGGGTTAAGATTAAATTGAGGACGACGCAGCGAGCAATGGAAAGAAAAATGGTAGGTGTAACGTTAAGAGACAAGAAGAGAGCAGAGTGGATTAGGGAACAAACGGGGGTTAAGGATATCATAGCTGAAATCAAGAAGAAGAAATGGACATGGGCCGGGCATGTAGCGCGTAGACAGGGTAACCGCTGGTGATTAAGGGTAACTAACTGGATTCCCAGTGAAGGAAAGCGGGTTAGGGGGAGACAGAAGGTTAGGTTGGCAGATGAGATTAAGAAGTTTACGGGTATAAATTGGCAGCAACAAGCACAGGGCCGGGTTATCTGGCGGAACATGGGAGAGGCCTTTGTCCTGCAGTGGACGTAGTCAGGCTGATGATGATGATGATGATGATGATAGCTACGTAGGAGAAGCCCACTGCGTGCTTGTCGCGTCTGTCAGGACTCTAAATAAAGTTTCTGCATTCATCCATCTACGACTAGCAAACTTCCACACTACGTCCAATGACCCTTCCGCGACTCCCTCATTTTACAAGCTTTGACTTTAGAGCATAGCAATCTAAAAATGTCTGTTGAAGGAACGCAGACACGCTACTTTGCTATGCAGAAAGATGCCACTGGCCAAACTTACTTGCCCAGCAGCATCTGCTCCGACAGAGGGTGAGGTGGGCGAGGTGCCTGCAGTGAACACTGTTTGCGGGGAGAAGTCTATTACGACAGGCATAAACAACCGTGTGATTGTTGAAGCGCTACTAGACTCTATTTCTGAAGTTCCCTTCAGCACTGTGGATGCTACAAGCCCCTCAGCCAATAGCAAGAAATGTAAGCCCCTCCACAAGTATTCATTCGTGTGATGTCGTCTGCTCACCGTATTCACGGCGTCTGCTCATCGAATTGTATTTATTATGGCTAGTTAAATGTGGGGTGTAACTTCGCCAAGCCACCATATGACTAATTATAGCCAGTTTATTAGCCTAAAATGCAGTTATATTATTGAACAAGCAACTACACCAGGAACCTAAATAAGCATGAACTAGCTGTTCTGCTGAAGATTGGTAGAATTTTGTCACGGTGTGGATCTCTGTATCTGCGTATTCGTCGAAATGCGGCGTCCTTTCAGTTTCCTCTGCAGCATCCTTTCAGTCCTGCAGGCGTCCTTTCAGTTTCTGAAATGATTGAAGTTGTGCAAATGTCCACTTAAAATAGACGTTGGTCTACGTAAGCTGTATTAGTGGCTTGGCGATTTGTCAAAAGTCCTTGACGAAGCATCTGTAATAGACGCACAAGCCGAGAAATCCGCGCATGGCCTTCTTGTCAGTGCGTGGCGGGAAGGCCGGGATGGCAGCTGTTTTCTGCGGATATGGGCGCACTCCCATCTTGTTGATGACGCGACCCAAAAACAAGAGCTCCTTGTATGTGAAGCAGCATTTCTCTGGCTTTGAGTCAGTTCAGAGATCCTAATTGTTTGAAGTACAGATTCCAGGCCCTGGAGGTGTTGTAAAACACAAGAAGGTGCTGGAAGCACAACGAGATTCAAGACGCTGGAGTCGCTGGAAGTGTGAAAAAAAACTAAACACAACGACACTGCAGACGCAAAAGAGGCAAATATGACACTTCAAGCCTACCAGTGCGGTATCGATCACTCGTTGAAAAATCGCAGGGGCCGAGCAAAGGCCAAAGGGCATAACCTTAAACTCAAATAGGCCGTTCGGTGTTATGAAGGCAGTCGTTTCTCGATCTCTCTCGCTTACTTCGATTTGGCAATAGTCGGTCTTAAGGTCTATCGAAGGAATCTGTCTCGCATTGTGAAATCAATAAAGCGCGTCGTCTATCCGTGGGAGCGGGTACATGTCCTTCTTCGTGATTTTGTTCAGGCAGCCATAGTCGATGCAGAAGCGTAAAGTTCCGTTCTTCATCTTCACTAACACCACGGGGGACACCCATGGACTCTTTCACGGCTGGATGATGTCGTCATGCAGCGTTTAGTCGAATTGTTTCATTATGGCGTCGCGTTCTCGCATCTGAACTTCGTATGGGCTCCGATGGAGTGGCCTGAAATTTTGTTTCGTTACAATTGAATGTTTTGCGACAGGGGACTGTCAAATTTTTTACGGCGAGAAAAACAGTTCTTGTATTTAAGGAGCAGGTTTTTCAGCTGTTGTTGTTTGTACGTCGGAAGGCTCGTATTAACGTCGAGAGCTGTTTGAAGAGATTGAGTTGTCGCAGGGGTACAGAATACTCGGCGAAGGAGATAGCTTTGCTGGCTTCCAGTATTTCTTCAATGTGTTCAATCGTCATGCCTTTGCTCAAGTGTTTGTACTGGTTGGTGAAGTTTGTGAGCCTCATTCTTGCGTTATGTACTCGCAGCTCGGCTATTCCTCTAGCGACGCAAATTTAGTGGCTAATCAACAGCTGCGCGTCGCCTTTAACGATGTCTTGCATGTCTCTTTAGTATTGGGTACCGACGGAAACGCCAAAGCTGGAGCGAGGATGATTGGTGACGTGGTCTTCCAGCCCACTTAAGGTGTGCCTTCCTGACGGCGTGTGCAGGTGCAGTGCTTTTTCTTTGGATAGCGTTATTGACTCAGACCTCAGGTAAATCATAGCGCCGTGGTGACTGAAGAAGTCATCCCAAGTGCCACATTCCTGGAACAATGTTGTAGAATTACAAAGCTTGCAGGATATGTTTGGTTATATACAGTGACTTTGGCTCTACGAAATTCCGCCAGCGTAATTAGGTGACCTTCCACAGTACGAACTTCGGGGCCTTCCCAGGTGGTCCTTGCCTTTGGCGGGCGAACGGCCCACTGATGACGGAATAGTCGGCTCCGGTGTCGACAAGAGCTATGACGCTATGGCCATCGATAAAGATGTCGAGGTCGCCAAATCATCGTACAGCAACCACACCTCCATTGGTTGCTGCCCTTAGTTTTATTGGTAAGGGCATGGAGATCGGCCCCGAGCCGGGCTGGCATTCCTGCGATATGGTGAGGCATACCGACCAGGTGACGAAGAACGGTAATGTCTTTGGTGTGGCTGCTGTGCTCCTGCGAGCTAGTCGGTGTTGTCGTGTGGTCGTTTGCCTTGTTGTGGACATGGCGCCTTGACGGCGAAACCCCGCAGACCCATCTGCCGGTACAGGCAATGACGGTATGGCCTGCCTCCCTTAAATGATAGCAGAGGGGGCAGCTGTCAGGGGCGTGCCAAACGTCGGTTTTTCTGAACGCATACCGCTGGCCTACGGCAGGCTAATAGGAAATCGATGATGGTGGTGGCGGTGGTTTCTGACGGCAAAACTGCGGTGGGGCTGCGTCCTTACGTAGACGGGGAGAAGCGTTGTGGCGCACTGCAGCCATAGAGAAATATACTACATAAAGAGTGGCCACTGGGGCCATTTCGCGGCTCAGCAAGAAAGGGTCTCACCAACCGTTAGATGGCGTGCCCATACTCGCTTTTTCTTCTTTGTTAAGGCATGTAATAGTCTCCTCAGGAGGACAATAAATACTCAAATTTCACGTAAATTTTTTGCAAAGAAGAAATTTTATAAACTTGTGGAATTCTTCAAATCCGCTCTCCATCATGTTCCGCTTAGGACATTTTAGGCCTTACAACAGAAAACAGCCACGTATGACTAGAAAGTGTTGTCTTTCTGCATTTGTTTTGCACAAAGAGGCACAATCACGTAGTTTAAATGTACTGTACGTGTATACCCTTTGTGGATGCATGGGCATATAACCTAGTAGAGAAGACAGTCGCCTTCGAAACATGAGGGTACGGGTTGAAATCCCAGTGCCTTAAAGAAAAAAAGGGTTATTTTATTTATGCTGAAGACATTACCGGGTCTCACCAACCACTCGTGGCGCTGAAAGCAGTGCAGTAGCTGGGCTGCAGGACCATATGGCAGTGCATTCTTTATGTAAGTACGTTTACTATGCTGTAGCGGCGTACCTCATAGCTTCCGGCTCGGGCAGCGGTGCTTGGGAAATTCGAAGTTATTGCCTAACTTCTCACACAATGTCGGCAATCGGATTCACTTGAGGCTGTGCTTAAGGTAACAGTTTGTGCAGCTCTGCCCGCACGATCACTCGGATTGTTGCCCGCAGGTATTCGGAGTCAAGAGCTTGAGCAGCTGTGCACTCAGGATTCAGGCAACGATTGTACTGTCTGGTGCGCATGTCCAAGTTCTCTTCGATAGTGGTCACACTTCCGATAGAAATTCTTGGACGCTGTTCGGTAGAATTCCGATTAGTCCCGCGAAAAAACTCCTCGCATGAGAAACCGGACTGTCTTAACTCCTGGCATTTCGGTCCAATCATTGAAAAGGGAGGCTCGGTCAAACCTTTGAAGCCAGCTTTCTAGGTCTTCCAGTGGCGAACCGTGGAAAGTGGGTGGCTCTTTAGGTTGCCGGAGCATGATCGGTGCTGGTGATACAGGCGCGGTCTTGTCGCCGTGGTTGGTTCCGAGTTTTGTCGTGCAGAAGCACGTACTCTGGTGGCAGCCCCTGTTTCCTACGGCTAACTTGCTGCTAGTGGAATCGGTCGGTGTCCTCGTGGTGTGGGCTGGGTTGAAGATGTTCCATGATGTACCAGACGCCCTCATCAAGCCGTGTACCCAGCACCTGCACCAGATTTCACTGGGCCGTGACGTGACTGACGGCAGGAGACTGGATTGTCAGATTAAACTGTGTTTTCGGGTGATCCTATGCCTCGTAAAGGAAAAGTCGGATTACAGTAGCATACTTGCACTGATAGCGGCGAACGGAGCGTCAGCCGTCGGTCAACTGACAAGTGGCGAAGGGGGTCGGCATTTATACTCTTGCCATGAAATAATACAGACTTATCGCTAGCAGCGACGTAGGTTCCAGAATAATCTGTATAGCTCACTAAGAGGGCGTAATCTCAAGAAAAAGATCTACTGCACTCCGGAAGCTTCTCGAACAGTGCATGTGCAGTTTGCGCTGAAAATCACGTACAGTGTAACAGGGTGATAACTAGAGACCGGAATATAGGCAAATGCTTATTTTGTTCCTTGCGTTCCTGTCATTCCATTTTGATATATGAGAATGAATTAGAGGTTAAGAAGTGCTCTTAGAGTGTTCTTACAGTGCCTATAATGCCTACTTTGAGTGGTTGTGCCTAAATGCTCATAAGTGCCTCTAAATGCCTATTTTTCAAATGAGCGCGTGTACGAGCGCTATTCAAGCCCAAAGTTTGTTTTAAAGCGTTGTGTGAGACTGTTATCAATGTAAAAAAGCATTGTTGATATTCTTCGAACACTATAAGGTCATCAAATGTGCAAATGAATGTTAGTATCAAGTGCAGATCCCGTCAATCTCGAGTAAACGACAAACAAAACTGAAGTGCAAGAGTGAGTTTCTGAGTTGACTACTTGGATAGATGGATGGATGGATATGGCTGTACCCTTTAGATCGGGCGGTGGCTAGCGCCACCAAGCCGTACTACTTAATGAACCAAAAACAATTTTTTTTGTTAAAAAGTGAGTTTGAGGATTCGTACTTTGCAGTGAAGAGTTTAATTTTCTTTCGTGCCTTGACTTTAGCCACTAATCAGATAACCTCCTTCTAGTTAAGGCTATCCGCTTAAAGTCTATTTTGCCCTCCCGGTCCCTAAACCCCAGTGCTTTGAAAAACTCGGCGCCATCATCCTGATCTATAGAGTGAAGCCCTTTACAGAACATTATCAAGTGTTCAGCAGTTTCTTCTTCCTCTCCACACGCACTGCATACTGTGTCTACCCCTTCGTATTTGGCCCGATATGTCTTGGTTCGCAGTACTCCCGTCCTGGCCTCAAACAGCAAAGAACTACCCCGAATATTATCATAGATCCTTTCCTTGGTAATTTCCTGCTTAAAAGTTTGATAGATCTCTAGTGCGGACTTCTTAATCATGCCCATTCTCCACATGTCAGTCTCCGTTTCCTTCACTTTCTTCTTAACCGATAGTTCTTTTTGGTTTGGCCACCTGCTGTTTTCTACGTATTTACCAGTCAACTTCCTGGTTCGCTTCCTCCATTTTGTAATAACATTCTTCATGTACAAGTAGCTGAAAACCTTCCTAGCCCAACGCTTCTCCCCAATTTCTCTCAATCGCTTCTCAAATTTTATCTTGCTGCTAGCTTTCCTGCCCTCAAAGATGTCCACCCCATATCACCTTGTACTCCCTGATTTGGTGTATTCCCGTGAGCTCCTAAAGCAAGCCTACCTATTCCACGTTGCTTAATTTCTAATCTTGCTTGAACTTCTGATCTCATGCACAAGGCCGCATTGCCGAACGTCAGGCCAGGAACCATGACCCCTTTCTATATTCCTCTCACAACATCATACCTATTGTATTTCCACAGTGCCTTATTTTTAATCACTGCTGCATTCCTGTTAACTTTAGTCGTCACATATATGTCGTGTTCCCTCAGGTACTCGGTCCTATTGCTTATCCATACACCCAGATATTTGTATTTATCTGTTATCTCTAGTGTGACCTCCTGTATTCTGAGCTCACTACCTTCGTTGTCATTGAAAATCATGACTTCTGATTTTTCCTTACTGAATATAAAATCTAACCTATCTCCCTCATTACCACAGGTGTCCACCAATCTCTGCAAATCTTCTTTGTTGTTGGCCATTAGCACTATATCATCTGCGTACATTAATGCTGGTAGTGCCTGATCAACAAGTTTTTCTTGTTTGACTAAAGAGAGGTTGAAGCGCAGTCCACTTCCCTCTAATTTGGCCTCTAATCCTTGTAGGTGCATCATGAATAATAAGGGTGACAGGTGAATAATAAGGGTACATCAAGAATAATAAACTTCTATAACACCAACACCGCCATCTGTCGGCGTAGCGCAGTGGTTAGTGTGCTCATTTAGAAATCCGAAGGTGGCAGGTTCGATTCTGCGATTTCGCACCTTTTTTTGCGGGTGCTTTCAACATAATTTTTCATATAATTCTCTTTATTATTTCTTTAGTGGCAGCTCGTCACGAAGGTTCTGACGCTGCTTCGCGCTCCAGCATTGCCGGCTGGAGCGCGCCATCTACCATCCGCTCAACCTTATGCAACCATACACCACATGCCACTATATCCACCGCCATAATCAACCAAAGTGGCGGATGATGGAATCCACCATTCCTATGATGGACGTTTTTTACATAGGGGTTGCAGTGAGAAAGTAAGAGCAGGTTTTCTGGGCAGCCGCAGGTAGCTGGAGAAGAAATGAAAACCATGGAGGACCACTAATGGAAAGCTCTTCTGGATTCAGTGGTGGCGAAGGACGCCAAATTGTTATACTTTATACAGCAAAGCCTGAGACAGGCACCTGTATGTTCACAATCAACGGTGTACTTAGCATACATTCATCGTATGCTTGGTTATGCTTGTTTCGTATGAGGTTTCTTGTCATATGTCTTCAAGTGACGAGCAATAAAAAACATAGAATATTGCTTAAAGGTTTGTCCTAAGCTATTACTTGAAAATGACATCTGTGACAATATAAAAAAATTACCAGGACAGAAAATATTATCATCGCATCGAATTAAACTGCGGTTAAAGCTCCTATGTCAAGCATTTCATGCAAACTCATATTTCAAAATGAATTTACGTAAACAGTAATCTTCGCAAAATGGTAATTATGATTTTAGAATGTCGTATCAGATATATTTGTCTAATAACCCGTTTTTGTTACTTTCATGAGAGAATCAAATGGCTTATAAAGAAAAGAAAATGTGTTGTGTGAATGAAGGCGTGTTTTCTTAGACATTGTAACCCATCTGCTTCAACGCCTTCAGGTAAAAGATGTGATGTGCACGCAGCTTTTTGTTTTGTTTGTAATTTACTTTTTAAGCGTCTCTTTCTAGGTGACACAATAAGTTGTAATTATACACTAGAAGATCCTGCATGGCCAATGAAAAGCGTTCTACCGCGGTCATTTTTCAAATTGGTTCACTAGAAGCCACCAAAGCTTGTTTTGAAAGAGCAAACTTGAATTCATTGCCTCTCGTCCTATGTAGTCATCGTGAGCCTTATTTCTTCCCTGTTTTTTTCCGTGTCGGGACTGGAGAATCACATGACGCATACGCACCAAAAACAACATGCACAAGCAAGGTCATGAGCACATGAAGCGCCCTCGCGCGTATGCCATCAATGTTGTATCTATTCGGCACACTCTGTTGTGTATGGCCAGTTTCTGTGGAATGGATCAGTCAGTGCGTGTACTTTAGGAGAGACTGCCAAGGATCATGTATTGGGACCGCTATACACCATGTCGCTCCGCTGAAACTGTGGTCAGAGAAGACGCACCAAACACAAGCCAAGCGTTGTCAGGGTTGGAGAAGGCACGATGCAAGAACGAGAAGACAAAAGGAAGCGAAATGGGGTAGCAGTAGTAGTAGCAGTAGTATCAGTAGTATATTGTAGTATAGCAGTGGTAGTATGTGTGGTTTCAAGTAAAAAATGGTGATATGAGTATGAGGGACGCCGTAGTTGAGGTCTCCACTACTTTTGACCAACTGTTGTTCTTTTACGTGCACCGACACTTCATAATACACAGGCATCTACTTTCTCGTATCCATCTATATGTGACCGTCATGACCGCAATCGAACCAGCGGCGTTCGGGTCAGCAGCGGAGCACCCTATAGCGACTGGTCCACGAAGGTGGACGCTGAACAAGGGCTTATTAGTGAATAGGTTGTCGAGGCTATTCAAAACAAAAATAAAAATATAGACAAGCTGAGATTACGTCTGCGCGTTTTATTATTTTGCTCAGCGTTCATTCATTATACTGATTTTGAAAGTGCAGAGCAAAGACAGAGAAAAGAAAGACATAGAGAAAGAGAGATCTGTTTTTTTTACCCTTTGTCTTTGCACTTCCCTTTCACATTGATATAAAGTAGCTAACCCAAACCAAAATACTTCTCATTCATGCTATACAACAGAACACACAAATTGCACACGCTAACTAGAATAGTGTCACGTGCAACACTCTTGAAGAAGTACCATTTAAAATGCGGATATAATCACGAGACAAAAACTTTTTCGTCTGTTTTAATAGATACAGCTAGCATTTCGCGAAGTTCTGATAAAGAGCGTACAGTATGCGACGTCGGCCCACCAATGTCAACGTAAAGGAGCGACGTAAAAACAGGACCATTCCTACGTCATTCTCCGGATCTTGGGGCACACGGCCGTGATAAGGGCAAGTGGCTTTCATTAGAAATTGAGCGTTTTTCCGCATTATGTAATTTTCCAAATATTATCAGGAATGATCCGAAGTGTGCAATGCACAATTGCGCTTCTCAACTCAAAATTCTCAAACCTAATGAGAGAGATAAAGATGCAAGGAAAGGCAGGGAGGGATAAATAAATGTGTTAACTGATAGAGAAGAAATTGGTCCTACGTGATTACACCTCGCTTGCCTCTCTTCTTGGGTATCAGTGGTCTGGTTATTTACTCCCGTGCTGCCCTTTCTAGCCACAACGAAATGAGAGACACCCATGAGAGTGTTAATTGAATGGTGGACACTTGACGCACAATGCTAGACAATAAAACGAAAGACGAGATGCTGCGAATCACTCGGGAAATGCATGCCTATGTTCAATCGTTGGTACCTTTCTGCTACCTTAAACATCTTTTCTTTTGCTTCTTGCCTTAGATACAAGTCACCAACGTCGTTATTTTAGGATATTTCAAGTTTGTAGAAATTGAATGTGCCTATAATTATGATTTTGAGGGCCTAAAATTGTGTTTTACTTAACTGTCTTTGGTGCTAAAACACACTTTTTAGTGCCTTAAAATCCGTCCTCTAGTGATAACAAAACTTGTGGAAGGGACGTAGCAATATAAAGCCGGTTGATAAATTCACTTTGAGGCTGTTTTTCTCCGATGTTGTTTGTGGCTCTCGCATGTCTCTTTCTTCGTCGACGCGTTACTTCGCGTCTCTCATTGCAATGCTCCTTTCTCTCTTATTTGTTTCCGTTGAAGGAGACTGCGTTTCGCTGCGCAAGCGTGTGGCTTTCTTACATCACGTAGCTTTGGTAGTGCCGAACCGAAGTGGTGAAACAGAGTATCAGTGAGGAGGGGACAAACAGCCAAAACTAAAAATTAAATGTATTTATTTCTTTATACTGTCGTAATTTTACATATGTCAAAGTTAACACTATACTTACTTTACGGTTTATCTCACACCTGGCTAAAGGGTTGATTGCCTGAATTTTTCGTTGAGAGCCATAAATGCGGAGGGGTGGGGCGTATCTAGGTTTTTCCTATCAGATACTGCGTTTCGTTGAGCGCGTTGTTTGCTTAGTGCATTGCCAAGTCAACGAAGCATCGCTCAGCATTCCGTGGTGGTTTTGTGCGTACCTTCAATAGCTTAACTACTTTTTATGTGCTGTTTACTCGTGTGACATTTCATAGCTGAACGTGCTCACAGAATGTGTAGATAGGTGCTCCCATGACTGCCAACTGCTTTCGCTGACGCCCGGCCGGCGTGCCCTTGCCTTTGGTGGCGGTGAGTGTGACACGCTAAGCAACAAGACGCTGTACCCTAGGCTGCCAAAGCTATATTAAAGATGATAGTCTTTCTTGGGGACATTCGACAAAAGAAATTTCGGTCTGTCTGTCGATGGTGAGTACTACCCACACACGATGATAGGCTTCTGTCGTCACCTAGCCACCCAAGACGCCATGCTACAGATTAAACACCAAATCATAGACTACCCCACAAGATCCACACGAGCCATACTCGGTCTGGATCTCAAGAAAGCATTTGACAATGCAGCTCATGAAACAATTCTCAGCCACATATCCAGCTTGAACATGGGTGAGCAAGCCTATAATTACGTTAGAAACTCCTTGACCAACAGGAAAGCAAGGCTCAGCTTAGGAAGTCTTACATCTGATCTCCTAGAATTGGGCTGCAGAGGCACTCCACAAGGCTCCGTAATATCGCCAGTGCTCTCTAATCTAATCATGATTGGACTACCGAAAGAGTTAAATAAAATTCCGGGATAATATCACTCTATCTACGCAGATGACATCACAATATGGGTCAGTGATGGCAGCGACGGCTACATGGAACAGAGACTCCAAAAAGCAATAGGAACAGTTGAGCGATACTTGGAAGACACAGGACTGACATGCTCCCCGGAGAAATCAGAACTTCTCTACAGGCCAGCAATCAGAGGCAGACCAGGCAAGTCAGAGGAAAACAAGCGGCAATATGAGGAAAGTGGTTCATACACAGGAGGGTACAGCTATACGGACAGTTCCAAAAATGCGGGTACTGGGATTAGTCATCGAGGCTAACGGTGCCAACGGCGAGACTATACGCAGGCTAAACACCAAAGTTACGAATGCGATGACACTGATTCGCAGGATCACGAATAAACACCGACGTATGAAAGAATCCCACGTAATTCGTCTAATTGAGGCCTTCGTCATAAGTCACATAACGTATGTAGAAGCATACCACAACTGGCAAAAAGTTGAAACTAACAAAATAAATGCACTCATCCAGAAGGTCTACAAACAAGCGATAGGAATGCCTAAGTATGCTAGCACAGACCTTTGTCTTCAGCTAGGAGTACACAATACGCTTGAAGAGATTATAGAAGCTCAGCGGATAACCCAGCTTGTAAGGCTCAGTAAAACTAAAACGGAAAGAAATATAATGAGTAGATTAGGGATCATGCATCATGCACAACTTGTTGTCAAAAGTGACATCGCTAATACGATCAGAGCTAAGATCATTTCTAACCCGATACCGAAGAACATGAACTCCATTATCAACACGGACCGCAGAAAACACCGAGCAAAAGCACTGCTCAAAGCACAAGGCACGAACAGTAAATCTCTTTTTGTAGATCCTAGCCCATACCCTGAGCGAAAGGCTCACACTGCTGTCGTGATTGACACGTCCGGCATTTGCGTTATTGCGTGCTCTGTCATAACAAACAATATAGAGGAGGCTGAGGAGGTAGTCATAGCCATGGCTATCACCTCCAACAACACTCATTCATACTGAGTGATTCGCAAGTAGCAATCAGAAATTTTACGCAAGGACGGATTTCATAGCAAGCCTTCAGAATCCTCGTTAATAACCAAAAACTACACAAAGTAGATGAACTGAAATACCTCGTATGGTTCCCGGCGCAAATAGAGACTGATACACCCAATCCTAACGAGCTGGCTCATGAGTTGTCACGAGAAGTAAACCCGACCACACCGCTCGACGATCATCCCTGGCGCCACCGACGTACCACACAAAGACCAATTTACAAGCTACTCAGAATACATGCAACACTACAGAAAAGCAAGGCGTGTCTTTCCCGCCTCTCATCTGAGTATAAACAGGCAAGCAGCTTCGGAATACCGACAGCTACAGACGAACCGCTACCCGAACCCTGTACACCTCCACAGGTGCTACCCAAATTTATACCCGGACAATAAATGTAAGCTATGTGTAACAGAAAACGCGTCTTACAAACATATTGCTACGTGCCAGTGCATGGAGCTGAAGAAGACGAAGCAGATAGACTGGCACGAACAATATATTATGGGAATGCCCCAGCTAATCAACAAGTTCTCCTGAGGTCCTCCGGGAGCTCTAGCGACTTGTGCTGCTCACATCGTAGGTTCAAGACCAAAAATGGGCTATCCAGCAGGCCAGGGAGGCTGTACAGAGACAAGGTCGCTCGGTACCTCCTTGTGCGGTCTAGCCCGGACCACAAACATGCCGGACACGAAAATAGAGTTTATTCATCTGTCTGCCGGTCTCTACATATGTCTGTGTCTCTGCTTTAACGATACGTCAAAGGGCATCAAATGGCCGACTTCATCCGCAGCACCCAGTAATATTGCTCAAAGTTTAGCGTTCATAGTTGTGCGATTGTCAATTAAAAAGCAATTATTGCGCATATCTGAGGCACCACAACAACGCTTCAATGTTTTTATGTCTGCCTTTATACTAGAAGAGGCACACACGAGTAACTCTAAGGAATGTAGCGTTTAATAGCGCTGCGCTGACAGTGACAGCGATGCTCAGAAAGGTGTTTCCAACGCTTTGCTACGACGTCACGGCGGGGGCACTGGCCCGTCGCTTTGCGTTCTAGACCTTATCACCTCTGAGACTGGCGCGCACCTTTCTCCGCGGAGTGCACGCCTTCATTTTCGAAGATAACTGCCAGATGGCACTTGTGCCTAACGTGCCTCGATGGGCTCGTTCGCCTCCGCGACACGCTGGAGGCACTTTAACGTGGCGCCTGCAGAATACCATTCACCAATTTTCGTGCGCAGAACATCAAATAAACTTTTTGTTCTCTCTCTCCAGACGCAAGGCTATCGTCTTCCGACGACATTTGCGGTGTAACATGCAGATTTGGAACCAATTTTTTTGAAAGGTGCTGTCTCTCTGCAGGGGTTTTCAAAGATTGGGCAAGGTGAGTTTGCCAACTACTACGCTATTCTTCTCGTGAACAGTTGTCTCAGAGAAAAGCACATCGTAAGTACGTCATTTCGCTAATAAAGCAACTTTGGGCTCCTTTTGTTTTCCTCTCTCGTATGCTATTAGCGAGCCACAAGGCGTATTAAAATCGCATAATAATAACGGCACGTAAAAGATCAGTAGTTTGGAAAATTTCGAGTTTCGCGCCATGTAGGGCGATTGCGCGATGTCGCTACCGCTTCCGAATGTGACGCTATATATAATTTTTGTTTGCGGTTAGTTGTTCTTTCCTCACGTAGGTGGCGACGGCGGCAACAAGTTGCCGACTACTGGATCCATAGGCTTCTATGGAAGTAACGATACCAGTTTACATATATCTTGGTCGAACTGTGACAGTTTGTAGTCCGCGTCCGTTCTGATGTACAAATTTTGTGTATGCTCAAGCTGCACGAATGTTTTTTCCTTGAGCTGCACGTGACAAGTTTCGAGCTTCTGGCGGTTCTTTGCGTGCCATTGCAATTCATAGGTCTAAAATTAATTTCTTTGTCCTTGTGCTCAAACAATGCACGATAAACGTTGAACGCCCTCTGTGAAGCACGTCGTGATTTCGTGTTACATCGATTCCTAAGCAGAAGAATTAGTCACGTTTTTTTTAATGTTAGCGGCGTTTGTCATGTTTGACTAGTACATTGTATTCACGTTTTCATGGCCTGTTTTCTAAGGGGCTCCAGAACAGCCCCTCAAAATACGAAAAGAAAATGAGCACGCTGTTATCTCTTCGCGTGTCTCGTGTGTCTTTTTGGCGTACTTCGTGACACGAAAACACCTGTTCAACCATATCAAGGTACAGTCAGCAAAATCTTTAGTTATTGTGCGCAGCGGGCGCTTTTTGTCTATCAGCGCCATAATATAGAACGAATTTACAAAAATTATTTCGTAAAAATGTGATTAATGGACACACTTATCCTTAATTCCACTAAAACCTAATTCAGTCGTATGGAAAAGATACACAGAAAACAATTGCCACGCATTCACGATAGCTAAAGATTTGACCGACTGTACAATGGCGGTCTAAATACTGCGTACCCTGGGAACTCGTGTCAAACAGCACCGATGCGCCTTCTGACGTCTGCCTGCAAACTGATTGATTGATTTTAGGTGTTTAACGTCACAAAACCACGATATATGATTGTGAGCGACGCCGTAGTAGAGGGCTCCGGAAATTTCGACCACTCGGGGTTCCTTACAGTGCACCCAAATCTGAGCACGCGGGCCTACAACATTTCCACCTCCATCGGAATAGCAGGTGCCGAAGCCGGGATTCGATCCCGCGACCTGCGGGACAGCAGCCGAGTACCTTCGCCACTAGACCACCGCAGTGGGGCTCTGGCTGCAAACTCGAGAGCGCGCATTGTGCACGCGCCCCCTTTCTTAATTGCTAGGCCGCTCGTTCGCTTTCTTCAACAGTGCGCCCATTGGAACGCCAGAAAAAGCGCAAAATATCACTCCTGTTGGCGCCACGGAAACACTGAGTGATGATATCGTGACGAAAACACGTTATTTGTACTGGCTGTCCTCGGTGCGCACTGTATTCTGCACCTTAGTTCCAGACGCCCCGCTCATTTGAAAATATGCTTACGGCGTCAGTTTATCGAAAATCAACCTTTGTGATAAGGTTTGCGTGCGGACAGCCGGAGTAACACCTAACGCTTTTTATATAGCGTTCCGGAGTGCACGCTGTTGAAGGGAGTGAACGAGCAGGCGCGCATGGGCAGTGCGCGTTTCTGAGCTTTCTGGGAGGCCCCAAACTTATGAGGCCATCAGAAGGCGCCCAGGTGCTGTTTGACACGCGATCCCGTGGTTCGTAAAATTTTGACTGCCCCTGTACCTGCTTTCGACTGTTACATAACGGAGTATCAGTTGTACATTGTTTCGAACACAGCTATTCCAAAGTCATCCACCCTTTCTTGCTTGTCTCGCTAGATTATATGGGTAATCTCCTGATGTTTTGCGTTTGCGACTGCGCATGCTGAGACAACAGAGTCGAGCCGACAAGCGCGAAACCCTGATTAGTTCTATGCTTTGTGCTAGCATAGTATGCGTGGTTTATATAAAACTTAGGGGATAAAATTATATATCCTGTGAAAAGTGTAGTGAAGCCGTAAATAAAACAACAGCTGGTTTATTCGATTCCGAAAAAGGACAAACTTTTTATGGCGAAGAAAAGCAGCCTTTCAGAAGTGTCAAGCCCGTTTAAACAGTATTTGTACGCTATTTATGCCAATAACAATGTTTGGGACACTCTGCACATGTCTTCACCATCGTTGTTCTGTTCAGTGTAAAGTACAAATCGATAACAGCACTCCGCGGACCATACTCATACCAAGTAGGAAAAGCTCGCGAGTGCTTAAGCAGGACCACAAAGATGAAAGAAAGTGACCATCTCCGTCGCACATATGGCGCATGCGATAACATCAACCAGAGTGTGACGCCTCTATGGCATGGATAGAACAGAAACACTTCCAACTGTTTTTTTAGTGATGCAACATCAAATGCCGCCCCAGAAGGGGGACGCGTGACCCGTGCTGCGAGTGAAATTTGACCATAAGGGCACGGCCACGAGCGATGGCACGTGCGCTACCTCAGTAAACATCAAGGAACGGCTCGTACACTGTAATGAGCGCTGTGATTTTACCTATTCGTGCTGTGACCACTGATGCGACAACCTGCACGCAAACCGTTTCTCTCTTAGGATGGGCGTATTCCTACACACCATCGTTTTGTAGATTCTTGCGCGAATGAATCAAGAAATCTTAGCTGGTAGTCTTCGTGCATATAACATGTTGCTATCGCATACACCGTTTCGCCCTTCCGTTGAATCAGATTATTTCTCAAAATTGCCGAGACCCAGTTTTTTCGCCACCGATTCTCTAGAGTCTACACTGTACCCCGCCCCCGCCTTCCCCTTGTACCACGCCACAACGAACCCAATGAACCCCACGCTTGTCGCGCACCACCGCCGCCGACTTCTGGACCAGCGCACAGCTTTACATATAGCAACCAACCCACACACACAAAAGATCAAGCAGTAACCTATTGTGAAAGTGCCCATGCTGTGGGGCTTGCTCGCTTGACTTTAAGCAGCTAGAGTTGAACACGAAACACGCTGTGGTATGATTTATTTCGCTCGCTCAAAAAAACTCGCGCTAATAACTAAACTGGTATAAACAATTTGTACTTTTCAAAGAGGTTTGGGTGCCACCATCCGCTTGTGGAGCTGTTAACATTTGCTTTTTGTATACGTAAACACTAAGGGAACAGTGCAGCGGTAGACATATACACATGAACACAATTCAATAGATGCATTGGATGTTTCAAGGCCTCCATCAACATTGCAATACACGAAAACTAGAAAACATTCACTTTGATTGATATATTGATTGATATATGGGGTTTAACGTCCCAAAACCACCATATGATTATGAGAGACGCCGTAGTGGAGGGCTCCGGAAATTTTGATCACCTGGGGTTCTTTAACGTGCACCCAAATCTGAGCACACGGGCCTACAATATTTCCGCCTCCATCGGAAATGCAGCCGCCGCAGCCGGGAACTTAACAGCCCAAGGGGGCGGCGCCCACAAGTCTTAGGCAAACTAGTCTCTACGCTCGATCTATAACACGAAGAGGCATAGTGGAACTTGTCTTACGCCAGCGAGAGCTTCACTTGTACAGTCAGCTAAAACTTCAGCCATTGGATGCAGCAGCCAGATTTTGTCTGTCAGCGCTATATCAATGGAACAAAGTTACAAAAAACTGCTTCACGGACATGTTCTTTATGGACATACGCTTGCCCTAATTCAACTGAATCTTCATTCAGTCATGTCACAAATATACATAAAAAAATCTGCCACTCAAAGTGACAAACTCACTTGCGGTCCTCGCTGCTGCGCCTAGGATTACAGGCGGAATAGCCAAAAAGATGCAGCCAAAAGCAGCTAAGTAGGACATCAGCTTCGCCTCAAACACGCTGCGGCACGCAAGCGTCCGCTGGAAGTAGACCTGCGTTGCCGTGAGTATGAGTATTTCAATCAATTATTGTTCAGAACTACACATAATCCAATGTTACGCAAGCTCTAAACTTGAAAATTACTTTGTAATTAGCTGTTTCAGTCGCAGCTTACACGAATAACCTACTTTATATTGTTGAAAAGAAATTATGAATTTCCAGCTTCATTACATTACAGGAGTCTCAAACTCCCGACCCGCGGACTTATTTCATGTGGCTTTGCCCGAATATGACTGCCTTTGTCTCATATTTTTTTATCTTAAATATGCATCAGCTACAGAAACTGGTTATGTATCCTGTGCGTCCCTCTGAGCGTTCCTGTTTTCGCTGAGCAAGAAGCACCCTCGTTTGCCGACATTAGCTTCGTTTATAAGCTTTCCCTGCATTTCATCAATTAGGAAACACACAAAAAGCACACATTTTATTAATAAAGTGTCTTTCTATTGGTCGTACGTTCTTCGACTACCTGCAGCTGTACTGCTACCGAATACGCAGCAAGACATGGCTGCTCTGAAGCATCTTTTTTCCTGAGTTACCACATCTAGTCACCATTTGATATAACACACTCGTAGAACAAATGTTCAATATTCTACAAGCGGCGTTCACAATTTATTCATTCTGGAGAACCGTGTTGCCGTTTTTCAAATCACGTCCAGTTACCTAAAGAAAAGACGTGTATATGATAAATGAAGAAAGGCCTTTCCAATGGCAGCGTCCTAACATTCTGTACAATTCCCTCTCGTCCCCGCTCTAACCTTATTAACCACCCCAGGCCACCGGAAGACTAAATTTTTGGAGTCCAGCCCACTAACTCAGGTGAACTTCAGACAAGTGGTTTACTAGATAAGCTGTGGTGTGGGCTTATGTATTTTCTTGAAAAAAAAAATTGCAAACGCAGTTTATTATTACTATTTCTCTTTAGCTACCAAATGATAACCCAGTTTTTTTTCAGAATTGGAACAAGGAGTGATGAACTTTGTGAAGAATTCGCCATAGTAAAGCCGTTGTTATAGTTTCGGCTGCTGACTTCCGTTTAGCGGGTTCGATCTCCGTCGAGGCGCTGGTAATAAAAATGTTTTAAATTTTATATAAGGGGTTTTATGTTCAAAAACCGCGATAATATTTTAAGATACACCGTAGTGAAAGCATCCGGAAAATTTCACCATCTGGTTTGCTAAAATATGCACTGACATAGCACAGTACATGGGCTTGCACCATTTCTCTCCATGCGAAATGCAAGAAGCCGTTGTTTTATGCGATCTCAGTACAAGCTAGAAAACTCGAGAAGGTCAAAATTTCAGAAGCCGTCCACCACGTGCACCTCTCATATTTATATCATCGTTGTGGGGTGTAAATCCCAGATCCGAGATATTATTGTGTGTCAGAACGTTAATATAAAATGTAAATTTTCCTAGAAGTCCTACTCATGCGATTAAAACGCTGTGGGCGAGCTTGGAGAATATGAAGATTGTTTTATGTGTGGACTACCCTGATGATTCTTGTTGGGATTCCGCTCATAAAGTTTGGTCGAGGAGAATGCGAATTCAGGGTTTCAATCTCGATTTCCAATACGGCCTATTCGCAATGCCGCTGTAATGTCACGCCAACAAGTGGAATCCAGGATCCTCCTTTCAAGAATGGTCAGCCTCCGTTGTTCGACTGCGCTAGTCTCCGAGTGTTAACACGTTCGTAAGAAACGAACACTACGACTTCACAAGATTCCAGCATCAGTGAACTAAAGGGGTACTTTAAGGTCAAATTACGAGGTTCGGGAAGCATTGAGCAAAAAGTGTCGGAAACCCATTGCCACTGGCAGCAATGTCCACCGATGATTGAAGCCTGACTAGGGGAGGAGGGGACAATTACCCAAAACCAAAAGCCCAATAAAAGTTTGTTTTCTATAGTCCTAATGTTCTATATGCCAACGTTGACTGTAAATTTAGATTACGGTTTACCTGACACTTGAATATGTGGTTGATTGTCTCATTTTTTGGTCGAGTGATAGAAGTGGGGTGCGTATCTAGGCAATCTGCTACCAGGGCTTGTGTTTAGTTTGACTCATTGCGGGATGAACGAGGCATCTCTCACTTTTGCGTGGTAGTTTCCTGCGTACCTTCCGTTGTTTGTTTATTCACTAATTTGCTGTACACTGACTTGAGAATTCAGAGGTAAACTAGCTCAAAGAATGTGTATAGATAGCCGCTCTTGCGACTTCTCACTGGCGGACGCCCGGCGTGCCCTCGCCTTTCGGTGACGGTGAATGTGACAGGCTAGGCAACGAGATTCGGTACTCTACGGTTGCCAGAGCGATATTTTTAAACCTTCTGTCTCACTGCGGTAGTTTTCTACGAGTGGAGGACGTGAGGTTTCGAAATAAAATACTATTGTGCTCGTGAAGAGTTGTGTCGCAATTTTATGTGCAAAGTTTTTGTCATGTATAGCAAGTACACTGATTCGCCCTCAAAAGAGCCTTGCTTCTTTAATCTTTCTTGTCTGCCTTCGTTTACCCTCGCGCACGCGATTGTCTTGTCTGTCTACCTTTACCATCGCGCAGGCAAGGCATAGGGCGCAATAAAATTGTGTATTTATAACGGCAAGTAAAAGGTCAGCAATCAAGAAAAATTTCAATTTCTTGTCATACAGGACAAATGCGCGACATCACTATACCGCTTCCGGTTGTGATGTCACATCATAGTTTTATTTTTTGTTTGCTTTTAGTTGCCCCCTCCTAACTTACATGGTGACAATAAAAACGGGCCACCAACTGCTTGATCCACGGGCTTCTAAGAAAGTAACGCTACAAGTTTACATATACTTTGGGTATTCTGAGCACGATAAATTGGATTCGCTTTTTCGAGATGCGAACTCTTCGTGAAATTGCGTGGCAACTGGCGCTTCAATATATCGCTCACAGGATACACATATCAGCTTCGCGTTGTTTTCGTAGCCACGTAGGTTCGTAGAATGGTATCGTCTGACCTTTTCCACAGATACATTGTTTTACATGCAAATTCTCTAATGCTGCAATGGTACATGAAAGTCATAACACTGTGCGCGGGACGTCACGCGTGTTTGTGGTTTAAATGCAACCTCAAAGAAGTGGCCAGCGCTTCGTCACTTGTTTTTGGATGTTTGTTCACATGTGGCAGCACACTACAAGCAACATATATTGAGAGTGGGTTGAGAGCGAAATGTTCTTCGCGCGGATCCAGATAACATGATTACCTGGTGTGGTCGAACTAGTTCGGCAGAGGGAATCCTTCAGGTTGCTTTCAGCATCTTGATGTTTAGAGAATCCAAACGAAAGTTTTATGCCGAAACCCTTGCTGATTTCAATAAGACTTCTCAAAAATTTTGGCTTCACTTGAGGAATAAAAAAAAGAAATTGAACAGATAAAAATTGCACCCGAGGCAGTGAGGCAAAAACTGCAGATAGCAAATTCTTTCAACCAGTTTTTTCAGTCGGTCTTCACTAGAGATGAAACCGATCAGGTGGATGCTGACCAGGCCTGCCCGCGCGCCTGCGCAATGGAGCCCTTTGCTATCATGCAGGAAGAGGTGTTCAGTCACTTGCTAGTGCTTGACACTAAAAAGGCAACCGGACCAGACAAAATTCCCAGTGAATTCTTACGACGGTATGCCGAATGGTCGTCTTTTTATTTAACAATCATTTTCAGAAAATCTCTTGAAACGTCCTCCTTACCACGAGACTGGCGCACTGCAATTGTAAAGCTTATATACAAAGCTGGCAATCGGCTTCATGTGAACAATTATCGCCCCGTTCCACTGACCTCTGTGTGTTGCAAAATCATAGAACATTTCATAGCAAGGCACAGTATTATTTTTCTTGAGTCAAAAGAGTTTTTTTATCCCCATCAACACGGATTCAGGAAGGCGTTGTCAACAGTTACTTAACTGGTAGAAACAGTTCATGATTTTTATTTATCTCTCCAAGGTCAACAAGAAATAGACGTCATTTGTGTAGATTTCGCCAAAGCATTTGATAAAGTTCCTCATAGCAAATTAATTTTTAAGCTTCAGCAAGTAGGACTTAGCTCCGATATACTAAATTGGATAGCCGCGTATTTGGAGAACCGTCAACAAAAAGTACGTGTAGATGATTGCACATCTAGTTCACTGAAAGTACTGTCTGGTGTCCCACAGGAGTCAGTGCTGGGTACTTTGTTGTTTTTAATTTTTAGAAATGATAATTTTACAGTTGTCGAAAGCCCGGTTAAAATCAAACTTTTTGCAGACGATTGTTTAATTTATGCTCTTGTAACTAACGCAAAGACCAAATCAAAATTAATCGTTGTCTGCAAGCCTTGCATAATTGGTGCGCCCAGTGGGGGATGAAAATTAACTTTTCAAAGACTACGTTCACTCATATAACCAAGAAAAAATCCGTACTCGTATATGATTATAAAATCGGAAATAGCCTTCTGACGAGAACACACAGCTTTAAATACCTGGGGGTGACAATTACCAGCAATTTGGGGTGTCACACTCATGTTGAGGAGGTGTGATGATGATGATGATGATGTGATTTGTGGGGTCTAACGTCCCAAAACCACCATATGATTATGAGAGACGCCGTAGTGGAGGGCTCCGGAAATTTTGACCACCTGGGGTTCTTTAACGTGCACCCAAATCTGAGTACACGGGCCTACAACATTTCCGCCTCTATCGGAAATGCAGCCACCACAGCCGGGATTTGATCCCGCGACCTGCGGGTCAGCAGCCGAGTACCTTAGGCACTAGACCACCGTGGCGGGGCGTGTTGAGGAGGTGTGCTCAAAGGCCTACAGGAAGTTGTTTTACTTGAGGATAAAACTCGAACATGCCCCTAGAGATGTCAAATTACTTTCATATAAGACATTTGTTCGCCCTATTTTGGAGTATGCGTCTTCTGTATGGAGTCCTCATGAGCAGTCACTGAGAGATAAAGTAGAAAAAATGCAAAGGCTAGCAGTGCGCTTCATTTGCTTGCGGTACCGGAGGACAAAATCCGTCACAAATTTGTTAAAATCATGTGCGCTAGAACCCCTGCAAGTGCGCCGCGAAAAGCAAAGGTTAAAACTCCTGTTTCAAATTATAAATGGCGAAATGAAAATAAAGACACATACATACAACCTGCACCCAAACGAGGAGCTCGGTTGAACCATAGTCACCCAATAAAGCCTTTTTGGGCGCATCTGGATGGCTTAAAAAATTCTTTTTTTCCGTATAGTATATAAGTGTGGAATAGACTTCCAGAGTACGCTGTTACTAGCGCAAATGTCAAAGCGTTTGAGTGTTCGCTATAATTGTACTACCGGCAACATGAAACGTAATGTCTGTTTTGTCATTGTGTATTGTTTTTGTTTTGTGTTTATATTCCTCCCTGTAATGACCCTCAAGGGAGGGTTACAGTATTAATAAATAAAGAAATAAAAAAACATCTTTACAACATAGAGTTTATATGCTTTATGATGAGGATTTTTCCCGGGACGTAGAAGACTTTTAACGCACCTAGAGTGACATTGACAACAAACGATGAGCTCACGAGGAGCGAGAGGGACTTCACGTTTCGTTGTGCGTTGATGTTTGTTCATGCTCGTAAGTCACTTCGACTTTATTGTATAGTATCATTCGGCAAGCTCGATATAAAACCAAAGTATTTTTCTCGTGCATTGCATGTAGTGCAATTATTGGGGATATATGATGTGCCGCATGCTGTCCACACACTCGAGCTTGATGAGCGAGGCGAAATAGAGCAGTGAAACGTGCTTTTAAGGCCACAATCCACGCCTTTATGCTAACTTATGTATAGTTCACTGGCACCTTCCGGATGAAATCGTCTTTCGACAAATTTTGCGATAGTCGAATGGTTCGGCGTTTCAAGATACTTATTTGTATTTTCTGTATAATCATGTTTCTATCGTGCTGATTTAATTCGTAACATCTGAATGTATTGAGTTTTCGCACGGACAGCAGGGCAGGAACAGAAGCGCTACTGAAGGCATTGATAATTGCATGTGTTCAGTTTAGAAGCAATTTCATGTTCCTCACAGCGGAAGTAATGACGACGGCGTGATATCTTTGATAATCATCACCACGTTAAGCATTTCGTCCCGTGAAGCAGCAATGACGCTACTCACTAGTGACCTAATACTGGCGATTCCGTCGGACCGGCTCGTTACAGGATACCTTGGAGTGCCATTCAGTTAACGCGTCAATTCTAGGTTACGCAGTTTTATTTAGCACGCACATAATGTCACAAAAGTGCCTTCATGCGCGAAAACAGAGCAGAAATATAACGTTTCACACCATGGCAAATAATAAGGGGGTGAGTTCTCATGAGCTCTCCATGTATCTTGATCTCATATGCATTTCAGTACAACGCATTGCTTCAACAGGTGACAGTGGCACTGGCCGCAGTTCCACAGGTCCTGTCTGTTCCTATGCTAGCAAACGGGTTGACACTCCTCCGGGTGCGATCTTCAATTTCACTGCTCGCCACATATAGTTGATGGATACTGTGAATCAAGAGTACATGGACGATGAATTATGTCCACAGGAAAGATGCATACAGCGAGGGTCCTGTGAAAATTTTGCTTCGTGCGCATTGAGGCCTGGCGGGTGAAGCGTAATCGATTGATAAGCAGGGTTCAACGTCCCAAAACCACCATATGATTATGAGAGACGCCGTAATGGAGGGCTCCGGAAATTTTGACCACCTTTAACGTGCGCCCAAATCTGAGAACACGGGCCTACAATATTTCCGCCTCCATCGGAAATGCAGCCGCCGCAGCCGGTATTCGATCACATGACCTGCGGGTCAGCAGCCGAGTGCCTTAGCCACTAGACCACTGCGGCGGGGTGGTGAAGTGTAATCAGTAACCAATTAGCGTGCCTTTTAGCAGTGATGCAGTCAACTTCGAACACGTGTTCAAACAGGAAGTTCTACATATAAGCTTTAATGATTAATTTGTGTGTTAGCCGCTTTTCTCAAACTGGTTTAACAACGAACGTACAGAATCGATTGCCTCGCCAGATAACCGTACTGAGAAGGAGCAGCTTTGAGACAAAATTCTCCCTGTATACCATTGGGCCCACTGGTTGATGTTAATTAGAATAGCTGCGTGAATGGGGGCACGGTGTGTTAAGCACAAGCGAAATATTCTACGTTATCAAATCAGTTCTCATAAATTGCCATGGTTAAGTGTGTAGTCCTCTGCCGACTGTTTTCCCTCATTTGCGTGGAGGCAACAAAAGCACTTTTTGAAAACCCTGCACATAAAAAGAAAGACACTTGTAAGTTACCTCTATTGGAACAAAACGACGTTGCACTATACATTCCGGTAATTTGTCCACAGTTAGAACAGCACTTCACTAGAAGGTTCATAAAGTAAAATTAAGCGCATGGGCCATAAGCATGAATGAAATTGGAGACAATGCTGATATCGCGTTCACTGTGAAAAACTAAAACTTGAACATGAAGCCTTGTTTTTAGGGGGCACGTTTTCGTTTTCTGCCCAAGTTGCGCAGTTAATTTTGCTAAAGCACTTGTAAACCTCACACATGCGTTATTAAGACGTCTGCAATAGTTAGTATTGCATCTAAACAGATTCAGGGTTTTGTTGATGTGACGATAAATAGCACAACTATGAAGATGTAAATTAATCTTCAATTCCTAATAGAACGGGGTTGTGTGCAGTGAAGTACCTAGTAATGATCCTTCAGTCAGAAACACTAGATCACGCTCCCTTTAGACAAGTCTGTGTTTACTTTTGTATTAGGTGTCTGTACTTCTACTTTTACCAGCAATAGGAAAAAATCATAGCTACCGATCTCAGTGAGATGGAAGACCGACGTCGGTCCTCGCTGAACAGCAAGGACTGCTTGTAGTTTCGGTTTCCTCTTTTCTGTGCACAAGCTCGCTCAATATGAGTTGCTTATTTACCCGTGTTGCTGTCGTCTTTTCACTGTCACATCCACGTGACAACATAGATTGCCAGCACTTACCTCAAGCTAGTTTGAAAAGCAAAGCAAATACCACTCAACACTGGAAGTGTTTCGTTGACTTATGTTTAGCTCAAGGTTTCTAACTCGCTGAAAGGGACCATGACGTGGCCAGCCAAACATTTGTGGTTTTCAGCGGAGAATTGAAGTTCACGGTCTCTTATACCCGAACAGATATGATAGCTGTCCCGTAGAAAAACATTTCAAGCAAAACAAGCCCTAGAAATCACACGCTGTTATGTAAACCCACTTCACCGGCGACCGCCATTGCACCTTGGCGCGTGTGACGCCGTTTGCAGGAAAGAGCGGAACCGTCGGCGTCTGTCGAAATTTAGGTCGCTGCAAACCGTGCAGTTTCAGTGCCGAATTGAACAGAGTTAAATTACCTCGTATTCACGCATAGCTCATCTAGAAGCAATCTACTTCGGCGGATTGCAGACGCTTTCACAAGAAGCTTCTTGTTACTTCATGAGTCCCGAATGCGCCAACGTTGACCGACTCTCAGACCGCTGACACATTTATAAAATTATCTAAATATAAATCATGCGATAGACTAAGGGTGCTACAATTTAGCCAGTCGATTTGTGAAAGCACCAGGATAGACACACTTATCACACAGTTACATGAAAAATTTGGTTTCATAGCTTACTGAAGTAAAACGAGCCAAATTAAATGCGCCACCACTAGGTGTTCACCTCGTTATATACTTAGGCACCAGCAATTATACAAATTGCTTTCTTAAGCTATGTTTTCTTTTTTTACAACAAAACATTAGTAGGCTCACCTGTGAATATCACTGTTAAAAATGAAACCCAGAAAGCGGTACGAAGAGATTGAAGCTTGCGAAAACAATCCGTAAACAAGGGTTGTGTCTAGCCGACGTTTCAACAAGAAGACTTGTCTTCCTTAAAGGAGCTCTGACATCAAATTTCAAGATTGAGATGTGCCCATTATTTGATCAATTGCTATGCATAGGTCTTCTTGGCCAAATTTGAGCGGCATTCATCGCGCGGAAGTAATTTTAGTTCGATGTCAAACAGCGTAGAAAAGCTAAGGAGGAAAAACAGAAAATAAACTGCCCTGCGACATTGACACTAGTGCTGCGTGTTCGGTGTGATACATTCCACATATATCATCCTGAGTGACGATGCCCTAGTAGCGATGACCTGTATGATCCGAGTGTTCTTATCGTGACGCTGACTGGTGCCGAAGCGCAGAAACGCACTCGCTCGTCGTGTCTGATCTTTGTCACACCGGTTTTAATGATGTCTTGGAATTATCAGCATAAAAGCCACCTTTAGAAAAATGGAGAAAGAAAACAGCAAGATTAAACATGTGCTTGTCGATCAGCATGTCGGGGAATCGTTGTGAGTGGCAGGTGAGTTGCAGTCGTCTAGTTCAAAGCACGGAAAAAGCGTAATGATGGTGTCTTTTCATATCACGTATGTTTTACACATCAACACGACCACAAGCTATCAAAAGTGGAAGAGCGTGTAGTCAGATATCATCGAACAAGTACCTTGCAGGTATTGTTGAATTTCCCTTCATCTGTAGACTATGCGTAAACGTAAAAGTGGCAATTTCGTGTTAACCGGGAGAGGCTGGATAGGTGGGACCATCTGGAGGCGCGAAAAAGAACCTGACAAGCAGGAAACGTATTCTATTTTTTCGCTGATGCTCATTCGCGATAGCTATAATGCATCGACCTCTCTGCGTATACCTGAATTCTTTGCATGCCAAAACACACCAAAATAGCTAACTGAGACACACGAGTGAACATGACTGAAGCGTGCATCCTCAGGCAACTTTGCAGTGCCGCTTGGAACGTCATTCGTTTCGAAGTCACTGTTCTGCAAAAGGTTGATCGAAGCGAAAATAATTCGCGGCGTCGCGAATCGCGGGAATTCTAAGCTCCAGACTATCGTATTGAACCTGAGTGTACACTTTGTATGGCGACGACAGCAATGCAGGTGACAAGGCATGACTGAATGTGTGCGCCTAGCAGACGAAATGTTTGTGGGGCAGCTGAGCCAGACGTCACTCTTTTCTGTGGAGAAGTGGTCAGCTGTGGAGTGATGTGGAGGTGACCGCGAGATAGCGCAACTGCTGGTGCTCCCAGCGCAAAAAATTTTGGGATTACCGGCCGTTTTTAAATAGTGCTAGATCTCAGTATCAGAAATCAATAAAGAGATGGCTATTGATCCTTCAGTTGCGTTTTAGGTCGCGAATCGTTGCTACGGGGTCTATAGCAACTTGCTGACGCAAAAATGTTGGCATGGGTAAATTTGATGTCAGTTCTGTTTTAAGGCTAGAACAGAACTGATTTCCTTAGCGCTAACCTGTTTAGACTTCCTAGCCTCACCTCCACCCTAACAAAAGAGAGCAAGAGGCAACACTGGATATTTATATTTGAACAATTGTATGGGTGAAAAAAAAATTGCCCGCAGCTTCCCTCGGGGGAACACTGAGGAGGATGCAGACCATATAATTGGTTAACGGGGTGTTAAAGTGCGACTTACTTGGGTCGATGGCTAAATTGGTTAACGTGGTTGTGAAATGGGGTGTTAAATTGCGACTTACTTGGGTCGATGGCTAAATTGGTTAACGTGGTTGTAGGAGGGGGTGTTAAATGAGTGAACACGTACACACGTATGCGAAAGGGCGGCGCTGGTCGAAGGGACGTCGATCATTGTGTTTGTGGATTCGTTGGAATTCATTTCACCGCGACCTTGGACGTCGACGCGCCGTACAAACCAACCGACGAGCGGCAACTGAGCGAGCGAGCGCCGACCTTGAGTATATATATATACAGCACGACGGCGCATGCACTGTCAGCTGTTGAATGTTCTCGAAGCGCGACGCCACATGCGCGTCCACTGTAGAATCAGGAGAATTGTAGATTTCGAACGCGGTGTGTAGAGGAGGAAGGGTGCACAGATGGTGGAGGAGTGAAGCGCGCGCGGTGTGTAGAGGAGGAAGGGATGCACAGATGGTGGAAGAGTGGGCGACGGCGCGACGGCGCATGCGCGCGCGTCAGCTGTCGAATGTTCGAGAAGCGGTGTGGACGGCGCGGACGACGCGGACGGCGCACTACAAGGCGCGAGTATAAGATGCTGCGCATCTAAAAGGAACAAGTATTCCGTTAGTAGAGAGGCAACAAGGAAGAGTTGAGGACATGAGAATGTTCTTTTGTGGCTGAGTCTTGGTTGTCTAAATGGTTGTCAGAAGTTAACAATGGTAGTTTTTGAATTCGTAAGTGGCAGTGGTTTTCTTCGTGTATGCACCATACCGAATGAATTAGAGCCCCTTTAGAACCTTTTGTACCTACTGGCTGTAGTGTATTGGTCTTCTGAATGAGGTGTGGCTCTGTATAATTCCTGGCTTTTGCGGACCAGAAGTTTGACTTGAGTATGTAGAATTTGAGATTGTCAAAGTTGTGACCTGCTAGGTTAAATTGCTGTGCGACTAGTTTGGGTAGTTTCTCGACAGTGTCCGTGTGACGACCGTTTGATCTAACATTAATAGGCTGTCCTATTTCTCCACTGCACCGTTGATGACAATATGAACATTAGATCCTGTAGGTAACGTTTTCACTAGTGCATGTAAAACTATAAATATATGACAGACTTAATCACTCCCTGTGCTTTTACCTATGACGTGATCTTGAAGGTGTTTGCAAATCTTGCATCTTCGACGGGAGCAAGGTGTTATTTAGGCAGTAGAAGGAGAGTTCACTTTTGCATGGCCAAACTTGCCTATAAAACTCCTATTGCGGGAACACACGACCTTTTGTTCTTTGGGTAGCGCTTTTTAAAGCGCCCGTTCCTTGCTAGTACTGGATAACACATACGACTTATATCAATTCTATTTGGGAGTGCATTTGAGTATTTGGATATAGATGCTGGTGGCTGGTGGAGTTGTGCTATGGGGGTTCTTTTAGCTATTGTTGTTTTCCTAGCTAGTTTTTATGCTCCGTTGCAGGCCTTCTTTAAGTTGTCTTGTGGGCAATTTCTTTCAACTAATATTTCCTTTAGATATTTACCATCATCACGTCTCACCATCATTACTGCAAATTTTTCTCATACGCCTAGCTTGTCCGATCGAAATCTCTTCTTTGCAGTGTCGCGGTTGGTGACTAGTGTGATCTGCGTATTGTCGAGTGTTTCTTGGTTTTTTCTAAAGCGTCGTACCTTTTTCACAAGTTAAATACTCTCCTGGTAGAATGTATGAAAGTTTATGAAGGGCTTTGCAAACATAGTGGAAAGCCAAAGAATCTTACGTATGCAGAACACCATGTCTTGAAACAGCTTTTAACAAAAAAGACATCGCGATGATGTTAGCGGTCAAGAGTGTTAGTTGTGATCTGGCCTTTTACAAAATATGAAAACCATCAGAAAACTCAGCAACAACCCCCACTATAGAAAAGTAGCCTTGAATTCGCCTCAAGGATACAGTAATTGCATACAACACATCATAACAGACTTTCTAGAGAGGAATTGACCAAATCCTTAGAGCACTGGTTAGTCGTGCCTAAAAGAAGCAAAAAGGTCACGTTTACCTTCTTCCAAAGATTCACAAGATTTCCACACAAACTACTTACCGCGTAAATTCAATGCAGACTTAGATTGTCAAACAAGAATACACCTAATGAGTCACTATCAACTTTTAGAAATAATCCTCTATCTAACATATCATCCAAACTACCATTTTTTGTTCACAATAGACCTCACCTTCTGAGAATAATTGATAACAATAATCACACGCAAATACATTCGGATCACGTCGTTTTAGTAACATTGGAGGCATGCTTTTTATATACAAATATACATATGATTAAAGGCATTGAAACGATCTCAAAGCCACTCATGAAAAGCAAGCAGACACATAATGCTGAAGTTCAGCTCTCATTACTTGAATAAGTATTGACACTTATTTATTCTAAATTTATTTCTTCCTACTATCTACAATGCCTTGGCACTAGCATGTGCACTGTGTTATGCCAGCTTACGCCAGCATTTTCATCGGACGCATAGAAGCAGAAGTGTTAAAACCACCAAAGGCAAAGCCTTATACCTATCCTTGCTACATGAATGATGTATTCATTATATGGCAAAATGGCATAAGCGCACTTAACGCATTCAATAATCACTGTAACATGTTTCCCTCTAGTGGTACGTATCCCATCTACCACTCTTCTAGAGAAATTGCTTTCTAGATATGACAGTATGTATTAAGCAGGAAAATTAAGACGACGCTTTACAGAAAGCCGCCAGATAGCGAATATTACCTAGGTTACTCAAGTCACCACCCGCGACATTGCAAACAAGGAGTTTTTTAGCACACAAACGAGGCGCATAACAAGGATCTTTAGTGTTGGTGCTGAATACGTTCACCACTTAAGTAACCTAAGGGAGACAGAAACTGAAAGAAACTGTCCACAAGACACCTCAAGCAAGGTCTACATGAAGCATGTAAGCTAAAGAGGCAAAGAACACTAGCTAAAGGAACCGCCATAGCACAATCCAACCAGCCAGAAGCAATTAAATCATTTACTCAAACGCACTCCCAAACATAAATAATATTCTTGGTAAGTATTACGCAACACTGACAGAAAACGAGCGCCTTAGAAAATTGTTTTCCGAAGTACGGAAGGTTGTGTATCGCTGCAATAGGAACTTCAACAATATGTTAGTGAATTTAAAAGTAAACTCCCAATCTACTGCCTAAATATTACCTTGCTCTCATCTAATATAAAAGATTTTCGAACACCTTCAAGATGACCTAATGGCTAAAGTAGTGGGAGAGATTGTGTTCATCATTTACAATCTAGTTTTACCTGCACTACTGATAGCATGATCTACATGATCGAATGTTCATATGGTCCTAAACACTACAAAGCGGAAACAAGATAGCTTGGTAGTATGAGATTAAACCTCATCACGTGGACACAGCAAATATATTATTGAAAGCAGTGAAACAGCATTTTAACTTGACCGGACACAACTTCGGAAGTCTCAAACGGTGCATATTGCAGTGAAACGTTCAGCCCGCAAGAGTCTTAAAATATACCAAGTCGTACCTCATTCACAAGTTGGATGCACTCTGCCAGTATATATACACGTTTCTCAAGGGGCTTTTGAATTCATTCGCTATGTTACCTACACGAACATAAGCATTGAGAGTTTTGCATTTTAAACCTGCCATGGTTTACTTGTGACAACTGATTCGACAACCGGGACTCAGCGGCAAGTGTACATTCTCATCTTCCGATTGCTTTATTATTTCCTCTCTATTCAGAAGATAGTTGTTTCTTGTTCACTCATACAATTCATCACATCACCATCCTCCCCCGCCCTCTCACACCCACGTATTCAATGCTGCCTCTTCCCCTCCTTTGTTAGAAAGGTGGTCAGGATAGGAAACGTAGAAATGTTTGCGCTAAAAAATCAGCTCAGCTCTAGCCATGAGGAGGAGAATTCCGCTTGAAAATACCTCGGCTCGACACAACCTCTTTTTACGGGCTTGGTAAAAAAGGAGCAAGATTCAGTTACAACATATTTGAAATATTGTGAACACTATTCATATTATTCGCCCTCTCACCTGTAAATACTCATAATCACCACATAGGTCTAGGCTGAAGGGCTTTTGCTCAAATACGAATAAAGAACATTTTCGGAGGCTTGAACGTTGTTTTTAAAGTGCTGGATTGTGCTGTTCGGTCACCTAGTGTTTTCACTCTACCATTGTCCTTTTGCCTTTCACTCCAACACACCCCGGGAGCTCCGTTTCGGTCGCTGTTTGCCCCAACAGACCTCGGCAATGTCACAAGAGGAGCACCCAAGACGTCTGCCCCGACAGCACCTCCTTTCTGCTTGATTGTCACGTCGCAGATAAGGATCCCCCGGTACTCTTCAGCCTCCGGGCTGACGACGTCGACAACTGGTCAGGAGTATGACCGAGCGAGTTCCCTGAACCACTGCGATCAATATGTAAAGCTCACGCGTGTCTGTTTTTACCTCAACAGTGTCGCAAAAACTTGGTTCATTAATCACGAGCTGGACATTCTGGATTAGGCCTGATTTAAACACCAGCTATACAGATTTTCGCGAACGCTTCCAGTCACTAAGACATTGCGACAAAGAAGCTAGCGGAGGGTGTCCAGACGAACGTCGAGTGGTACACGTCTTGTATTGAAGATGTCCTCGCCCTATGTCGTCGAGTGAACAATTCAATAACGGAGACGGACAAGGTGCGCCATCTTCTCAAAGGCATTGGTGCTGCGGCGTTCAACGCACTTGCAGTACAGAACCCCGCTACTGTCTCCCAAGTTGTCGCAACATGTCATCGCCTTGATGATCTCTATCTGCTACGTTTGCAATCTGACACGTTTATTCTGACCGCATCCTCTAACAGCGAGCTACGTGCATTGATCCGCACCATCATACGAGAGGAACTCGAGGCACAAGCTATGCCTTCGCCTCTTGAGCTCTGCACGCCGTCACGTGGCAGCAGCCTCCGAGACTTTATAAGTGAAGAACTTGTTGTCATGAGGTCTACCGTAGTTTCCAGGCATGACCCTGTACCGACGCCAACTTATGTGCAGGTTGCGGCGCTGGCACCTTCTTCTCAGCCAAAACCCCATTCAACTTATGCACAGGTTATGGCGCTAGCACCTTCTTCTCAGGCATCACCCTATGCGTCTCCAATTCAGGTGTCGATGACTGCTCTCTCACCACGACCATCGCTTTCGCCTCCCAACTCCTGGCGGCAACCTCGACCTGTATGCTACTATTGTGGGATCCGTGGTCATGATTGCCGCTTTTGCCGACGCCGCCAACAGGACGAAAGGCACGATTACGACTACTGTGAAAGAGACGAGCTGCCTGTTCCTTTACCACGCAACAGTCAACTCTACCGATGTACGAACACCGCTCACCTTCCACGAAGAGCTTCGAAAGCGCCGATCCTTCTCGTTTCCTGCGTCGCCACTCTCCGTCACCGATGCGCCGCTCTTCTTCACCTCTACGACCAGCTAGCGACTCCGGGTCACCGCCCAGAAAACTAAGAAGCGCAGCTTTGGGAAGGAAAGCTGCATGTTTTGGGACAAGCGAAACTCCTCCACAGCGGCCCTCCAATGCCCTGTTAGTATGTGCTCGAGATGTATGAACTGAGGCAAATGGGTAGACACCACTGGTTCGGCGCTTTCCGTCGTTAGAACTGAAATGTGTTATTGGTTGTGTAAAGTAAAGACACCGTATACTGGACCTTTTCTTCGATGTGTCAATGCAGTACTTGTTCAGCCCGTCAGTGTGTGCACAGCGAGCGTTTTTATTGATGGCATCATATTCCGTTTCTAGTGCAGTCGTAATATTCACACGCACTGATATTACGATGCGGCTTCCTTCCTTCAGAGTCGGCCGTTATATCTCGACATGAGCGAGTACTCCATGTGATGTGTACGGAATTTCCATCTCATGACGATACTCGCCAAATGCACTTCATCAGGATGACCGATTGCACAATTCAACCTGACAACGAGAATGTCTTGACGTTAACGTTCGTTGCGATAAATAATGGGGATGTGTTTCCCGCTCCATGTGATTATTTGATATATGACGGGATCGTTATTGCACCTAGCTCCGTCAGGTTTAGTGACAGCGGAGCGTTGATCACTGCCCGTAACCCTATATCTTTGCCACTTCTTTTGCCTAAAGGTACCCGGTTGGCCTGATTTCCCGACACGGAACCTTTTGCCCTAATGTCCATTTATAACGATTTACAAGTGTCGGCTATTGCAAACAAAGACCATGCGACGACCACTTTTTTAATTGCTACCATAACTCCTGATCTCTCATCAGTGCAAAAAGAGGATTTTTTGGTGCTACTTGGAGAACACAGTGCTTCTTTAGACTTCCAGACCAACATTATCGGGTGCACGTCCATCGCAAAGCACCATATTAAAACAGAATATAATTCCATTTGCGCTGCCGACCATACTGCGTGTCTGCCATGGAGCGCAAAATCATTTAGGACAACGTCACTCACATGCCGAAACATGACATAATTTAGCCATCGTCAAGTTCTTGGTCGTCGCCCATTGTGCTGGTCTTGGAGAAGGACAGCTCGGTACGATTTCGCGTTGAGTATCGATCACTAAATATTATCACGCGCAAAAAGTATATCTGATGCCACGAATGAACGTTGCGCTTGGCTCCCTCTAGGCCACTGAATAATTCTCAAGCCTTGATCTCTGCTGAGGGCATTGGCAAATACCTATGCATGAAGCGGACAAGGACAAGACAGCATTTGAAACACCTGATGGCCTCTATGAGCTCAACGTAATGACCTTTGGTGTATGCAACGTTGCGGCAACGTTTGAGCGTATCATAAACACCGCTCTTTGTTGCGTTAAGTGAAAAACCTGTTTATGGTTTGTGAATGATATCGTCATTTTTTCTTCCACTTTTTGCAGCATCTTCAGTGGCTAGACGAGGTTCTGACGTGTCTTTCTAACCCTGGGCTACAACCTAATACAAACAAAGGTCATTTCGCCCGCAAAAACACTATAGTGTTAGGTCACCTAACTAGTAAAGATGGCGTTCGACCAGATCCTGACTATGTGCAGCCTGTGAGGCATTTCCCCCTGCCCGACTATTCAGATAAACTACGAAGTTTTCTGGGTCTTGCCTCTCATTTCCGCCGCTTCATTTGTGACTTCGCCTCCATTGCATTGCCACTACACAACCTTTTGACGTCGGAAACAGCCTTCTGGTGGACAACCGATTGTAACATCGCTTTTAACACCCTCAAGGCAGCGCTGACACCTGACCCCATCCTCTGTCACTACGACAAGCATGCCCCTACCTGTCTGCACACCGACACTAGCGGCCATTGCATCGGTGCCATCCTTGTACAGCGTCACACAACGAAAGAGTAATCGCATACGCCAGCCGTGCACTCACGGATCCCGAACGAAACTACTCGATCATGAAAGAGGAATGTGTGGCTGTAGTTCGGGCCGTACGGAAATTTCGTCCATATCTTTACGGATGCCATTTTACCGTAACAATGGACCGCCACGCGCTGTGCTGGTTGTCATTTTCAAAAAACTGTTTCCGACACCTTGGTCGCTGGATCGTTCCGCTACAAGAAAATACATTTGACGTCGTTTACAAATCAGGAAAAAATACCAAGACACCGACATTCTTTCTCGTAGCCCTCTCCCACTACCATATACTCCGAGTAAGTCTCTTCATGCCTCGTTACACCATGATGAGGCATCACGTCAACTAACGTTATCGGTACTCACCCTTGCTGGGCCACTGTCTTCCACTCTATACACTCTGTTGGCCTCCTGTCAACAGCGAGATTCCTACTGCAAGCGCATTGTTGAAACCTTCTGCGGCAAGTCTACACTCCTTATTCCCAGGCTGCACCAAGAGTTTATGCTATTCAAGATTAAAAGCTACGTCTTACACAAAACATTTTTAGTGATTATGGGCAACGTTCGCTCCCCGTTCTTTCACGTTCACTTCATGCGCAGGTCCTTGAAGCCTTTCACGACGACCCAACAGATGGCCACTTCGGATTTGGCAAAACGTACAGCCGCATTAAAATCCGCTTCTTCTGGCCTGGCCTCTCCACCTCTGTGGCAAGGTATATCTCTTCTTGCGCACTATGCCAACAGCACAACCGATCAACTTCTTCCTTCTGGCTTGTTGCAACCAATGCCATTCCCAGAGAAACCTATTGATGTTGTTATGATATACCTGGTCAGATCTTTTCCAGTAACAGCACCAGAATATTGATGAATTGTGACAGCCGTCGACCACCTCACGAAGTACCCGGGGGCTGCTCTTCTACTCTCCAGCTCAGCGTCTGACGTAGCAGTCTTCTTTCTTGAAGCCATTGTCTTACATCACGGTGCACCGCATGTCCTCTTAAGCGATCACGGCAAGACTCTCCAATCCACAGTTGTTAAGAGATGCTAAAAATGGCGGCACAGTTGACAAGACCACGTCAGCATACCATCCTCAGATGAGCGGTATCACAGCGCGCTTCCGCAGCCCACTAATTGAAATAATAACCATGTATATTGGCCCAGCTCATGACCATTGGGACACAATTTTACCATTTTTGGTGTTCGCTCATAACACCACCATCTAACGCACTACTGGGTCTCACCCATTTTTCTTGTTTACGGTAGTTCGGTGACATTCGCGATCGACGCTTCTTTCTTCTGCACACCAATCGCCACTTCGGCTACAGCTGACCAGCGTGTTTTGAGACTCAAGACTGTCGGCAACTTGCTCGGTTTAGGACCGGAGCCAGTCAATACGATCGCAAGCAGTGGTACGATATGTCTCATCGTCACACCTGTTTCCTTCCTGGCGACGAAGTTCTCCTGAAGACACCTACTCGTGTTCCAGGATAGTGTGAAAAGCGGCAGCCGCGTTTCCTTGGTCCCTACATAATTAACGAACAAACATCCCCTGTGAACTATCGTATCTCTCCCGTTGACGTTTCTCCCGATCGTCGCTACCGTGGTTAGGAGATAATCCATGTTTCCCGTCTAAAGCCTTTTGGGCGTCGTATCTCGCAAGTCTAAGTCGCGGCTAGGTTGGCAGCTTCGTCACGCGGGGCAATTAGTGTGAGCAATATTGATATTTTCGCCTGCTCACCTGTAAATACTCATCATCACCACTTCGGTCTAGGCAGAGGGGCTTTGGCTCAAGTGCGAACAAAGAAGAGTTTTGGAGGCTTGAACGTTGTCTCTAAATATATTTTCACATGACATAGGTACATGATATGCGCACCTAAGTCTAAACTAAAGTGTGAAATCACACACTTTAAAAGATTACTGTGACTAGCTTCCATCTCACGGAAACTGTTACCTGCCAGGGAATACCCCCAAGTGCCGTGGTGGCGAATTCATCCAATAGCCTCCCAGTGTTGCCGAACTCAATCTGGCCTGTCCAGTCACCATCCGGGGCCGGGACTTTTCCCACTGCACTGCTCCGAAGACAAAACGGAACGCATGCCCACTGCAAAAAGAAATATTACACATTTTTGCAAGCTACACTCGACTGAGCAAAAGCATGTGACCTGCTACAGGATGGTTATATTCTTCCCTCCCACTTAAAACCGAATGTCCTACAAAGTGATTGCATGATCAAGTTACAACTCACCTTGCAAGAAGATAAATATGCCTCAGAGCACATGGTGTTTTTAACGTGAGTGAGGCCATTAGCTCTTGGCGTCATAGAACTTGGACTGCATGAGTGGAAGTACTCGTGCTATTTTGTGTGAACTAGTGAGGTGATCGCAACTCACAGTGCTGGTACTAGGAATTTTTACTATGCAGTGACCATGCAATTTCTCTAATCGGATCACGTGTGAATTGGATACCACTGTTTGCTGTAAAAATATGTTATTGTTGCTCTATTGGCTCAAGTGGGTGAGCATATTAGGGTGCGTTAACTCTTATGGTATATTGCACGACTTTATGTTGTAGAAGCTTCTATGGGCACGCCTACCGACCAAAGTAGAATTTGGTGAACAAGAGATTAATTTTAAGCGCTTGCATATTAGACGAGATGCAAAAAGGCTTTGTTGCAGCGCAATTTATACATATTTGTAGAAAGCAGCCAATGGCCACCATTGTGAATCAACAGTTCCACGCGCTTTGTGGACATGCATACCACCTTCATCACTGAAAGATCTCACATGAAAAGTAGACGTCTGTCTCACGTTCCTACTTTTCCCACATAGTATGAACACCGCGGTGCCGTGTGTCCTTATTTCCGTGTTTATGCCCAGTGTCGGCTGAGCGCAGTGTTGCTTCAACATTTAGGTGTTTTTTTAGTAATCCTGGTGTTTAAGCAACTCGTCTACACTATTCACATGCGTAAATAAGTGTGACATCAAAGGTTGGATTTTTGTAAGATACACTAATATTGAGATTTAGGAGACAATCAAACCAGAAGTAGTACAGGGGATGTATTATAAGTAATTGTATTGTAAATATTTCGAAAGGAAAGTGATCGAAGAGATAACTTGCCACAGGCAGAAGCCCAACCAGCGACTTTCACTGACTGACCTCAGTTGACTGACGCTCCTACGCTTATTGTCCATATGTGCCCTATGAAGTCATCTTGAAGAAGGATGACTACTGAAAACGGAAACAGCACGTGAGTAAACCGCGATGCGCATCTCTTTTGCAATACTTTCAGTCAGACCCACTGCGTGATAGCTCTAAGAGCAGAAAGGAAGCACAAAAGAAACAAGTAGAAGTGCAGTGGGGTAAAATGTGACAAAGATTTCTGAACAGTGAAAACTTGTTTTTGGTTAACTCTTTACAACTAAACACGAATTCAGAAACTTTACCTTGGGCACTGTATAAATATTGGGATATTGCCACCAATAAAAACTATACTTTAAAAATAAATATAAAACGCTCCAGTTATCTTATTGTGCCCCAACCTGCGGGGCAAATTGAGAAGCTGCATGAGGCAAAACTAGACAGTGTCACAAAAATTTATTATTTCAGTTTTTGCAGTAAACAGGCCTAACATTCCCTCTGTGGGCCCTTGCCCAGTCTCAAGAAGCCGAGTCCTGAAACTCTACGTATTGAATACAGATAGAACGCGGTGTTTTGCTACTCTGAAACTCCTTGCAGATCAAACACCACCAGCCTCTATTTGTGATAATGTTGTCTCTCAATGAATGCTGTCACCTCATAAGAATATTCAGCGATTTGAGGCTAAATAAGTTGTAACGTATCTTCTTTATTTCTTTTTGCCATAATGATGCAGAACTTCTCACGCATTTCATGGCTTTTCACTTTGTTGATGGGCTTTGTTAGGAAACTAACTTAAAATTGGGCTAGATTAAGATTATCCAGCGCTCTTTTTTAATTAGGGTCTTGAAGAAACGTCATTAAAACTTTCTATCTTAGGATAAAACTTTATCTTAGGATAAAAACCTGTTCGTGAACTACTTCACTTGGAGGATCCGCCATTTTTTATGCGAATTTAGAGAGCATCCTTGAGAATCCGAAAAAACTACTCGATGCAGAACGAATGGAGGGAGTCATGTCCTGAATGGCAATCGAAGTTTTTTCCTATAGTTTTCATTTCACAAAGCTCTACATATTAAATATTCTCTTGTATCAGAACCTTCCTAAACAAAGCAAATTATACATATCGAGTTTAAGTTAATGGAACAATTTATAAGAAAAGCTCTAAGGTGATTTGATGCCTTTTTTTGTTGCGTTTGGCCGCTCCCATATGCCAGAATAAAAAAATATCTGCTTTGTCCCAGGGAACCATACGAACTAAAGGTTTGGTTTAATGTAGCTGTAGTGTTGTAACAAATTATATATTTACGTTGCTGTACAGACGCAGGAGTAGCTTCATGCACGGATTCGAAAATTTCGCCGAGCAGAATTTCGCCCCTTTTCGACGGGTCAGAAACACACCAACACGAGCCGCGTAATTTTTCATGTGCGTATGCTCTGAACACCCTACTAAAAACATATGCCGGCATGCGGAAGAAATACGAATTCCAATATATTTTCCGCATAAAATAAACGAATTTTGTAAGAACGTATATTAAGACATGGCATATTGGAAGGAAGTGTGAAAAACAGAAAATGAACAGACCCTACGTTGATACGGAAACTATGCTACGAATCATGCGGATTGTGCGCATCATACGGAAGGCAGATACATATGATTCATATAATTGTATGGATTATTCGTTTGACATAAGGAAATAACAAACTTTGGAGCTGTTGTATAGAAATACCCATGTGCTATAATAAAGCGTGGTGCTCAACGAAAAGAAGACACAAGGGTGGAATGAATGCAACCCATGAGTATGCATCGTTTGCAGAAAACATTTCGGCAGCAAAATGAAAAAATTTAGTTCACAAGCTTGTCCAGGAAATATGAGTAATTTATATTCATTCATTTCTGAGTGCTACAATCTTAAAGAACATTTTGGCTAGTAAACAGACAGGTTACAGAGGTGCAGGAGTAACAATACTATACAAAATTACTACAATTTTGTAGATATAATGCACTGTTGGATATGATGTAATTCAAAGCAGCCAGCTACACACCTACAACACCTTCTTTGTCTTCGAGGCAAATAGATTTGGTCCTTCATGTTATGACATCTAGTTTGTTTTATCTATTGCATATGTTCGTCACATACGTGTGCACATACAACCAAGCTGGTATACACTCGGCTAATGAAGCTTATATTATGATATGAAAAACGCATGATCCATCATTTACGTTCATCAGGCACTCATGTGAAGTCATATAAACAAAACTGCTGGAAATGCGCCAAGACAGAGATGTTATTCCTACTGAACGAGACATGCATATCATGACTACTATGTTAGAGCCTATTTTAGGTTCCTTATAAAGTAATGGTACATCATAAGTAATATCAAATTAGGTATATGCCAAGCTAGTGCAACTGTTATGAGTGCAGCATGAGCATGACATGTTTATAAATCACGTTAGTTCTGGCGTGAATGTCATGATTTTCATGCAACCACCTGTCATTTGCGTTTTCCACGCCACGCAATAGCGAATTCGGTGTTTGTCAAGCCAACATAATGGCTGCGAGCGCACCATACGAAAGGCATGCAATTCGTGTCGTACATGACGTGCATGTCATGAATGTTTCGTTAACGCCTCTTCATATTTTCGTCATACAGGAATGTCATGTGTAGCAAGTCTTGGTATATTTTCAATTGATTAAATGACCAAGAGCTCCCTGAGAACGCAGCTTGTAAATCACGCTGTACATGACATGTGTGTCAAGAACTGCATATTACGAGCTGCCACATATGTTAGTCGTACACTCATGTCAAGCAATACCGATTCTGCAGTATATCAATGTAAAAAAATTAGTGCAAGTTCACCAAGACCATGACATGTAAATCATGCCATTCATGATATGCATGTCATAATTTTCATTCTATGAGAAAATATGATTGTCGTTCAGTCATGCTCTGCCATACGAATTTTGGTATAAATCTCATTACCGAAATGGACAGGAGAACACGAAGTCATAGGTGTCTAGAGAAACGCTCAGTGTTGTTGAAGATAAGAAATGCTTTGTGCTTAAGCAAAAAACAGCACAAAAATATAACTCAAGAACGAAGTGAGAATTTCCATTTCAAGTTGCCTGTACAGTATTGTGTTCATAACGACGTCTACAAACACCACTTGACACTCGCCCACACTCATTCATGCCTACTCACACCAACTTACATGGTGTTTGACCCGACATGAATTGGATTACTTCCCGTATTGCAACAAATTCTTGACCTCCTAAAGTTGGCTTTTGATAATCTGACACAAAATTTGTGTTACTAGTGATTTACTCTTGCTCGAGGAAGCAACAATATTGTCACGACGTCAACACAGAGGTCTTGCCGAAGAGATTGAGACACCATGAGCAGGTCGATCTTTTAATTAGAATACGCAAGCGAGTTCTTTTTGATACATTACATTAACCTTCGTGGCACGTGCACAACTGCGATCGTCTTTCTTATGCAATCACGTGACATTATTAGACAATTGTTCGATTTTATGGATAAGACAGGACACTAAATTATATTGCAATAGATTTCTGGACACTGAATTTGCACGCAACGACCTTGATGATACTGATGAAAAAGCTGCTGTCTAATAAGGCCCCCATTGACGTGAAAGTTTACAACTGGCTAAGAGATGTGAGCTCTTCATTGAGATCACTCATACGAGAGTGCATGGGGGTGCCCCCAAGGAGGGTAGGGGAGCAGCAACAAGGGGAAAGCAGAGTCTCTCCTATACAGTCATAGTAGGGAAGGAGGTGCCGTGATGAACCATCGTCCCCCCTGAAGGGTAACCCTGCACACGCTCTTATGCAAGAGAGCATAACTAGTGACTGGTCTGAGCCAGACCATCAATACAAGGAATCTTCGGGCATTCACTTTTCGCCTCCCTGCTACAACCAACTTAAGAAATGCCAGTTTTTTATACCAGGTCAATCTGGGTGTTTTGTTGACTTGCTACTATTTACACCTTAACTGCTATGCGGACAGCCCAAACTCTGAACGTTTTCAAGTGAATAAAACAACGTGTCCTCTATCGCATGACTGTAAACCTTACGTGGCACGACAAAATATGCTTGCTTCGATGTTCATTTGAACAGTACAGGAGAGGGAGAGGTTAGAAAAAGAATTCCTCGTGAAGGGATGACCATTCTGTGACCAATAATCCTTATGCATCATTACAGAGAAGCTTCATGTTTAAGATATCTAACGTTATGTCAAGGTGCTTGATGATTATTTATCATGTTACCGAGCAAGAAAGTTATCAAGTTACCAATTTTAAGTACAGATGGATGAAGCGAATTCAGTTCTGTGCTCTAAATTTTATAGACAGTCGGTAGTATTGATCCACATGTTTAATACGTTTCTCAACTAGACAGCTACATAAATTGAAAGAAAAGAAAAAGAGAGCAAAAGGTAATAAAAAATCAAGGAGGTTAACCAGGTTGAACAGATTGCCAACCTACAGCATGGGGGACGTTTTTTTTTGAAAAATTGCAATAAAATGTTTTCAGATCACCATGCATATATCATGATTGCAATGCAATGCTATACGATGATATTTAAGGGCCTGCTTTGATGGGAAGATTAAAGATGCAACAGGGGCCTCAGAATTTAGATCATGCCTGCATGGACACACAATAGCAACACATATAGTAGTGTGCTATAAAGGGAGAACGGCTGAGCTTCACCTTCAATAGTAGTGCCCAATAGCGTTAGCAGGCCCTGTGTGTATCATTTGCCTAATTGCTAACCGGTTTGCGATCTCGGCGGATACCTCAACCATGCTGCGAGAAAACGAACATCTGTGTGCGTAATATCGGCTTTTTCAAACGATCCTAGAATTTCTACTAAATGCGCAGTTCTATCGTGCTGCCATGCCATTGCTCGTCTTTTCGCAAAATGTGAATTTTGAAACAATGAACATTGTGATTTTTTATTCCTTGACTTAGTGCCCTAACATTGCTTTTGTCAGCTCAATCATTCGCTCCAGTCGGTATTTTTGCAATAATATGAACGGACCATTGCCAAAAAAGAGAAAAGTAACCGCTGTGTAAGCAAGCAAGGTGCCACAAACGTATGCGACTGAATTTTCGTTTTTGTGTAGTTTCAGCACCCAACACAATAAAAAAGCGAGTGTAGAAAAAAAGAAATGCAATAAATAAATCAAAATTTCAGCCCGCGATCAAATGCCGAGACCTGTACAGCGCGACTCTGCTGCATCAACTTGCTAAACCATGCGCACATCTGTGGTAAGTAGCCTTTATTGAAAAGAATATACAGCTACCTTAGAGTGTTACCGAGGTGCGATATGCGATTGTACCTCTCATGGCAGACATATATTTTGGGACGGCATCTACGTGTCACAAACGAGTGTTCAAAAAAGGGTGCGCCTCCAAATTCTCGCGACCAAGCACTAGAGACGCCTCAAGGTCAACTCCCAAAGAAGAAAACAAGACTCCCTGGGCGCGGCGTTTCTACTGTCCTCGGAAGCGTAGTTCACCGACTAACCTCCTCACATTGGCGGCCGAGCAAGCCCTGGAAGGTTCTCGGGGGAAAGGGGCGTGGTGATGCCGAGTTGCGTCATGTGTCGCGGACGGCCCTCGAAATGTCTCGCTCTTTCTCCAACCAAGACGGTGTTTCGCGCCGATGAAACGATGAGAATTTTCTGGAATCTGGCACAGAAAGTATTTAGCAAGCAGCGGAGAAGGGAGATCAGGAGAAGAAAGAATTTCACGCCACTATGCGTAGAAGGTTTCCACCGTGTCGTCGGCGAAGCCTTTGGAACCCAGTGACAAAGGAGGAGAAGAAGAAAGTTCGTGCCCTTGTGCGTAGGCAGATGAATGTTTTGCGCAAGTGTGCATAGGGTCTTTCCGCCTTGTGGGCGAAGCCTTTTGTCCTCAGTGACAAAGGAGCAGAAGAAGAGGATTTCTACCTGCTGGGTGAAGACTCGTGCTACAGGCAGGAGTGTGTGTCTACCGCCAGCGAGCGAAGACGCATGGCAACAGCTGCGCGTGGGAAGCCAACGTTTTACCGGCGAAGAAGTTTGGTGCTTGGAGAGCAGCCAATTGAAGACGCGAGGTTTCCTGGAAGAGAAATTTGAGTGGCAGAGGAACGACAACAGTGCTGGACTTTGAGTGAGTGATTCCCGGAAGGGTATCATTCAGACTTTTGTTCCAAGGACTTTAGACTGAATAAGTTTTCAAACTCTTTAGTATTTAAGTGCCTTGGTTGTTCGATGCATGCGACTGCATTGTAGTGCGTATTGTTGTTTGCGTCCGTTGTTTCGAGTGTGGCTGATTGTACTGTGTAGTACGTTGTTTGATTGGTGACATATCGTATTCAACTATTGTCGAGTGTGCATGTTTTTGGATCGATTTGATCTGCCATAATTAGGAATATAATTTTGTTTTGTTTAACAACTCTCGGGGCTGACTTGTTCTTCGGGCCACAGCCGGCGTCCGCTGGCGCGCAAAATAGGACCACTTCTAAATTGTCCACGCTTTCGTGGTGCGGTTCGGGGGGCCGATACTTCGGTCCTTAGAATAAGCCCGGCGATCGCCTCCCTCATTAACGGGACCTGTGAACCTACGCCGCACACTTTTCTGGCACAATTTTGCTATTAATTACCGATAAAACACGTCTTTAAACAGGAATTTCCATGCTTACACACAAGCTTGAGCAACCGAAGCTTGCTTATCGAGGCTCTCTTGCAACTTAGTCGGCTATCTCGCGTGGTTAGAGTGACACGCGGTTAACGCCAGCATCTAACTGTGTTCCACTCAATTGCTGTCTCGCTCGATCACGAAAGCAACGTGGGGAACGACGCTAATGCACGTGGCGGTGCTGGCGGTGGCGGTGGTGCCGAGTGTACCGGCGAAGTCAGCTGATCACGGCAGCTGCCCTTTGCTACAATGCATCGAAGTAGGTTGCTTTCAAAGGTAACGTACTGCACTACGTAGAAACATTACTACTTTATAGACATCCTTTGATTCAGTGATAACCCAGATACAACAACTGTAGGTGGCAAGTATCTAATGTAAAGCCGCAATACTACGTTCATGGTAGAAGCAGTAAAAGCCTGTCATCTGCTAGAACAAAAAAATGTAAAAAGTGTTCTAGGTTGTCATATATAAGTTTATCTTAAACTATTTCACCGAATACTATACACTGTTTTTCAGCTTCACAGAAATATTTTTTGCAACCAACAAATCAAGGCAACACCATCCACAGCCAAAGTCACTTGTTACTTCTCTTTGTTAAAAGTGCTTGTGGTGCGTAGTCGTTACGTCCTGTAGAAGATTCAAGCTAAAAGCAATAAATTTGTGCAAGAAAGCTTCGTTCCTCGTTTGTGGGACGTGCAAAATCGCACGCAATTCTTGTGTTTTTCGAAGTGTCGATGAAGTGCGAGTCGTTTAAGGAATCAACGAAATGTGTGCTGCTCTGGGACTCCGATGATGGCTGACGCCCGTGGCGACATACTTCATGGCATTGTGGGACACGTATTTATGTAAAGTAGAAAATTCGGCGCAAAACTTGTGTATCGGCACTCGGACGAGGCATCGTAAAAGGGCAGGCTTACGCTCTCTTGCGAGTCGCGGACATCGTGCGCGTTACCAATTCGCTGTAACTACGCTGATACTTGCGGAGTCATTGCTCATCGGCTAGGTCTTATGGAGGCGAATTTCCGAAAATTGAGAACATGCGTGTGTGTAATAATAGAGTTTTAATGCACATTGTAGTACACAAGACACTCGTGGCACTTGCTTCGTTGTTCATAAAACAGAGCATGCAGTGCCATTTGCGACTGGGAAGCATTTCGCTCGCATTCAGGGAGGATGTAATTTTTAACTTGACACTACTTACCAAGTGAACCACCTAAGGGGTTATAAAAAACCTACAATCACGGTGAATTGTTTAGTGGTTATTGCGCCCTGGAACACTCTCGTGTTCTAGTTAAACGTAATTATGTGCTTTCATTTGTTGGGAAAGGTATTCATGCAGTCGTGTGTATACACACGCATCGTGTTCGCTTGCAAAAAATGTTGTACCAGCCTCCATTCATTTTGGACGTCTGTCTGTTGACTTGCATGCACCATGTGAGACTTCACAGTATGCTAGAGGTTCGCATTTTTACAAATTATTATGGTGCCAGCACGTCGTAGAATGTATTGCGCTGTTTTGTGGCAGTGGTGTGCATATCACAGTGCTTTGTTGTTGCTGATGCAAGAATAGGTATAATTCAGGAGTTTTCTTTTAATCTGACTAGCTAATCATGCATGTGAGTGTTTTAGCACAGACAAGACAAGGACGTAAGGAAGACATGTATTGAACGGCTCAGCGCGCATTTTCCATCATTCTTCTGCTCCCGTCTTGGTTGCACTACAACACACATATCAGCGTACTTATAGCAACATGCTTTTTTTGTCCAAATTTACAGCCGTCGGCAATACAAGTGAAAACACTGAAATAAGCTTTGAAAAGTAATAGTGGCTAAAGTATTGTAATACCAGTATGAAATAAGATTAGAAGACATAAGAACAATGCGGAACACGCAGAGACTGCTATCTGAAAAATTTATTGCACAAAACCTTGCCTGAATAACATTAGCTACATACCTTGTACACAGGAGGGTCTGGTAAAATCAACAGCTGTGTTAATTATGGCACTTCTTTTTTTAAACCGTACCCTGATTCATTCCAGGCGTGCGGCTAATGATAAATTTGCGTCAAGATTTCGCGCAAAATATCTTGAAGTTAACAGTCCTCGCTCGGCTAACATTATTCTTTGTTTTGTCTCTTGTTCTTACAGTGTGCTGTTTATTACTATGCAAACAAAATAAACTCTCCAGCAACCTTTAGGCAACAGTTCGTAATGTTAAAATAAAAAAAATACTGCCCGACGTTTCGGGATAGACTTGGTTTCTTCCGCAGAAGTGACTTTCCAGCCCACTTTAAAGCTAATGACTTTTTTTAGTGGTGTCCCTCTCTCCCCTGTCATTCTTGCCACCATTCTTCATTCTGGTTTTCTTTATTTTCATACATACATACTGGCTCACTTCAGACTATTCGGACTCTATGCAATTGGCAGGCATTGTAGTGTTCATAGCACTAAATGCTCAAACGAATAAGTAATTCTTGATGTTCACTTTTTCACAATTATATCGATACATAAAAGTAACCATAGGTTAAACTTGTATTTGGTGTTAGCTCTCGTATTGTTCATAACTGTACTATTTGTAATGTACTTCACGATACAATTCTTCATGACCTAGTTGGCATTGCTTAGCGCATGATATTCTGCCGCTAGTAAGCAACACAGACGCAAGAGACGTGAACAAGACATGACCACCTATGTCTTCGTGTTCGCGTCTCGTTTGTGTTTGCTTTTTCAGTATTGAAAGAATGTCGTACATGTACTATCTGTGTCAAATGGAACCCGAATAGCAACAAACATTTGCTATGGGATAGTGCGCAACGCCAAGTCACCACCTTTGAAAGGTGCGCGCTTTTGGTAGCTCTGAGCATATTAACGCCTCTCCACGGTGCTTTGTGGATGGTACGCACTATATCATTGTCAATGTTTGCCGTTGTTGGAGTTTCATTTGATGCTGATAGTACATATAGAAATAAATGATGTATTAACATGTTTTTCAGCAAAGCACACTAGGCTATGGAATTTAACCCTAACAAAAGGTTGCTGCACGCGCTTTCCACCTGTTTGAGTGGGTTTAAAATACTCTTCAATTCTTCACCACACTTGCCGTAACACATCCAATTGAGACGGACATGCACCATTGTTTGAGTTTTATTTGTTTTGAATATCAGGGTGCCTCAAAGGAGCCCGCTCTCACGACGGTGGTGCAAGTAGCCATGTTGCGGTCATAGTCAGTCGAAAGGGCAATATAGAAAGTGTGCGTGGCAGATTCATTGATTAATATGTGGTGTTCAACGTCCTAAAACCACCATATGATTATGAGAGACGCCGTAGTGGAGGGCTCCGGAAATTTGAAACACCTGGGGTTCTATGACGTGCACACAAATCTGATCACAAGGGCCTACAACATTTTCGCCTCTATCGAAAATGCAGCCGCCGTAGCCGGGATTCAATCCCGCGACCTTCGGGTCAGCAGCCGAGTACCTTAATCACTTGGCCACCACGACCGGGCGTGCGGCAGAAGCTCTTGCTTCTATTACAACAGCGCACTGCAGGGTCAAGCAACTGTGTACCATCCCTTCTCCTTCAGGGAGCATAAATAGCTACTAAACTGTGTGGTTGCGGGCGTCATTCATCAGCATCTTGTCGCGACTGTAACTTTGCCTTATTTTCCGTGCAACTATTACAGCCCACTCCGACACGCACTTCACGATTGTCCGCTCAACTGGCAGGGGCAACGAACATGGCGTCTACTGTGCCACCACTGTTGATGCATGCTCCCTATAAATTGCTTCTGCATTGGCATGTATGTCAGTGATTCCTAAACATTAGGTGAACTATGCTCATCTCTCCTATTAGTTGCAGCAGTGTGGGGGCTGCAGTGCTGCTTTGCCAGTAGGACGGGTGGAAAGCCCTGAAGATGCATTCATGTACGCCTCATCAGCTGCTCGGTTGATTCATTGCGTCTCTGCAGTCGTGTTCGGTGAGTAAAGCAAGCTGGTTGCAATGCAGAAAAAACAAAAACATGGCAGCAACACTTGAAGCGCGTCCTTTCCACATAAATTTGATTACATTTTCGTGCACTGCGTGGCCTGTAATTGTTAAAATTTAAGTTCAATTTGCTTTATATTTGTATTGTGATTCTTAAGCAGGAATGTATTTGTGACTAAGTTGCATTGTTTTCATAATATATGTACAAATTCTTTGAAACGAGGCCTAATAAATGTAGCTAAAAACAAATTATCTGAATATAGACAAAACACATATCATGCTTTGTTCCGAGCGTAATGTGGCTCATGGCTATAACTGACTTCACCCTTTATTTTTGGTTGTGGTAATAGTGGTTCAGTAGTAAGCATGACCTCGGTTTAAAGTGGGCAGTCAAGGCTGCATGCGCTGAGCCGTGCTGCTTCGCAACGATAGTTCTCGGTGGTTTTATGTACAATGAACGCATTTGTTGTACATTTGAAACGGGAATAATACGTCGCATTTCCTCGTGACATAACATGTAGTAATCAAATGCAACTGTCTCAAGCTTGCCACTTTAGGCAGCCCCGAAACCACCCAGAGGTCGATATTCAGTTGTGGTGTGTCAGTGCAGTGGCGAGCATACGTAACGGTCAGACTTTTTATGCGTTTGACAATACAAAAGAGGCTTCACTGGTTTTGCTCTTTCCATCTATACTTGGTTCATTAGCTTGTCTCACGTCCTAACCAAGCGCGCCTCCTCACCGTGCGAAAAGGTAGAGCTATAAGACAAATAACAGGTTTTTGGGTAATGAGCAGGTTAAAATGTGGACATAACGGTGAAAAGTAAAAAGCTGGATACTGCCACGTCCTACACAGAAGAAGGGATTGTTTCTAAGCTCTTAGTAGAGTGATAAACATGCAATCAAGCAAGACTAAAAAGGAAAAATCGTCAAGTACGGTTGAAACAAAACCAAGTTCACTTAAAACATTTTTTCGAGCTGTGTGTGTGTTTTTCAGCATTGGTCTTCAGTGTGACAGATCATGCAGACCACTTTGTGCCTTTGAAGACTCTTTGTTTGATTTAAAAAGAAGAGTTCATATAGCAGAACTCATTTATTATATATACATGATTCAAAGCATAAAACAAAGGCACTGACAACATTTTCGTCGTACGTGTTTTCTTTATATCAATGGAAAGTCAACGAATTAGTGTCAAGTCATGGAAGGGAACACTGAATTCACCGTGAAACAACTTCAGAATTTCGCAATCTGTGGCCACTCTAAAGCTCCCCACACACAACAGACTGCAAAGAGTAGGCAGTGAGCACGACAGCAGTGCATGTTTGGGCACTCCCGTTCAGTGCACATGCTTGCATTAAGGCACGCGCATGCATTCAGCAAGGATGTGTTGCGGCTTGATATGTTGCACTACACACGAAGGCAAGTTTGTTCTCAGCATAAACGCCTTTGTATTGTAGTCAGCATAAACTCGAGGGGGTTAGGTAATAACATATTATTGAGCGGTCTTGAGCGCTAATTATGGGGCACACTGGAAAAACAATAAAACCGTGTACAGAAAACAAAATGACTCAATACTACGGCAGCAAGCCTATTCTGCTAGGCTTCACGACTTGCTGTTTATTGAGAGCTTTAAAATCCATTCGAAAATATAACCCTACCTAAATTTTGAAAAACACGCACTACAACTCGCGGTCTTATTTTCATCAGGGTGTAATAGAACGTTGTGGCTAGGTGTCAATCCCTTCAATAGTTATTATTCTTTGCATATTTTTTAGCATAGTAGCGCCATCCCGGTCAATATAAGCCATGTCAATAAAGAAGCTGTCTGAAGGATCCAGCTAATGTTGCGTCCCTGTGTATTTTGAGATGTGGTGGATGCGCTGTTTTTACGTACAATTGCATAGTGAGCTACGACTGTCAATGTCAAGTGCAGACTAATAAAAAAAGAACTAATATAGAGGTTGCGAATTCAGAGCCATAACTTCAAAAAAAAAAAAACAGGATGCCTTGATGTGTCTCTAAAAATAGAAGTGTTTTCTTTTGCTAAACGAATACAGATATCAGGATTTGCAATTTTAAAAGCCTTATCTACGACCTTGTGCAGGTCGACCTTAAGCAGAAAGTCAAGAGCTCAAGTGGTATCCTGTACAGACCAAGAACCACCGATCTCTGTTGGGAGATAAAAACGTGCGCCAAGAGTGCATTACCGGTGCACTTTGCTGGTGTTTTATCAATTATATGAAAGGGCACCATCCCCAGAGGGACTTCACGCTCTGCAGCGTGAGTACCTGAATGGTTTATAAATGCCCTATCATACACGCTGAAATACTGGGTTAGATTCAACCATGGTTGCTGAAACGATTAGGAGAGGGGGGTCAGCGGGGAGATTTCTCTAATTTGGTAGTCTCGAATTTTTCACCAGTGGTGTTAGTGGCTCGGCCTCTTAAGGTGCCGCTGTTCAGTAGTTACAAATTGGTCGTGGCTGTCACGACAACTAATGTAGCTTTGTCACCTGGGTAAATGGGCATATGTGTCCCGGAAAATTCTCTGTTATACTTTCTTCTAGAGCTTTCAGCATTTTGCAGTATACTTGAGTTTTCTTCATACTTGAGAGTGTAAACGAGGTGATCGGAGATAAAATGCTGCACTTTTACTGCCAGTAAGCCTTACATGCAGGCTTGGGCTTGTTATCATATATATTTTGCTTGGGTCCGCATAACTATTTTAGAGAGGTAGTATAGGGAATAATTTGGGGCCCGTAACTATATTTATGGATGCTACACAATCCATTGATCACCCTTGGACCAGGTGCAGTGGCATACTGGCTCATTCACAAGATAGCTAAAAATTCTGATAAATATATAATCTCTATATAAATACATAGCTATATTTACAAGAAAAGCATATACACATTTTCACAGCAAAAACCAATGAAGTGTATACCGCTTATAATTGAAGCTGCTGGAAGCACAAATACCTGCGCTATATGCGGTACCACACTGTAAACAAAATGACATCTTTTGAAGGCTGTAGGTCTCTAAGCGATGACCAACAGGCAGCCGTGAATTGGGAAAATACTTAGTAGTGCAGCATTTTAATCAAAGCTTATGCTTGAAACAAAACTGCAACGTGCCTTGTTCTCATGCCCAAGCAGCACGAATACTTTTTCGAGCAGCTGTAGTGTAATATTTCTTGAGTAAATCTAGTGCCGTCATGACTTTCTGGTGGCAACTACAGTGAAATATTGATAGTCGAAGGGGCCCAAAAATTTATTCTAATTAAAAGAAGTTTGAATAATAGAAGCTAATGAACGCAGCGCTCACTATGCAATGGAGCATGTGCATTCAGCTAACACTCGAGAGGAAGTTTCAAAAGGCTTACATTTATTCACAAATCACAGGACATCCATCATTATTTGAACTAATTGGTGCTGTGCGTCTGCACATATTTGCCTTGCTACGAGTCAACTAATTTCACACGCAATTTGCAAAGCATTTCTACTTCGGCTTCAGCACTCTCCCTGCACTCAAACGATGCTTCCTTGCATTCAAACGGTGTCCATCCCATGTCTCCCTGTACCAAATGATTTGGGGTATTCCCACGTGCTCGCAAAGCAAGTCTACCTATTTCATATTGTTTAATTTCCAATCTTGCCTAAACTTCTGATTTCATGCACAAGACCTCATTGCCGAATATCCAACCCGGGACCATGACATCTTTCCAAATCCCTATCACAACGTCATACATACTTTAGTTCCACAGTGCCCTAATTTTCATTAGAGCTGCATTCCTGGTGACCTTAGTGATTACGTATTTTTCGTGCTGCCTGAGATACTCAGCCCCACTATTTGTCCAAACGCCCAAGTATTCGTATTTATCCACTGTTTCTAATTGATATGTGGGGTTTAACGTTCCAAAACCACCATGTGATTAATCCACTTTTTTAGCGTGACTTCCTGTATCTTATGCTCACTCCTTTTTTATTAATAAAAATCATGATTTCTGATTTTTCCCTGCTGAACTTAAATTTAACCTGGCTCCCTCATAACCACAGCTGTCTATCAATCTCTGCAGATCTTTCTTGTTGCCGGCTAATAATACTATACCATCTGCATACATCAATGCTGATCGTTCAATGTGTTTTCTTTCATTGGCAAAAGAAGAGGCTGAATCCGAGTTGACTTTCCTCTAATTTGGCTTCTAGTACCTGGAGATACAGCATAAATCACAAAAGTGACAAGAGACATCTCTGTCGAAGCCCACGTTGCTTCAATATAGGTTCGGATACCTGTTCTGTGATTTGATAACTATCTGGTTACTCTTATAGATATCCTTTAGAACATAAGTTATTCCATCTTAGCGTGTCCAGTATTCCCCACAATTTTTCTTGAGTCACACTATCGTAAGCTCCTTTTATATCTGGAATTGCCAGCCACAGGGGCCTGTGTTCTTTTTCCGCTATTTCAATACAAAGCATCAATGAAAACAGACTATCCTCCAACCACCTCCGTTAATTGAACCCATATTGTAGTTCTCCCAGCAAACACCTATTCCCCGCCCATGTCTGTAGTCTTTCCATTACTATCTGCATCACCAGCCTGTAAACTACTCTTGTAACTGTTATATCACGGTAGTTGTTTATATCGGCTTTGTTCCTTATACCTTTATAGATGATGCTTATCCTGCTTAGTTTCCACCCGTTGGGAGCTTAACCATTCAATGTTGCTTTCTTCGCTGCCTTTCTTAATATTTGTTTAGAGTTTGGCCTTAGTTTCTTTGTTAGCATGATTGGGCTGCCGTCAAGGCCTGTTGATAGGCTATTAGAAACTCTTTTCTCTTCTCTTTCATACTCTCATTTTCCCTGTGGAGCCACTGAGCTCCACTGCAAAATAATCCATTCTCATCTGGTATGGTGCATGCAGGGCTTTTTTGCTGTTTATTTTATCGGTCCTCATTGTTAATATATATTTCATTGCGTCAACCCCTTCTAGTCTGACGCCTTGAACAGTAGTTATAAACCCCTGTTTCATGCTTGTCTTAGTGCTCAGAGAATGGAGACGGTTCCTGAACTTTGCAGCTGCCTTTCTATTCTTTTTGTTCACTTCCGCCATCCATTGGCCCCCCTTTTTGTAATATTTTCACTGATAAATTTGGACGCTTCCCTTCAGCAGCTCAAAAAGTCATTCTATTATCTTTCGACATAATCTTCCGGTTCACCCCCTGTTTAGCATACTTTTGTTCCCTAGAGACTTCCTGGCGTCTTACTATGGCTCCCTTAACTTCCTCATCTCACCAGCTCTTGGGTTTGTGTCCGCTTTTCCCAGTTGACTTGACTTTTACCTTAGCATGCTTCAACTCAAACAATCGCGTTAGGTTCGTGTACGTTCTTTCTGTTTTAGTACACTTGGCGATTATATCGTCAATCTCTTTAGTTGCTATTTCTATTTGCCTTTCTTATTAAATATTACCGTGGGGCTGCTTGTAATAGCTGCCTTTCCAAATTCTTTTTTTTTCCAAAACTCAGCTTGATACGTTTGTGATGACTACCTAAGCTTCTGGACCCATATTCATCTATGTTCATCACCCTTAGCAGATCATACGTCTTATGTGACAATATAGCGTAATATATCGCCGACTGCAGCCTTCCCACCTCCTATGTTATCTTCCTTTCGCACTTATCGGTGCTGTTGCGAATGAATAAATGATGCCTTTCACACATATCCATTAGCATTCTGCCGGTTGGGTCAGTTTATACATCCCTATCTTTTATGTGCGCATTCACATCTCCCAATATACTTACCTCGCACTCTTCTAGTTCGTCAATGTCATTTCCCATGCACTTCGCAATTTGTTGACTTTCCTCTCTGGCTTTTGCATCTGTTCACAAATATACAAAAACCCAGGAGCGTCATTTGCCCTGCCACTTTACCTTTTAGCCATAAGTATTCCTTGCACTCCTGCTTGAGCCTTTACTAGTCTGTACTTTTATGAATGAATGCCCCGATACCACTCCCCTTTCTTCTGCTTTCTGTTTTATTACACTATTCCCACGCGTAGTCTGGATTTTTAGGAGGTTGTTTCATGTCCCTTAATGTGTTTCTACAAAACCATATACCATCGGCTTCTCCTCCCTTGGCTGTTCTTCTATCTATTCCTACTTCAGCCTATTCCTGCTACCTTGCTTGTTAGTATACCCTACGTCTGAATCGGCTCGGCCCTCGTGGCTACGCCGACTTCTGCCTTGGACTCCACGCGTCTTAGATATTGGTGCCACTTTGAAATTGTATCTGTCTATACCACCTATCAAAGTGTTCCCTTCATTGTTTTCTCGTTACTAGCTATCCTGTACCCCGAAGGGCCCACGTGCCCCTCAAAAAGCTACTGCGCGTCCTGTAATCCGCCAACCCACTTCCTGACCTAGCCTCCTATCGAAGTGAATTCTGTCTCGTCGAAAACCACACAACCTATGCACCTCTCTGTTTATTTCCACCATATCAAAGCCTTTCTCTCGACTCATCCGCCATATCTCTTGGTTTGCGTTGACAACCGCTCTTTGCAGGTTTCGGTCACAAGCCGGTACCTCTGGTATCGCGTATATCACTACCGGTACCCGAGGAAAAATGGCGCGCATGTCATCGACCCCTTTCGTCGGTGTGGTCACTAGTCTTGCCGTATCTTCATTTAGGACACCGTTTAAATCGCCGGCAATTATCACGAGGTCTCCTTCATCAGCCGTAGTTTTGAGTTTTGTGCTCGCCTGCCGCATGACTGCTTCCATCTAGTGTCCGGGAAACGTCCCTACTGCAACCCTCTTGTCACCCATTACCCTCTCTTTGATTCCTTCTGCGCATCCATTTAAATTTGAGTTCCCGGCGTTATTACGTGTTGTAACTTTTCAGCTGGAGCGTAGTGCACCTGGGGGTTACTTGCATCTGTGACTCCGGCTACTTTGTCTCCTCACAGCCCCACCACTCCTTCGCTGAATGGGGGTCTTGCGACCGTGGAACTGGATATATCTGTTTTTTTTCGAACTTGCTTGCTCTTTCTTCTCTGCTGTTCTGGTTGCCGGTGCCCTACCGTTCTCTCCTTCGGCCACTCCATTGTTCGGCTTTGCTAGTGCCTCCTCGGCGGAGTTGAGCCTTTCTCAAATAGCCCTTGTTTTTTCTTGCTCCGTCGTCAACGCAGTCTCCAGCTCGAGGATTTTCATCAGGAGTCCACTCTGGCCAACCATCATTTTCTCAATTTTTTCTTCGACCTCACATTGCCTACACTTGACGTCAGCCTCCTCTCCACTCACGTCTGCACTTGCCTCCTTTTTCGAACCCACCCCACATCCTGAACATTTCTCAGTGTTTTGAATCGTGTCTTTGTGACACCGATTGTCCTTATGAATTATCCCTCTCGATAATTACAAACCATGGCGTACCACGAACCCTGCCCTACGAAAAAAAAGAAAGTGTAAGCTGTACTACAGAAATTTGCATGTTCAGTGTACGTGCACCTCCTCAACAGGTTGGCAAACGAAAAAAACCACAAACAGACACAAACACAAACACACAAACTAATAAATACCTGGTGACTGACCCCCGAAAAAGCCGTACAATGTATTGGGTGCTACAATGGTCTTAACTGGTGCCTTAATAGTTTTAAAAGCAAGCTTGAAACATGCGAAACCACTTATCTGCGCAGTCGATCGGGAGTGCTCGAAGAACACGTCCATCCACCATGCCAGTTCGAACTGAACTGAATGACGAGAAAGGAGGAGAGCCCCACGCGGAGAGAAGCAGATCGGCATTTGAGAGAGAACCAACACACCGCGGCAGCCCACAACACTACAATTTAGGCTTTTTGTAGCATTGTTTTCTTTCTTGAGGCGTGGCGTGGCAGGGACGAGAAAGCGGTAGCATGGTATCGGCGTGTCACAGATCGGTATTAGAAAAAGGCTCAACTTTCAGTGACAGCTTTTTTTTCCTTTCTCTCTTTTCGCACGGCGTTGAAAGGGAGAAGCGTGGCACAGGGGCGTGGCAGATTGGCATTTTAGTGATGCGACCTTGTGCCACGGCCTTTTCTTTGCTTTTCTTCTGTTTCTCCTTTGCGCGCAGCTTTTGAGGTGTCCAGGTTCCGCCGCGACATCGGACGTGGTTCTGAGTGCATTTTCGGAGCGCAGCATGTTTGAATTAACCGTCGCAAGTGCGTGTCGTTCGAATTACAGGGCGTTTTTGCCCATTGAAATACACATTGTTTTCACGATGCGCAGCGTGAGTTTGACGTAACCGGAAGTTCTAATTAGGCGTGTTCAAATTATTGAGATTCGACTGTATTGCAATAAATGAAATGGTTGCCTGGTAGAAAGGCTTTGCTGATGCACTGTTCCTATAATGGATAACTTTGTCACTCTAACAGCAGAGAACTGACATTATTTTGGGGAAGTTGACGACCATAACTGTATAGCATACTAATTAAAACAAGTTGAATGCGTTGCACAGTCCCCTTTCACATAGGCACATTAGCGATAGCAAAGCTCTGCATCAGCTATGCACTGCATAAGGAAACAGAAAGATTGAGCAGGTGAAAGCACTGACGATGACTAAAGCTCGTTCACACACCTCTTCACGCAGCCACGGTATCGTGTATCCACAGTGTTTTTTTTTTGAGGAACAGTACAAACGCACTGCTACAATTTGCTTCCGAATTTCGAAGCAGTAAAACATGGGTGACCATGCTAAGCCTGATCACTTGGTTGTAGTTATAATTAAGGTAGCTTTTTGTAAAATTGCGATTCGCAATTCTACTGTTCTTTTGAAGATAATATCAGGCATTAACATACTGCGAAGTCTGAGGCCATTTATCTGTGAACAAGTGCGGTTATTACGTGACACTTCATAAAGAGTTATTCATTTCTACTGCACTTTTTACATTGAAAATTGGGCAGTTATTTTAACTATTACTAGGGTGATTCCACGTAAGATCGAACAAAGCATGGCTGGTCGACCTCCTAAATTTCTTTATTAATTGTATATATTGTTGCCTGATCCGTAGAAAGAAGAGATCTGCAATCGGTTTTGCTGTAAACTTTTTTCGACGCACAGTAAATCAATAATGATGAAGAGTTGGAATGCAACACTCACCGGCTCTGCTGGCTTTTTGTATTTACCAAGGAGTTACAAAAATTAATTAAAGCTACCCGCCTAAAATTTTGTTTGAATAAACGTAGGCGCAATGACGCTTACGTCCAAAACATTTTCATTGTTTGCGTAGCGTAGATTTTTTAATAAAAGGTATCAAATTTGACCAAAATAAGCAATCAAGCAACGATATACAAAAACTAGAAAAAAATTTAAGAGGTCGACCAGCCACGCTTTGTTCGATCTTACGTGCAATAACCCAGCAGTTAAATGGGCTGTGCACCTAATATGCGCCAGAGCTTTAACACTTTTGCAGTTACAGTAAAACCTGAATAATTTTGAGTCACTGGGTCCATAAGAAACTTTCAAATTAGGCGGGTTTTCGAATGAACAGAACATACAAAAAGTGGATTGCAAGGAACTTGAAATTGATCAAATATTAAGAGCTGGTCATTTGCTGTGCCGGGTAGCTTGTAGCTCAAAGGAGTATGTTATTCACCAATACCTGTTCATGATTTTGCTGCAAACAAGGGGAAATTCTCGGCTTAACCCCTGTCACTGAAAAAAAAGCGTGATCAACTGAATTGCGTGCCTGCAATAAATAAGACATCTTTGCTGCAGCACTGTAGTGACAAGCAGGAAGCATGTCAGCTACTTTTTGCAGCATCAGCACGTCAAGATGCGACTATTCGCCTTTTTTGGTAAATAAAATGTTATAAACGGACAGTGTAACGAAACTCCCGATTTGTATTGGTTGGAAAAGATCATCATTGAACCTTTCGCCTCAGGTTTTGGAATTTGGCATTGCGGGCAAGAACTCCGTCATCAGTGCAAGTGCACCAATTGTTGAACAACCAACACTCGGAAGTTGGCACAAATCGCTGATTTCTCCAGGCTGACCTTAATTAATTTCTTCCTATTCTCAAAAAGAATGAATAAATTGGGACGTGCTGACGTTGCGAGAAGCGAGCAACAAGCAGTCCGCAGGTCATTGGTGTATTGCAGTTAAGCACTTCTTGTTTTCCACAAGTGCCTATTTCAATTGATCCTAAGACCGTTTTTTTCCGTGCTGAAAGTAGTGAGGCAGGGGTGCTCTAGCTACCACTGATAAGTATCGCTAAAGTACATTTCTTAGCGGCTCTGAAGGGCCATCGCTTCCGCGCATTTGCGGTGAAATTAGAATCAAGCATTAATTGGCACACTGCACCCAAATTTTTCGAATTAGAGGACATATGCTGTAATTATCCACTCCAACTTACATTGCAAATATGGGACCGCACAAATACTTCGAAATAAGTGGGATACCGAAATAACCTACTTTCAAGTAACGAGGTTTTACTGTAGCATATTTACCTAACTTTAGTTGGTAATTGATTTTATTCTTTCTGCTTTCAATCATAGCATTCATTTTGGCGTATTTCAGATGCTTTCGAATTTCACTTGGAGATGCTGCAAAAGGAGTTCTTCAATGCCAGAGTGGTGACAGGAGCATTAGCTGATATTTTGTGGACAAGCTGGATGTCAATTAAAGTGGTGGAAGGAGAGGACAATGCTCTATGATGGTTCATTCCGTAACTTGGCTGTGTCGTCTTTCACACTACACTGTTTATACTTATTCTTTACGCGTAAATGTGTGCTGGGACATTATTGTGCTGTCTCTGGCACTACAGTTATTTTATACCTGTGAAATAAATATTTTTTGCTCTACTATATAGGAGAAACAACTGTAAAATGTCTTAGCTCTGCGTGCAGAATATAAATTTTATTCTCCACAAATGAACGGTACAATATCTTAACGGATCTGATGTGGAAGCCGTATATATCGAAATTTTATCATGCAGCTTGTACTTTACGACAGTTTTTCAGGTGGTGGGATTAAATACTGGCTCCAGTGGTCATATTTTCGATGGAGGCAAAAATATTTTAAGCTTCAGCACTTAAGCTTGGGAGCACGTTAAAGAACTCAGATGATCGAAATTTTGGAAATCCTCCACTATGGCTTTTTTCGTACTTATATTGTGGTTTTCGGACAATAAACCTCAACAAATATTTGACTACCATTCCGCATGACCAGCCACATAATACGGCGTCTTTAATACCACATTTCCGTATATATAGATGCCATATATGTGGACGTGTTTATGCGGAGCCGTATATACGAATCGTGCGGATGCCGCATCATGTGGATCCGTTCCATGCAGATCCGTATTATCGCAATTCCATATGCACGGATCCTCACCCTCCGTGCATACGAACTTTTTCACAAGGGTAGTCATCAAGCTTACACATGTACAGGTAGACTAGGCCCAGCACTTTTTGCTGGAAAAGAGGAATAAAGAAAATTATATTTGTATCAGCTACAGAGGCCATCAAAGTCAAAGTATCGTGTTTTACCCCCTCTGAATTGAAACGATTCGTATGCGATGTGCTGTAATTTTTTATGTTTCCGCAAGAATACATATGTTTCCTATATAATTTCCATATAATTCCATAAGATTCTTACGGAAATAGATATATAAAATGAGATGGCCGGCCATGTCTCATTTTACCCCAACCCACCCTAAAACCACAAGTGAACAGCTAAGCCTTAACCGAATGAAGGCGTCGCATAAGTCTAAGACAGGTCGTGGTCCGAATAACGCAATCCACGCGTCAATTTTGGCAACAGTCTGCTGTCAAACAACAATGGTGAGAGTGGGGTACAGTCAAGTGAAAAGAGTCTTCTGAAATTTCGATTGATAAAGTCTCCACTTCTCCCATACCATTATTAAAATGTGTACTCTGATTATTTTGTTGTATTTTTTTGGTGTCTGGTAGTACTGGTGTTTTTTACCTCTATAAGAAGGTTTATCTTTATTATTGGCAATATTTGACGTTTTTTTCTAAAATGAGTCTATTCCATTTCGTCATCGTCATCACCATCAGACTGACTACGTCCACTGCAGGACAAAAGCCTCTCCCATGTTCGGCTAGTCAACTAGGTCATGCGCTTGCTGCTGCCACTTTATACCCGCGAACATCATAATCTCATCTGCCCACCTAACTTTCTGCCTCCCTCTAACCCGCTTGTCTTCTCTGGGAATACAGTCAGTTTCCCCTAATACCAGCGGCTACTCTGCCTACGCGCTACATGCAAGGCCCATGTCCATTTCCTTTTTTTTATTTCAACTATGATATCCATAGGCCTGGTTTGTTTTCTGATTCATTTTGCTCTCTTTTCGTCTTTCAGGTTACAGATATCATTTTCCTTTTCATCGCTCGCTGGGTTGTCTTAAAATAAACTATTCAATAGATTTACTTGATATTGATTAAAACTTCACTTCAAACTTCTAAGACACAGAACGCTGTGTGCGGTGGTGTGCGTTTCGAGGTTAATTCAAATAAACGCATTTGAGGATGCTGCTTTAGCACGCGGGAAGGAAAGTATTTATATGGTACTTCAACACAAATTTTCGTTGCGGATGTCTACCACGGTTACACTGGCATCCACAAACCACGATGAAATAATGAGGGGCACCACAGTGAAGGGTTCCGGACAATTTGACCGCCTGGTGTTTTTCAACGTGTACTAACATCGCGCAGAGCACAAGTCTCTACCATTTCTCCTCCATTAAATTATGACCACTACGGCCGGGATCAAACCCACGACCTTCGGGCAGCCGCCGAGAACTTAGGCTGCTGACGCGCCATGGCGGGTGGTAAATGTCCCTAATATATTTTAGGTATCTCGGCCAATTAAAGCATCCCAGTTTAATAAAGAGGTGAGCGATTATCTAGGAAGAAAATTTGTTGTGATTAACCAGTAAAATATAACTGAAAATGGCCAGGAAGTAGTACAGTAAACTGAGAATATTATATAGTTGGTTTTGTTCATGGAACACTCGCCTTTGTTTAAAATCTTGGTGTTCAGAAGCTGGCATGCCCAGTTAAACTATTGCTACTCATTCACAGGCTGAAACTCGAATGCTAGTCATTGAATACTAACGGCGACAAGCCCACTAAGGTACCTCTCTTGATTCAATGAAAAAGTTCTAGAACCATATGCTTTCTGCACGTCGCTGGTAAAACTAGTGTTTGCCGCACTTATAAATTTGGCAATCATTTGTTCTCGCATAGTTTACTCCATTTGAAAAAAAAATACAGTCCGCAGCACTCACAATTTATGTCGTCAGCGAGGTTGTTCGGTACTAAATATTTCTGAATCATTTGCCAAAGCAGTCTTTTGGAGAGAGAATAGAGAACAGATTTGAGAATTCCTCGAAAAGGGCTACCATCCGGCTAACAAGAATTTCGTCTTCATTACATCTTTCTGTCTTTTGTTCTGGTTCAGCCCGATGAAACAAACTCCATGTTTTTTTCTACATAATCAAAATGACTATTATTATCTCATCGTCGATGCCCTTTTACTGCTATGATTTCATTTCTTTGCAAAAATCGGAATGCACACGCTGCTCACCAGGCCAAGACAGATGCAGACAGCCTGAAACGTGTCTGTGTGCGTCACCGAGTAGAGGCCACCAAGAGCTGTGTAGAAGAAGGTGACCACTGCCGAAATAATGATGGCCATTCGCGCGTCAAGTTGAACGATCACCTGCACTGTAGAGCCTGCGCGTGTTAAGGAATGCGAGAGATATTATTATAATAAAAGTAATATTATTAATACAATGTAACAACAACAACAACAATAATAATATTAATAATAACAATAATAATAATAATTGGCAGATACCACGTAGAGTAGGAGTAATTGATATGCGAAGCACAAATGAGGAAACTTATGTCAAGTTAAATTCAGCCCTACGTTACTAGGCGGACGTAAATTATGCCGTACATGAAGGAGTGTTATGATTGTCATGTTTGGGCGTGTCATTTCTCTTCGTCGTCTATTCACGTCACGAGATACCAAACTTGGTATATATGTGAAGTTAGTGAAATGGAGGCGAGCACGCTATGAGCGTAGCCTAAAGTCATGTTTTATATGACACGCATGCCATTATTATCATGCTTGCACCACTCATATACCTTCGTCATCCAATGATGTCACGTAACACCAAATTAGTTATATGTAAAAGTAGCAAAACAGCCACGAGCACGCTATGAGCGTAGCACGTACTCATGAACTACATGACATGCATTTCAGGATTATAACGTTTGAAAGTGTCATTTCAGTAGAGTGCGGCTTGAGTGCGGCGAATGAGTTTTTGCTTGTATTATAAAGCAACGGTTTTCAAAATCTTATATCAACACCTACACGCGTTACTCTTTCATCAGCATCTGTGCTAGATTTGTTCATTACTAACCGAAACACTGATGGCGTTCTCTCTGGCGTTATCAACAGTGACGTCAGTGATCACCTACCTACATTTTGCATGCTTAACCGTAACAGTTTATTGCAACAAAGGGATTGGCCTCAGCTCGTGTACAAGAATATATCGTCTCAAGCGCTAGAGGTGTTTCGGGATAAGATTTCTAAAACAGATTGGAGGGAAGTATTTCTTCTTGAAGACAGCAATAGGTGTTATGACTCATCTATAAAAATTTTCAAAAAGCATTATTTAGAGTATTTCCCATCACGGACATACCGTAAAACAAAAAAGGGTGCACAAACCGTGGATCACACATGAATACATCAAGCGTATTAAACATAAGAATAAGCTTTTTGCCAACTTTCTTAAGCCTCGTAACACGGAAGAATTAAAAGAGTTTAAGAAATTTCGAAATAAGTTGAGTAAAGACAATAAAAAATAAAAAACGAATATTATAAGCGTGTATTTGACAACGATTGCTAGCGTAGTGGTAACAAAGTGTGAAAAAGTATAAACGAGGTACTAAACCAGAATACCAAGGATTATACGATCGACAACCATGTCATAAATGACAAAACGATTGGCGGTATCGACCTCGCCAACCTTTTCAACAATTTCTTAGTTGAAATTGAAAGTAGCACCTACTGTCACGAAGCTGCTAATTGTATCCCGAGACTATCCCACACAATGTACTTGCAGCCAACATCTGTCCCTGAAGTGACAATGCTGTATCAGAAGCTTAGGAATAGTCGTAGCCGCAATGTGGATGATTTAGAAATAAAACCAATCAAATACGTTATAGACTTAATTGCACCAGTGCTTACACACATATATAACGTCGCTATCTCTACTGGGCGTTTTCCAGACAGCATGCAGGTGGCTAGAGTTTCAGTGATTTACAAGAATGGATACAAAAATAGCTTAAGTAACTATCGTCCTGTGTCAATATTGCCTACCTTTTCAATAGGACTCGAGAAAGTAATAAATTGTAATATTGAGAAATGTATTACAAAATACAACCTATTAACAGATAACCAATTTGGCTTCAGAAAGGAACGTTGCAATGAGACAGCACTTCTTGTTCAAAAAGAGGAAATATTACACAACTTTGAAAATAAGGTCATGACACAGGGTATATTTCTAGATTTTAGTAAAGCTTTCGATTGGGTAAACCACTCAATTTTATTTGAAAAGTTAGAACATTATGGGTTACGTGGGACAGTGTTACAACGCCTTAAATCTTATTTGAAAACGCGCTACCAATTCGTTGAACTAAATAAATGTAAATCACACCTTAGGAATATTGAATATGGGGTTCTTCAGGGTAGCATACTTAGACGGATTCTCTTCCTTTTATATATTATTGATATTGTAAGAATCTATGAGGACTGTAAATATAATATATGCCGACGATTGCTCGGTACTTCTTGAGGGAAGAGACTTGGAGACCATAACACGAAAGGGTGATACATTCTGTCATAACTTAGAGATCTGATGCAAGTTCAATAGGCTTACTTTAAACGAATCGAAAACTAAATGTGTGTTGTTCCGTGCCCTGGGCAATTTAAGAAGCATCGACAATTATATAACTCTTGGGCTATTTCAAATCAAAATCGAGAAACATATTAAGATTCTTGGTGTAACTTTTTCAGAATATATGTCCTGGAATGAACATGTGAGAACCTTATTGCCAAAATTAGGCAGAGCAGCCGGTGTATTAAGCCGAAACCGTCACACTTTTCCTGTTAGCATTAAAAGAATGTTATATTTCGCGCTCTTCAACTCTTACTTATATTATTGCACGCTAATCTGGGGAAACACAACAATATCAAACTTACAGCAAATATTCTTGATCCAGAAAAAAGCACTTCATTCAATAGAAAACGTCTCGTTTCTAGAACACACAGAACTTTTATTCCACAAAAATAAAATTATGAAGATTCACAGCATATACAAGCATGAACTACTGAGAACATACAAAAGTGCCACATTAGCAAGAACACAGCTATTCGAAGAAATTGCAAATCTTCGAGCAAATACAATTTCCTATCCTTTCAGGTATCACCCACCATACCACGTTCCTTTCTCGCGCACCCATTATGGGAAAGAAAAACTTGATTATGTACTCGCAACCACACTAATTGAACTAGAACAAAGAAATGTTGACGTTCTTAACTTTACTAACAACACCTTACTAGATATGTTTATGTAAATGTATTAGAACTACTCATGTTTATCTATTTACAGTAGCTGGTTTTACTAAAGTGATTGTAACTTAAAACATACATTGAAATTTCTTTTCATTAGAACACCGTAGTCTACATAACTACTTTTGGTAATCACATTGTATATACTGTGGCTCTATATACTTGTTAGATGTTTTGCCCTGTCACTACTGCTGTACGGGTGACCAGAGCTTAGTCAAGCTGTGCAAGCGCAGCTTTTTTCTCTGGTCCCCGATTTTCGCAGTGACAATGCGCTGTATTGTCTGAAGCGAAAATAAAATTTGATTTGATGATTTCATGATGATATGTCCTTTTTTTGTACGTTCACGTCGTGTATTATGAAATTTGGTGTATGTGACGCTTGCGAAACGTCCGCGAGCGTATCATCAGCGTGACATGTAGTCATGTTCTTACATGACACGCATCTTATGTTTATCATTGATTGATTGATATGTGGGGTTTAACGTCCCAAAACCACCATATGATTATGAGAGACGCCGTAGTGGAGGGCTCCGGAAATTCTGACCACCTGGGGTTCTTTAACGTGCGCCCAAATCTGAGCACACGGGCCTACAACATTTCCGCCTCCATCGGAAATGCAGCCGCCGCAGCCGGGATTTGATCCCGCGACCTGCGGATGTTATGATTATCATGTTTGGAATAATCATATACCTTCGCCATCTGTTCGCGTCCCTTAATACCGAATATGGCATATGATATCATGATTATCATGTTTGCACCAGTCATATACATTTGTCATCCATTCAGGTCCCGTAACACGAAATTCGCTATATGTGACAGTAGCGAAACCGCCATGAGCGCACCATGAGCGTGGCATGTAGTCATGTTTTTACATGACACGCATATCACGCCTATCACGTTTGCACCAGTCATATAAGTTAGTCAGTCATTCAAGCCTTGTAATACCAAATTTGGTATATGAGAAGTTAGCGAAACGACAGTGAGCGCACCATGAGCGTGCCGCGTAGTCATGACTTGCATGACATGCTTGTCATGACTTCCACGTTAGGGTCTGTCATTTATCCGCACCATGCAGTCATGTCAAATCATACCAGTTTAGCAATATGTCCCGTGAACGAAACCATCCAAGAGCAGCAAAGCCAAGAAATGAGAATCTTGTATTTATGACATACATATAAATTTCAAGTTTTGACCACAGGTTTTTCCGTTCACCTTAATTTGAGTGCCAGATTAAACAATCTACATGCCATTGAAATATTTTGAGCACCAAACTATTTATTCTTTATGCCAGACGTTTAATCCAAGCGCCAACTCAATTAGGCTGCGTGCCAGTGAATTCAGTCCAAGAGCCACTATGTTTATTCCAAATGCCAAGGATTTTATTTCTGGGACCAGTCCGTTTATTGCATGCACAAAAACTACAACAGAAGGCGTCAGAGCGGCAATACAATTGAAAGGCAATTACTACAATATACAGGGTGTACCTCGTAACTTTAACTCGAGTTTAAAAGTATGCTGGTACACGCGATTACGACGCGATGAAATGCATGTTGCTCACCGTTGCCTGGAGTTAGAATATTTGTGTGTTCTCAAATATTGTTTAATAGACCAGTTTAATAACTAACTTTCAAAGGAACAAAGATGGATCAAAATTTCAATGAGAAAGTTGTACATCGGTTTGCAAAACGTCCACAAAAATAGTTTGGAACTTTAAACGTGTGAGGTATAAATGTTTTTGTGCTAATAAATAATGCCCGCGAAATACGAAAAAATACCTCGTGAAAAACTCGCTTGCGCGTTGGTGTGCACGATGCTTCTGAAGTACCAACCAAAGGCACGTGTATGCTCTCGTCTACGCGTCAAAAGCATCAAATGCGCCTCTCGGCGTCGGCGTCGGAAGGGCATAAGCGAGGAGGCTTGAGGGATCAAGCCGGGCTTGATGTTATTGCCACGCGTACACCACGTCACCATGCGTACAGCGGTGCCGATCAACCAAGGAGCAACGTGCCAAACAACCTGAGGCCGCAATGCCTCCGAATGTTGTCCCTAATAGCCACCGCTTTGAAGGCCCGGCCGAGTGCTGGAAGCAAGCACGGACTATTCCAAACGTTCCTGAATGACCGCTTCGTAATCTAGAACGACAACGACATGACAAACGACTGCGAGTGCTACCAGCGTGACGTGGTTTCGTGCCGAGTTCGAGGGACGCTGACAAATCCAGCGAATGCAGGCCGGCGGTGCTTGCGCCGATCCCGAGTGCAATCGTCGGCCGAGCGAAAACATCGCACAGACTACTGGAGCATGTAGGCGTTTTTGTGCTTTGATCCGTGGTATTCCGTGCTAAAAATGGGTGTAAACAGACTTCGGAGGCTCGAAGCTTTGAACGTGATCCCTCGGCTACCGCAGAGGATATTCAGAGCGGTGTCATCTGCATCTAGCATAGGCCCCTACCATCGAGTTCCTATTTACCAGGTCATGCGAGGAACATCGGCTGAAAAAAGTGGACGGTAGTTTCTGTTGCAACATAGACTCTATATACGATGCCCGAAACATCGCGTAGTGCATACAGAGTTTTTATCTGCACTGTGTTCGTTTTCATCATCGGTATTCATCATCGCTGAAAGCGAACCTCACACTGGCCAACACTTTTCGGTGATGTGAAAACGTACTACCTATATAAGTGTATTCGCGGATTGTATGACGCTCAAACATTCGTTGGCGTCAGTGCAAATAGTTTTCGTGTGTTGCCAAGCTAATAACAAGCGTGCGCTGGTTGGTAGCAGTGTGATGTGACTGGGTGTGGGGTACCACCGACGCTGACACATTCAGCAGTCAGAAGTCTCATTTTCATTCACGTGCAAGATAGAAACTGGAACGTGTATTGCTGTAGTAATCTAGAGAGAAAGTTGCATGATTAGGTGCTGCTGGTATTGCCTGCGATTTCTCTTCTCGCTTCTTTTGTTTGTCTGCCACGCTCAGTAGCACATACGTTGTTTGGAAGCATTTTAACACACACATTCTTAAATTTTGTTTCATTCTGGTGCTCATATCTATATGCATACAATCGCGCTTCTGCGTCATTTTACAGTTTACTATAATACAACACGCGTTTTGTTTACAGCTGGACAGATGACTAAAACCTTGTGAGAAGCACCTCACTTGAAATCAGCTGCATGATGACACGATGGTAAGAAGAGAAGGTCACCAAATGTATGCTGCGAATGAATGAAGGTGCACTAGTACTGCACTGCATTTTATTTAGAAGAAATGCAAAAAGTGCCTCCTGTGACATGTCAGACCGTTCAGAACTGTGCATGTATTTATCTTTTCCTCCAGACTGTAGTGAGCTGAAGATATTGCTAAGCTCTATTTCTCAAGTTTTGTTACCGCCCCAAAACACTACACAATTTTCAGCGCAAACTGCGCTTGCAGTTTTCGAGAAGGTTCTGGACCTTCGTAGATCATTTCGATAAGATCACGCCCACTCTGTGAACTGTACAGAATATTATGCAACCTACGCCACCACCAGCGATAGCACTAGAACATTCGATGGCAAGAGTGTAAATGCCGACGCACTTCGCCGCTTGTGAGTAGTTGATCGACGGCCGACGCTCCGTTCGCCGCTATCAGTCCAAGACTGCTACTGTAATCGGATTTTCTGTTTACCGGGCACAAGTTCGCCAAAATAAACAGTTAAATTCCAGCACAGAGTCTCCTGCCTTCGGCCACGTCACGACCCCGTCACATCTGGTGGAGGTGCTGCTTCTTCAATGTTCCGGACGCCCCCTTCAAGCCGTGACCCAAGCCCAAGCAGCAAAGAAGACACGGACGCTAACCCTGAACAGCAAACAAGCCGCCGGCAGAGGGGACTATAACCAGAGTAGGGACCACTTCCTGAAGCAGGCAGGCAGACCCGGATCCCGACATCAACTACTGCAACCATGACCACCCCCGTGCAGCCAGCACCACTCCTGCTCCGACAACCCAAAGAGCCGCCAACTTTCGCGGTTCGCCACTGGAAGACCCGGAAAGCTGGATCGAAAAGTTCGACCGCGTCGCCGCCTTCAATGACTGGACAGACGATGACAAGCTCCGGCATGTGTGTTTCGTCTTAGAAGATTCTGCTCGGACCTGGTTCGAGAATTAAGAGCGAAGCCTTACTACGTATGACGTCTTTCGCGCCAGGTACCTCACCACTTTCGCAAGTGTGGTGCGCAAGGAGAAGGCCGCAGCTCTTCTCGAAACCCGCATGCAGATGCCAAACGAAATCGTGGCGCTATTCACGGAAGACATGATAAAACTTTTCCGCTACGCTGACTCTGACATGTCCGAGAAGAAGGTTCGTCTGCTCATGCGAGGAGTAAAGCAGGAAATCTTCGTCAGGCTGATCAGAAACCCGCCAAAGACGGTCGCCGAATTCATTTCAGAAGCATCTACGGTAGAGAAGACGCTCGAGAGGCGCACGTGGCAATGTAACCGTAGTTTCTCGTCTACAAGCTACGCCGGCATTCCAGGGCTTAGAACCACTGACTTGCGTGAGACGATCCGAGCATTCATGCAAGAAGAGCTGCGAAAATTACTTCCTTCAGCGCAGCCTCACGTGGAATCGATCGCGGAGGTCGTACGCCAGGAGATCCAGCAATTGCTGGGCGTTCCTCAGTCTCAAGAGCCTCAGCTGCAAGCCATGAGCTATGCTGCTGCAGCCCACCGCCACGCCCCTCCTCCATGCGCACGCCGAAACGCTGCCCCATCGCACTTCCGTCGCCAGACGCCAACGCCGCCACCATCCCCACCAACGTCCTACCGTTCGCCAGCGGCCCAGGGCAGTGCGCCGAAGAAGACTGACGTTTGGCACACCCCTGACTACCACCCGCTCTGCTACCACTGCGGCGAGGCCGGACACACATACCGCCGTTTCCAGTACCGACAGATAGGACTGCGTGGCTTCGCCGTCCACAGCCTTGAAAACGGCCACGTGACATCGCCGACTACCTGACAGGAACTCAATGGACATCACGAAGTCCTTCCCGTTCGCCGTCGCCCAGCCGCCACATGTGGCCGCACCACTGGCAGTACTCTGGCCCAACGCGGGGCCGGTCTCCTTGCCCGTATCCGTGAAACTAATAGAAGCAACCGATGGCGGTGCGGTTGCTGTGCGACGAACTACCGAAGATCCTCATCCGACGACGACGACGCGACGGAGCTTTCCGAACACAACGCCAACCTGGCAAAGCACTGACAGAGAAAGCTCACTTACCGAAGGTGGCCTCACGACGCAACATGGAAGCAGCGGAACAAGCCGACGCAGCCGTCACCCGACACCACGCCCTAACTGTAATGCGAGACGGCGAACTAGCGACCTCGACGTTCTTATTGACGGCCACAGTATGACCGCTCTCGTAGATACTGGAGCCGAATACTCCGTCATCAGTGTTTCGTTCGCCACGAAGTTAAAGTTAGGACAGCTTGGGAAGGCCTTAAAATCCGCACAGCCGGAGGTCATCTCGTAACGCCTACAGGAATCCGATCAGCGAGAGTCACTAATAATGGCCGTATTTATCCTACAGGCTTCATAGTCCTACAGCGTTGATCGAGAGATGTCATCCTTGGTATGGACTTCTTATGCCTCCATGGGGCTGTCATCAACCTGAGAACAAAGTCGATAACGTTATCCAAAGAAAATCACTACCACCGCGCACGCCGTTAAGAATCCACGCCTTGAATCTGCTGGAAGGACAAGTCACCATTCCACCTCGCTCCAGCGTCATTATTTCAGTCGGCGCTCCTAAATTACCTGGCTTGGAAGGCGTCGTTTAAGGCAGTCAGCATCTGTTGGTCACCCAAAATATTTGCGTCACAAGAGGAGTTGCAGAGCTGCGAGATTCAAAGCAACGGTTATGCTCACAAATTTCAGCTATGAGTACAAACATGGGAACAAAGGAACAACGGTCGCATACATCGAAGAAATTGTAGACGCTACCAGTACTTTCGCCCTCACCGATTCTGCGGAACCTGCTCAGAGGAACCAAGCCCCTCCCACAGCATTCGACGTCAATCCCAGACTTCCGAACCATAAGCAAGAACATCTCAAGGCCCTGCTTCTGCAATACGAAGATTGCTTTTTATCGTCATCAAAAATTCGGCAGACCCCAATTACGAAACATCGCATCATAACCGAAGAAAATGCCAGACAACTCCGTCCGAGTCCGTACAGGGTTTTGACGAGAGAACGTGAGGCCATAAAAATACAAGTTGATAAAAGGCTGCTGGATGACATCATCCAGCCGTCCAAGAGTCCATGGGCGTCCCCCGTGGTGTTAGTGAAGAAAAAGAATGGGACCCTACGTTTCTGCGTCGATTATAGCCGCCGGAACAAAATCACAAGAAAGGACGTGTTTCCTCTCCCACGAATAGACGACGCACTTGATCGGCTCCGTAACGCCAAAAAATTTTCATCAATGTACCTCAAGACTGGCTATTGGCAAATTGAAGTTGATGAAAGAGACCGAGAGAAGACGGCGTTTATAACACCGGACGGCCTCTTCGAGTTTAAGGTAATGCCATTCGGTCTTTGCTCAGTGCCCGCAACTTTTCCACGCGTTATTTATACAGTACTGGCAGGATTGAAATGGCAGTGTTGCCTTGTGTAGTTGGACGACGTCGTCTTGTTTTCCTCGAGTTTCGACGAGCATCTTCGGTGCCTTGAAGCTGTACTTAAAGCCATCAAGACGTCCCCACTAACACTGAAGCCAGAAAAGTGCAGATTTGCGTACGAGGAGCTCTTGTTTCTGGGGCACATTATTACCAAGTCTGGAGTTCGTCCCGATACACGGAAAACAGCCGCCATCGCCGACTTCCCGCCCCCACTGACGAGAAGGCGGTGCGCCGATTTCTGGGCCTGTGCGCCTGTTATAGGCGGTTCGTAAAAAACTTCACCCTTATCGCCGATCTAACCTTACCAAGGCCGACGTGGAGTTTAAGTGGGAAACCCCGTAGGAACACGCTTTCGAGGAGCTTAAACATCGCCTCCAGACGCCTCCGTTACTGGCTCATTTCGACGAATTCGCCGAGACAGGAATACACACTCACGCAAGCACTGTAGGTCTTGGCGCCGTTCTTGTGCAGAGGGCTGACGGACTGGAAAGGGTTATTAGTTACGCCAGCCGATCGCTATCCAAAGGAGAAGCCAATTATTCCACAGCACAAAAGGAGTGCCTCGTCATCATCTGGGCTACGTCGAAATTTCGCCCCTACCTCTATGGCAGGCCCTTCGAAGTTGTGAGCGACCACCATGCCTTGTGTTGGCTAGCCACCTTGAAGGACACTTTAGGTCACTTCGCACGATGGAGCCTGAGACTTCAATAATATGACATTATTGTCGTTTACAAGTCCGGCAAAAACACTTCGACGCCGACTGTCTCTCTCGTGCGCCTGTCGACCAACCACCACCCGACGACCCGGATGACAACTACTTTTTAGGAACGATAACTACCGATGACTTCGCTGAACGACAGCGGGCCGACCCGGAACTTAAGGCCCAAATGAAATACCTCGAAGGCAGGACCGCCGAAGTCCCGAAGGTATTCAAGCGCGCACTTGCGTTGTTCTTCCTGCGAAACGGTCTTCTACAAAAGAAAAAAATGTTCCCCGCTTCGAGCTAAGTACCTTCTTGTGGTGCCTTCAGCTCTGCGACCAGAACTCCTGCAGGCCCTGCACGACGACCACGGCAGGGCACCTCAATGTTTCTCGCACGCTCGTGAGGATACAAGAAAGGTACTACTGGCCACGTCTTACCACCGACGTCACTCGTTATGTGAGGACATGCCGGGACTGTCAGCGACGCAAGACACCGCCGACAAGGCCAGCGGGACACTCTGTAGCCAATTGAACTACCTTGCCGAACATTCAAGCAGATTGGTATGAACCTACTGGGGCTGTTCCCGACGTCGGCTTTCGGAAACAAGTGGATCATGGTAGCTACCGACTACCTCACCCGCTACGCCGAGACAAAAGCCCTTCACAGAGGCAGTGCATCCGAGGTAGCCAAGTTCTTCGTCGAAAATGTCGTCCTACGTCACGGTGCCCCGGAGGTCCTTATCACCGACAGAGGAACGGCATTTACTGCCGACTTAACTCAAGCGATCTTGGCATACAGTCAGACAAACCACCGCTGGACGACAGCATACCACCCACCAACCAACGGCCTCACCGAGCGGCTTAACAAGACGATCGCCGACATGCTGTCAATGTACGTCGATGTCGAACACAAGACGTGGTACTCCATTTTTCTGTACGTGACCTTCGCATACAACACGGTGGTGCAGGAGACGACGCAGATATCTCCATACAAATTGGTTTACGGAAGGAGCCCGGCAACGAAGCTCGATGCCATGTTACCCAACGCCAACGACGAAGGAAACCTCGATGTGAGTGAGTACCTTTAACGCGCCGAAGAAGCCCGACAACTCGCGCGTCTCCGTATCAAGAATCAACAGATCACCTACAGCCGCCGTTACAATCTTCGACGACGCTTCGTGGAATACCAGCCCGGTGAACGTGTTTGGGTGTGGACGCCGATACGCCGACGTGGACTAAGCGAAAAGCTTCTGCGACGGTACTTCGTACCGTACAGGGTGGTTCGACATCTCGGCGCACTTGATTACGAGGTTGTTCCCGACGGCATCATGAACTCTCAACGACGCCGATCGCGACCTGAAGTCGTCCATGTCGCGCGCCTCAAGCCGTTTAATGCGCGTTAACAAACTGAAACAGTGTTTTTTGTATTATTAATGTATCGTAGTTTATTCATTGTACTTTTTTGCAATATTGTTGTACCTTCATCTTAGTTAAAGCATCGGGACGATGCCTTTTTCAGAGGGGGGCAATGCCACGTTCTATTTCTCAAGTTTTGTTATCGCCCCGAAACACTACACAATTCTCAGCGCAAACCGCACATGCAGTTTTCGAGAATCTTCCGGACTCTAGTAGATCACTTCAATAAGATCACACTCACTCTGTGAACTGTGCAGATTATTCTGGAACCTACGCCACCACCAGCGATAACGCTAGATGATTCGATGGCAAGAGTATAAATGCCGACGCACTTCACCGCTTGTGAGTAGTTGATCGACGGCCGACGCTCCGTTTGCCACTATCAGTCCAACTGCTACTGTAATCGAATTTTTCATTTACCGGGCACAGGTTCGCCCAAATAAATAGTTAAATTGCAACACAGAGTCTCCTGTCTTCGGCCACGTCACGACCCCGTGACAATCGTATTAGATGATTTTGATGTGTAAGAACATCATTGATTGCATTATCAGAGGCTGAACGTGATTACCAGGCTGGGCTTCGAGGCAATAGAGGACCCGTCACACGTGTTTCGTTACTGATGTGTAGATTCGGCTTGCATTTTACCTTCATGCTCTGTTATCATTCTTTTTAGCAGTATATATTCTTGCCACTCTGTGAAATAATGTTAGTTGGAAGTCAACGCTCTTTCTGTCTACCCTGTGCTTTTTCCTTTGTTCGCGCACTGAAACACCCTGCAAATATTACTACGCACGAACTAGCCCAAGCTTCCAATCTTCTTTACGGTGTTCTGGTGCAATCATCTCCATACAAATTGGTTTGGCACGGCGGTGCTGGCACGGTGGCACTGGCGGCACAATTGGCACGGCGGCACTGGCAGTATGCGGTGGTCCTACAATCCGCTGATCTTCTTTACGCCGCTTCTCGGCTTGTTCGGGCGTGCGAATTCCAGTCACCCGGGATCGTTTGTCGGAGGCCTATTTGCGCATGACCACCATTCAAGACAGCACGTGTCTTGCCTGCCGCTACCAACGTTGTTGGATGGACTATCTCACGGATCGTCTACGTCGTTGCTTACAGCGGAGGATGTCAGCCTGCAGGCGGCGCCATCGTGCATCTGGACTACATATAAGCTACCTCCGTTCATCAAGCTCAGTGGGCACGGCGGCACTGGCAGTATGCGGTGGTCTTACAATCCGCTGATCTTCTTTACGCAGCTTCTCGGCTTGCTCGGACGTGCGAATGCCAGTCACCCGGGATCGTTTGTCGGAGGCCTATCTGCGCATGACCACCATTCAAGACAGCACGTGTCTTGCCGGCCGCTACCAACGTCGTTGGATGGACTATCTCACGGATCGTCTACGTCGTTGCTTACAGCGGAGGATGTCAGCCTGCAGGCGGCGCCATCGTGCATCTGGACTACATATAAGCTACCTCCGTTCCTCAAGCTCAGTGAACACGGCGGCACTGGCAATATGCGGTGGTCTTACAATCCGCTGATCTTTACGCAGGTGAAATTACCAAACGAGAAGTGTATCCGTACTAGTGACCCTTTTTTGCTTGTGCTGCCATGCCCACAATTGTGTGTCATGATGTGTACCACCACGTCTGTACTAAAGAAATGGTTGTCACTACTCGGTGGAGATATTGAAACAAATCCTGGCCCGAAATTGACGCAAATCTGTAAGCAGCTAGAAGCAATTGCTAGCGATATTAAGGAAATAAAAGAGACCCGATTGGTGAACATAGAAAGCAAAATGAATACCCTCACGCGACTGGAACAAAAGGTCGAGGCGTACCAGGAACAAATGGCCTCTATGAGTGCTCAAATCCTGGTTCTAGAGAATAGAATTGATGAATTAGAAAACTACAGCAGGAGATAAAATTTGATTGTTTACGGCATACGTGAGGTTGAAAGAGAGACCAACGAAAGGCTAGAGCACGTAGTTGAACAGTGAAATCATTGAGGGCACTCTGGAACTGAATCCGGTTGCAATTGAACGGATTCATCGTTTATGAAGGCCGGATCCAAACAAGACACGACCTGTAATCTTCAAACTGCTTGACATGAGAGATAAGAGCAGTATACTAAAGAACGGTCATAAACTGAAAAATACTAATTTTTCAATTGGGGAGGATTTTTCAAAAAAGTACGAAATGTACGTAAGAAACTATGGGAAGGTGCCAAACCAAATCGCGATAAAAAGGAGAAAGTTGCATTAGCATTTACCGAATTGTACATAAACGACAAAGCCTATGTCTGGGACAGCGATAAAAATGAACGAGTACCACTACAAAAAAACGACGCCATGAACAGGAGCCGCCCAATGACACGGCTTCATGCGTTGGCAATAGGGTCATCACACTAGGCAAGAGTAAACACCAAACAAACCATTCCATACCCTTTAACAAACACGGCGCACAAAATAACATAAACATTTGCAAGGAACGACAGCTGCGAATCATCAATTTAAATGCACAAAGTGTCAATAACAAAACAGAACAGTTCGAAATTCTGTTACTTCAACATGACCCTCACATTGCGGTAGTCACTGAAACCTGGTTGCGCAGTGATGTAAGTGGCGACCACGCTTTCCCCCCTGGTTACAATATATACCGGAAAGATAGGCAATCTAGGAGGGCGGGGTTGCCGTTTTGATCAAGAGATCAATAGAAGCCGTCTTTGTTGATAATCCTTTTGGGCTTGAGTGCTCATGTCTTAGATTGTCTTGTTGGGGCTTCAGTTTCATTCTTTATGCTCTTTATAGACCGCCGGATGCCGGAATCGATTATGTTGCCAAATTACGGGATCACATGCTCCAGTTCCAAAATAGCAAAATAATACTGATTGGTGACTTCAACTTCCCAGGAGTCAACTGGGAGCGGTTCCACACAGACTATGAATTCAACAAACAAATACATATTTTGTTTGATATAACGCTTACTCGCGACTTGATCCAATTAGTTGAAGAACCCACTCGTGTCAACGCTACATCCAGTTCTGTACTAGATCTTGTATTCGTTCACCGTGACTTTAGAGAGAGTACAGTAACAGTGGAAAGGGCTTGTCAAATCATCATCTTGTTTGTACCTCTCTGCCATTGGGTCGGTCTGTCAGTACTGATAAATTTTCATCACGCTCTTTCAAGGATTATTCACAAGCTAACGATGAATGTATAATTGAGCATTTGGAATCTTCCCTTGATGATTTTGATGGGGAAGACGTATGCGCCCTTTAGAATAAATTTAAAGAAATGTGCCAACACTGCGTACAAAATTTTGTGCCAAACAAGCGCAAACGAGTCTATAAACACACGCCTTGGGTAACCCGGAAGATAATTCACCTTAAGAGAAGAATTAAACGCTTAAAAAAAGACATGTACAATCGCCCGTTGTAGAAAAGATAAAGAATACTTTGGCACGTGAGGTTCGTGGCTCCAAAGACTATTATTTTAAAACATTGTTGCCTAATTTTATTAAAAATGACCCCAGTAACTTTTGGAATTATATTTCTGAAAAAAAGAAGCCGATGAAGAAAATTGTAGTGGGTCGTTCTGTTATTTCAGACCCGCAGGCAATTGCTCAGCATTTTAACCAGTACTTTCAAAGTGTATTCTCTGATTCTTGCGCATGTATGTTGGCGCATACCGCAGTGTATCGTCCTAGTGATGTTGGCTTTATTTCTTACTCTGGTGTGTTATCTATGCTTTTGAACCTTAATACAAAAAAATCATGTGGTCCCGACAGCATTTCAAACATATTTTTTCGTCGCTATGCTGAGTCACTGGCTAAATTTCTTTTTGTTTTATTTCGTACTTCTTTAATGTATGGCGAGCTCCCCGAAGACTGGAAGATAGCTCTGGTTGTACCTATCTTTAAAAAGGGCTACCGCCTATGTTTTCAAAATTACCGTCCAATATCACTAACATCTTCTTGTTGCAAACTAATGGAACACATTGTCGCCACTCGCATTCTTGAATACTAAAACGACCATAATATTCTAACAGGTTTCAAGCACGGGTTCAGGAAAGGGTACTCCACCGTCACACAGTTAGTTACAGTATTTTATTCGTTTGCACACACCTTAGACAACACCGGTCAAATAGATGCAATATTTCTAGACTTCAGTAAAGCATTCAATAAGGTACCACATGACAAATTAATTCTTAAGATGCGAAATATTGGCCTCCCCGAAATTCTGGTCACATGGGCTGCAAATTACTTGACAAAACGCAAACAACTGGTCATAATAGATGGAATAGGGTCCGGCTATCTTGATGTCACTTCGGAAGTTCCTCAGGGAAGTGTGCTGGGTTCATTGCTTTTCATACCGTATATAAATTATATTGTTAATGAAATTACAACTGGTGTGCAAATTCGGCTGTTCGCGGATGATGCAGTCTTGTTTCGGGATGTTTCGTGCTGTGCTGATCAGTGTGAACTTAATACCAATCTTACTAATATACTTGAATGGTGCGAGAACTGGGGAATTGTGCTGAACGCCGACAAAACACTGTATCTTCGCATAACACGAAAGAAAGTTCCGTACGACTATCAATACACACAAGGAACATCGCCATTGAAACAAGTCACCAGTCATAAATACTTCGGTGTCACATTAACCAGCAATCTCTCGTGGAATTTACACATTGACGATATTTGCTCATCTGCCTTTCGTAAGCTATGCTTCTTAAAACACAAACTCAGAAATTCCCCTTCTAACGTCAAGCTCCTCAGCTACTTTACTTTTATTAGACCTCAGCTCGAATATGCCTGTATAGTCTGGGACCCCTACACTAATCACAACATCCGTAAAATAGAAAGAATTCAGAGAAAAGCTGTAAGGTTTATTTACTCTAAATACTCACGTACTGATTCTCCCTCACAAATAATGCTTGCTAACAAAATCCCCAGCCTTGAATCTAGGAGAAAGTGCTTCCGTCTTGATTTCCTTTCTTCACTAAGTAAAGGTGCACTGTCCATTGACCCATCTCCGTTCTTGTCACCGTTACAAACAAGACCTACTAGGCACCACAACCCGAATGCTTTCGCCCCATATTTTGCTGCTACTGACACCTTCAAGTACTCTTTTTTTCCGCGTACGATACAAAAGTGGAATGAATTACCCCCTGTATAAGTGCCTTGTTTGCTTGTATTGTTTGTATTTCTACATTTTATCTTCTTGTGCCCCCCTGCTTGGACCTAACCATGGTCTGCAGTATGTATTAAATAAAAATAAATAAAATAATATGACCGGTATCTGTACCATAAAAAATTTTGGTCATGCTTTATTGCGTTATAGGGTATTTGGACTATTGATGCCACGTAAAAGCCTTCTACCCAGTGCTTAGCTGCAATCATAAAACCAATATCTGTCTCATTAAGAAGTGGAATATACATTTGTAGATGTTAGAGAATATTTCAACTACCAGCAAAGTGCAGAAGCCTTCAACACAGCACTGATCTTCAATCACAATCCAGCTTGGAAGCCATTTGTAGTGCCTTCCAACACGTTCAAAGAAGTTATGAAACATTGGAAGATCTACTTGGTTTGGTTCGTGATACCAGTGTGTCTCACTGTTTGTAGGCATTTGTTCTATTTCTCTCATTTTCTATTCCCCTCATTTTTTACCGGGCTTCACTTAGGACGTAGTGATATTTGTTTTTTGTTACGTTAGCACATTTACCATGATACTACTGTTTCAATGCTTTCATTTTCTATATATGTGCATAACTCCTGCAGTAGCCGTGCACACGGCTTGAGTATTTGAAAATAAATAAATATATCATCCGACAGGGTTCCACGCAGTGTTCGGTTCCAATCTCATGACTGATATCTGTTGCGTCATGAGGTGTCGGGTGTGCTTTATTGCACTTAAGAACATTTTAGCTGCAGACAACGTTTAAAAGCCTTCTGCACAGGGTTCAGTCGCATTCTTATGATCGATATCTCTGACATCACGAAGTGTCGGATGTGGTATGTCGCTTTTGAAAATATCTTGACTACTGAGAACATCCAGAAGTCTTTCACACAGGATTCAGTTGCAGTCTTTTTAGCAATATCTGTCACATGATGACGAAGTGTCAGGCAGCGTTATTTGCGTTAGAGCGTATTTCGGCTACAGACTATGCCCAAAAGCATTCTATGCAGTGCTTGGTTCCTATCTTATGACTCATATCTGTTGCACCATTAGGAGCCACGTGTGCTTTCGTGCATTAGAGGATATTTCTAAAACACACATAATCAAAATGCTTCTATATAGGGCTCAATCGCAGTCTTTGGCCTAAATTTGTGGCATCACGAAATGTCGAGTGTGATTTATTGCATCGGAGAACATTTTGGCTTCAGACAACGTTCAAAAGCCTTCTGAACAGGGTTTAGTTGCAATCTTATGATCGATATGACTTCATAAAGTGCTGTGTGTGATTTGTGTGTTTAGAGAATATATTGACTACAGACAACATCCAGAAGTCTTTCATACAAGATTCAGCTGCAGTCTTTACAGCAACACCTGTGACATCATGAAGTATTTGATGCGGTTTGTCAATTAAGAGAATATTTTCACTACAGACAGCCTTCAAAAGTCTTCCATACATGATTCAGTTAGTAAAGTATTATAACCAATATCTGTCACTTCAAGAAGTCTCAGGCACAGTTAGTTGTGTCAAAGTGTATTTCACCTACAAAAATGCACACAAGCATTCTATGCAGTTCATGTCTCATTACCAATATATGTTACATCGTTAGGAGCCAGGTGTGGCTTGATGCAATAGAAGACATTTCTATCGCAGACAACATACGAAAACCCTTTACGTGGGGCTTTATTGTAGTCTTATAACCTAAATCTGACACACCATGAAGTTTTGAGAGGAATTATTAGGTTTATGAGAGCTGTCAGCTATGAAGTGTAAATGTACTGACTGTACCAGGATATTCAGAAGAACAATAAATTTGGAAGTGTAGATATAGCAACCTGCTGATTAATACACCTTGGTTTCTAATAAACCTGATTTATAAACATATTAAGGGGGCAACCGCTTCTTAGTCACCGAAGAGAGGGTGAGGGGTCGCAATTTCAGCTCTATCAATTAATAAATTAGGGATGTGGGCGATAAGGAAGCCCCTACATTGACATATTAGGGAAGGGGTGCTGTGGCGAACATTCCTCCCTCCCCTTCTTAAGGAGAAAGAACCCTGCGCACGCCTATGATAGACGCACAACATCCTAGACGTGAATTTTCGTTCACTGATGTGGCGCACACACCGCTTTTGATTTCTGGTGCATAGCGCTGCAGTTACTTTGCTCGCTGCGATGTCAACTACTTCTAAAAAAGTCGAAACTGTAGTGGGTGGAGGGCTATCAATATTTTAACATGCCATAATATCTTCGGCGTCATACAAACCCGCTCCAGCTTAGAACGTGCCATTCTGTGGTGAACTAGGACAGTTTTACGCCAAAAAATCAAGCAACACTGTGCATTGGCCTTAGACGCGTGGGCTTCAACGCGGTTGACGCGTGCCAGTGGTTGCGCGCCCTTTTCCTCCACAGGCGCAACTAGACGCCTTTGACGCGTGCGTACGCGTGCCAGTGGTTGGTACCTAATGCTGCCCAACGTTCCACGTACGAAGGACACGCGTCCCTCACACTGGTACATGACAGTGGTAGGTGGTCTCAGAAGTTATCGTTTTTGTGGCCGATAGCAAAACGTGTTCACTGTAAAGCTACCACCGTTGTTGCAGCCCTGCCGAGAAAGCACCATGGGGCATATGCTATCGTCGTATGTTGGCGCTTCGACAAAATGTTTGTCACATAGATTAAATAGCTTGGCGCTCAGATTATTTCATTGGTGTGTGAAATATTTAGGCTGGTACTTAAAATAAAGTGAGCGAAAAAACCTGTAAGCACTTTTGCTTGTCATACAGTCAAGTTATGCCATACCAATTTGGGTATTTGTGATATCGGTTACCAAACGAGTCATGATGTAAGACCATTGTTACGATAAAGCACTTTAAAAGCCGAACATTCCTTCAATAAAGATGCATTCGTTCTTGTCTGGTCCCGGCGTCCGTGTCTTTCCTCGGCCACAATAGAACAACTGGCGACGATGAACGGGATGATAGTACGATCCTGAAGCGAGCACCAGCACAGCGGTTGAAGCGGAACGAATGACTGGCCCAAGCACAGAAGGCAAGCGTTTCAAAATGGTGATTCTACTAGCTTGCAACGTTTTGGAAGCATGTCAGAGTTCAACCCGAGCAGCGACGACATCAAGTCGTATTTCGAGAGGTTTGAAAACATTGTGGCGCTTAATGAGCTTCCGGAGACAAAGAAGCTGAGTCTGGTCTTGAACGTAGTAGTAAGGACAGTGTACGGGGAGCTCCAGAAAATTTTAGTTCGTGACAGACCTACTGACAAAGCCTTCACAGAAATACAGAAGGTTCTAGAACAACACTACAGTCCTGAGTATTCTGTAATCGCCGAGCGTTGCACGTTCAACAAACGCATGCAGAAGGAAGGAGAATGCTTCAAAGTCTTCATGGGGGAATTGAAACATCTTGCGCGTTATTGTGAGCTCAAGGCGTTTATAAATGATGCGTTAAGGTATCGATTCGTTGCAGGACTGCGCGACCGAGAGACAAAAAGAATATTGTTCGCAACAGAAAACATGACCTTCGAAAAAGCGTGCAAAATTGCACTTGGAAAAGAACTTGCTGCCAGGCAAACCACAGCGCTACATTCTAAAGCAGAATGCTCGACCGATATTAATGCGGTGAGTAGGAAAACACAAGCAAACACCAGGCCGTCGGCACATAAGAACAAAAGGGGTCAAATGAAGACCACTTGTTATCACTGTGGGAAAGGTCACGATGCAGAGAAGTGCTGGTATCGCAACGCAAAGTGCCGGGCGTGTGCTAAAACAGGCATCTGCAAACGATGTGTCGAGAAAGGAAAAAACTGTCCGGTGAACTACGCTGAAGCGACAGACGAGGTATCGGACGATTCCTAAACGTATCACGTCATGATGTGTGCTAGAGATGGGAAACGAGACTACAAAGTGTCTTTGCTGATGGAAGGGAAGCCTATCTATTTCTATGCTTTTGGATACGGACAAAGCTGTCACATTCATGCCTGAAAATACGTTCAAGCAATGGTTTTCGCAAACTGCATGCAAACTAACAAAATCAGTGTTGAAAACTTATACAGGACAGCCTGTCAAGCTGAAAGAACAGGCGACCGTAACCGTCGAGCATAACGGCTGCAGAACAGAGCTTTCGCTACATATAGTAGAGGACCAGGGCAAGGCTATGCTTACGCTTTTAGGGCGAGATTGGCTCGAAAAGTTTCAACTTGACTGGAATACCCTCAGTGTTGTCCCACAAAGCACGGATGTCACTTCTCTGCGGGAAAACATTGCAGAGGTCTTCCGTACGACACCGGATATAGTTCGCAACTTCGAAGCCAAAATAGCTATAGACTCAAATGCTACGCCTATGTTCTGCCAAGCCAGGTCTATGCCTTTTGCTACTAAAGAGGCAAGTAATCTCAAAGAAAGTAATTACGAGCAAGTGGGCGACTTCCACCGTACCGGTTCCGAAGCGTGGAGGCGGAATCAGAATTCGCGGAGATTACAATGTAACAATCAATCGAGTACTCAGCACTGATTGCTATCCACTACCACTTCATGAGGATTTATATTCATTGCTAGCTGGGGGCAAATTATTTTGCATGCTGAACTTATCCTCGGCGTACCAGCAAGTGCCTCTCAGTGAAGAGTCGAAGCCACTGCTCACGATAAACACGCATCAAGGCTTATACGAACTCCAAAGACTTCCATTTCAAAGACTGCTACACAACTGCCACAAAAGTCCTGAAAGCACTCAGCGACCACAACATCACGCTGAAGGAAGAAAAATGCAAATTTTTTTGTGATTCTGTGGTGTACTTCGGGCACAAGGTCTCGGAGGAGAGCATCTACCCCACCGCTGAAAAGATAAAAGCAGTGCGAAATGCACCAGAGCCAAGTAACATCACCGAATCGAGGGCCTACTTGGGTCTTCTAAACTTCTATGGCAAATTCTTGCGGAATTCGGCAACTGTAGTAGCACCAATTTATGAGCTTCTTCAAAAGATCGCAAGTGGGAATTGGCGCCTCAGTGCAAGAAGGCATTCAAAGAAACCAAGGAAATGATTCTGAACAGTGAAGTACTACTTCTACGACGTCACAAAACCAATCGGACTTGGTTGCGATTCTTCCGCTTACGGCTTGGGAGCTGTGATTTTCCACGAAATGCCTGACGAAACCGAACGACCGATCGCATTCGCTTTGCGCACATTAACCAGTAGTGAACGCAACTATGCTCAAGGGGAAAAAGAAGCCCTTGCACTCATATTTGGGTTGCGACGATTCCGTCGCTACTTGTATGGCCGAAAGTTCAGACTATACACCGAGCATCAGCTGCTTCTTGGGCTTCTTCGGCGCGATAAGCCACTGCCATCATTAGCCGCTGCGCGAATGCAGAGATGGGCACGGACGATGACAGCATATCAGTACGATCTCAAGTTCCGGAACGGCAAAAAAGGGAAGTTGCTGAGGCGCTATCACGGCTCACTGTCTACAAGTTTTGGGAACGACGAACCGGAGTGATTAGCTGATTTTGACGCAACCCCGATGACAGCAAAAGACGTTGCTCGAGAAACAAAACGAGATACTGTTCTAACACGTGTTTTAGGCTGCGTTCTTTCAGGATGGCCACAGCATTACTCTGAAGAACAGCGACCATTTTTCATACACAAAGATCACCTGTCTGCAGAGCAGGGGTGCTTGACTGGGAGCAATCGGGTGATCGTGCCAGAGACTTTGCATGCTTATGTTCTCTGAATGCTGCACGAGGGACACCCAGGAATGAGTCGTATGAAGATGCTTGCACGGTCGTGCGTGTGGTGGCAAAGACGTCGAAGACGTAGAAGAAACCGTCCGGAATTTTCAAGTCTGCCAAATCACTCGTCCAGCAAAGTCGACAGGTCCTCTACAACCCTGGCGGTACCCAAAAAAAGTCTGCTAGAGGATTCACGCCGACTACACTGTCAAAGACGGTGTACATTGACTCGTTCTTGTGGATGTGTACTCTAAGTGGGTTGAAGTGTTTGTCATGCCATCGACTACAACCACGAGAACCTTGAAAAAACTGGACACGTTATTCGTTGCGTGCGCCTACCCTGAAAAAATTGTTACCGACAACGGTCCACAGTTAACTTTGAATGACTTTAGAATGTTATTGAGGCAGAAGGGTATCAACCATACTAGGACCTCTCCTTGTCATGCCGCTTCTGATGGAGCAGCAGAAAGACTGGTAAGAACGACCAAGGAAGCTCTGTTGATGCAGGTTCTGAGCGATCAACACGCTTGAGTGAAGAATACAGTACAAGAACGTCTCAACAAATTTCTTTTTTCTTATAGGAACACCCCACACTCGATGACTTCTCGGACGCCTGCTTAAGTTTTCCTTAAGCGCCTGCCCCGAATTACATTGTCTATTCTTAAACCAAGCTTTGCAGGAGACATGACGGAACACCTGAAACAAGAAATGGAGCTACGTAATTGCCACAGAGGACCCGATGAATTTTTGTCCGTGGGAGACAGAGTGTACGTAAAGACCACACGTGGTGAGCTGGTATCATGGCAGGAAGGGACTGTCGAGCATGTTGTCAGCCATGTCACGTAGATGATTAGGGTTCAAGGGTGACTACAGTTCACTCAAGTGGATCACTTGCGACAAAAGAAAACTAGCGTATGAACCGAAGTGCCTAGTAATGCGGCATCCACAACTGGTACGCAAAATGATGGAGGAATTTGCCCAAGAGGATCAAAAGTGCCAGGAAGCCTTTTGCAGAATTCGTCTTCTCGAGAGGTATTTTCAAAAGGCAACGTGTCAAGCGAACCTTGGCCAAGAAGACAAGATCCAACTCAGGCAACCTCATCAGAGTTATTACGTTAAGTTTTATTGGCGCAAGGGCATCTAAGGCCAAAGAGTGCCAGTACAAGCGTTGTTTTATTTCGGTTATTAGTTTAAAAATTAAAACAAATGAATAAAACATAATTAAAAATTAAAACAAATATCTACGAACCATTTAAAATACAGGGCATTTAGAAATAATGTCACTTTGTTAAAAAAATTTATTTTGTTCGCTGTAGTCTGTGCTGATAAATAAGTCTGCAAGGCCCAAGAACCTCGCAGCTGAAGTCCTTGCCTGAGCAAGAACTGCGAAGCTAGACATACTTTTTATGCACCAGGCGGTACCTCACACTTGAGGCGCAGCCTGGTGCCTAGGATGGAATGATATCATTGTTAAAAATTTCACTTTCCCAAGATAATGAAGAAGTCTCTTAAGGTCAACCACTGCATCCAGTGATAAAAACAGCGCTGGATGAAGTGGGATATGATATCGATAGAGCTCCCGGAAATGGGTCAGTCGTGCTTGGTGAAGCACAGGACATTGTATGAGGACATGCACAACGGTTAGACTCTCTCCACAGTGTATACATGAAGGTGGATCAGTGCCTGTCAAAAGGTGTTTATGTGTGGCATAAGTGTGGCCTATTCTGAGCCGTGTTAGAGTGACTTCGGCGAACCTGTTGAGTTTTTGGGGGATAACTTTTTTCAGCTGGGGTTTTACAAGGTGGAGTTTGTTGTCGACTTCTCTGTCCCAATCAGCTTGCCAGCGGTTGCGTGGACCTCTACGTACAACAGGTTTTAGATCTACACCCGTAACAGAGGTTATATCTATGGTTTGCCGACCAGCGGCTTCTCATGCATTCTTGTCCACTATTTCATTGCCCGCAATTCTAAAATGACCTGGAACCCAGCAAATAACAGTAGAAAGTTTTAGGTTGTAGGCTGCATAGATTTCGTTAAGGAGCTTGTTGAAAGTAGGGTTCTTGCTGTACTTGCCACAAGACAGGGCCCTGACAAAACTTAAAGAATCTGTGTACACTATAGACTTTTGTATCTTGTGTTGTATAATATGTTGTATAATAAGCAGGATGCCATAGGTTTCCGCTGTGAAAATGCTGGTATGTGTATGCATGGTTCTGGTTTCCGAGAACTTTTGTCCATAGGCTGCACAAGATACATATGTTTGAGACTTTCAGTCATCACAGAAGAACGCGGTTGAACGATATTTGTGTTCAAGGGCCAAGAAATGTTGCTCGATGAGTGCACTTGGACAATTTTCCTTTATGATGTCTTTGAAAGACCAGTCACAAGTGACTGGACACTGCTGCGAGGGAGGGATGTGTTCAACATGGTCACTTTCCTCTAAGTCGTTGAAAAAAATTGCAAGTTGTTTTACTGCAGGTCGTATTGCCAATGGAAACGGTGGGGCGATAGAAGGACGGTTTAGGTATAACTGGGTAGTAGACACATCGTTCATAAGTGTTTTACATGGGTGCTGCTTCAGAGACATGATCTTAACTGCATAGTTGACTCCTAGATACGTGCTCTGATAGTCTAGTGGCCACTGATCTGACTCTGCATAAAGGCTTTGAATAGGGCTGGTACGGAAGGCACCAAGTGCCAGCCGGATACCTAGGTGGTATACAGGGTCAAACATTTTCAGTGCTGTCCTTGAAGCTGACTGATATACTATGCATCCATAGTCTATGCGTAACAGAACCAGGCTTTGAAACAGAGACATGAGACAGTGCCTGTCTGTCCCCCATGACTGATGCGATAAAATCTTTAAAAGGTTCATGGTCATGAGACATTTTATCTTCAGCTGTTTTATGTGCTGGATGAAGGTGAGTTTGGAATAAAAAATTACACCGAGGAAGTTTTGTTCTTTCGCGATGACTATGTTTTGTCCATTTATTAGTATGCAGGGGTCAGGATGCACACCTCGTCGTCTATAGAATAGCACAATAGTAGTATTGTCAGTGTTAAACTTAAAACCATTATCGTCAGCCCATTTTGCAAGTCGGTTAACACCTAACTGTATCTGGCGTTCGCATACAGTCAAGTTACACGATGTGAAACTAATTTGAATGTCGTCCACGTATACAGAGTACAATATCGCAGGTAGAATAACAGAGCGAAGAGAGTTCATTTTACTATAAATAGTGTGCAGCTTAATACTCCTCCCTGCGGCACTCCATTTTCTTGAAGAAATGTGCGTGATAACACAGTACCTATTCTTACACGAAACTTCCTTTCAGACAGGTAATCTTTTAGGATGGTAATCAACCTGCCACATATTCCGAAAGACAGTAGATCTTGCAAGATTTCATATCGCCAGGCAGTATCATATGCCTTCTCAAGATCGAAGAAAACAGACAGACAGTATTGATTGTGTACAAACGCGTCACGTATATACGACTCGAGGACAAAATTGTCGGTTGTGGATCTAGTTGTACGGAAACCAGACTGGCACGGGTCCAATATGCTGTTGTTCTCCAAGTAATAGACCAAGCGGCAGTTAATCATTTTTCAAACACTTTGAGTAGGCAGCTTGTGAGGGCGATAGGCCTGTAACTATTTACCGAAGAGGGATCTTTGCACTGTTTAAGGATTGGTAGTACTATTGCCTCTTTCCAAACAGAGGGTATTTTGACGGTATTGAAAATCTTGTTGTAAAGTGCTAAAAGGCAGTTCAGGGTTTCATCAGGGAGAGTTTTGATCATTTCATAAGTAATTGTATCAGAACCAGGAGCAGAACTTCCACAGGAACCAAGGGCGAGCTTCAGTTGATATAGTGTTAGTGGTTTATTGTATCCGTCTGATACAGGCTTGTTCCGGCACAGAGGTACACTTTCAGCTATGCTTTTGTGGCGTAAGAACTTAGTGGTATAGTTTTCTGAGCTTGACATTTTTTGAAGTGTTCCCCAAGAGCGTTTGCCTGTTCTTCTATTGTATCACCGCAGTCATTCACCAAAGGAAAGGGATTTGGGCCTTGTCCTTTAAGTTTATGCACCCTATTATAAACCTTGCTGGCGTCTGTGTAGGAGTTTATTGAGGATATATAGCGTGTCCAGCTTTCCCGTTTGGCTATACGGCAAACACGCCTGCCATTCGCTTTGCAACGTTTAAAGGTTATCAAGTTTTCTGCTGTTGGGTAGCAAAAAAAAGTCCTCCATGTTTTGTTTTGCCGTTTTTTAGCAATTTCACACTCCCGATTCCACCATGGCTTTGTGTTAACCTTATTATTCCTGGACTGAGGTATGCACTTTTTTGCACAAGTAAGAACATATTCAGAAATATAGTTGGCCATCTCTTCTACTTCCAAATTGTCTACCTCTTCGAGGTGTAATGTACATAGCTCTCTGAATTTCACCCAGTTTGCAACATGAAAGTTCCACTTTTTAGGATAAGGCGGCCGGTCATCCCGTTATTTTGTTACTAAAAGAGTTGGAAAATGGTCACTTCCATATGGATTATTAATAACTTTCCGATCTAAGTAGGGTAGGAGTGACGGCGACCTAATGGCTAAATTTGTGCATGAATATGTATTGTGTGTGGTACTGAAGTATGTTGGCTCTGCCTTATTGAGCAGACAGGCTCCAGATGCGAGAAGAAAGTTTTCCATTGCACGACCTCTCGCATCACATTTGGTATCACCCCATAGCAAACTGTGAGCATTAAAATCTCCAATTAACACATATGGTTCGTGAAGCTGATCAATAAGCTTTTTGAACTCTGTTTTATTGAATGGTTCGTCAGGGGCTATGTAGATCGAGCAGATAGATATAAGACGGTTGAATAGAATAGCGCGAACAGCCACAACCTCAAGAGAGCTTTGTAGCACAATGTGCTGGCATGCTACGCTTGTTTGTGCAATGATGGCCACAACTCCAGAAGAGAAATTACCACCATTTCGATTTTTACAAAAAACCACATATTGATTTAAGAAATTCACATCAGTCGACTTTAAAGAGTTTCTTGAACACTGAACACTTTTGGCTGATAGTCATTAAGCAAGTCTTTGATATCATCTAGGTTATTAATTAGGCCTCTGGCATTCCACTGTAGTATTTGTGTGTCCCTTTTAGATGTGTTTTGTGTTGTGTGCTCAAGGATGTAAAGTAACCTCACGGACCCTTTCCAGGGGCCGTGACACGAGATTTTTTTTTTTGAATCGGTCGACAGAGTCGCGCCGATCCTTAGGCGCTGGCTGCGCGCTCACGCTCGGTGTTGTGTTCATTGCCTCTTGCGAGGCGCTGGACACGCTCTCTTGCGAGCGCTGCATTTGTTTTGAGGGCCTCGCCTCAAAGGTCGAGACCTTCGCGGCCCCCAGCCCGGAGGCTTGTGGGTTTTTCTTGGATGGTGGAGCAGCGCTTGCTGCAACCGCCGAGGGGGCGGATGGCGTCACCGCTGGCTCACTACGCGAGTGCCAGACAGGTGCCGGGGGCCGTCGTGGCGCTGCCCCCTGACGCGCCACTTCGGCAAAGCTAGTTTCTGGTAGGCAGGACACCTGCCTTCGTGCCTCCCTAAATGAAATGTTTTGTTTTACTTTAATTGTGATAACTTACTTTTCTTTTTTCCAGTATGGGCATGACCGTGAGTATGCGGCATGATCCTCATTACAGTTCGCACAGTGAGGAGAGTTTTCACAGGCATCAGATGTGTGGTCTTCAGCACTGCATTTTGCGCAAGTTAGGCGGCCTCGGCAGTTCTGCGAACTGTGGCCAAACCGCTGGCATTTGAAACATCGTAGAGGGTTTCGAATATAAGGCCTCACTCGAAGCTTGATGTACTCAGCCTCAACGGAGTCGGGCAGTACACTTGAATTAAACGTAAGTATTAGGTGCTCAGTCTGGGCTTCTTTGCCGTCACGTCTCATCCTAATTCGCTTCACTTTGGTGATATTCTGTTCGCTAAAACCCTCCAGGAGTTCAGCCTCCGTAAGCCCTAACAGGTCATCATCTGAAACAACGCCATGGCTGGTGTTCATGGTTCGGTGTGGGGTTACTATTAATTTGGTATCTCCGAATTTCACTAGATTAGACAATTTTTCCTACTGTTTCTGGTCGCGGAGCTCCAACAGGAGGTAACCACTTGCCCTTCTCGATGCTTTATATCCTGGGCCAAAGATTTCTGTCAAAGACTTTGAAACGAGAAAAGGTGAAATTGTTCTCACCGATTTGCCGGGTGTGTCAGCGTGGATAACGTGGAATCGGGGAAAGGATACTCTCTGGTGACCAAAAAACTGGAATACTTCATCGCTGCACCCTCTTTTCTGAGGACGATCAGGGAGTAGGGGAAAGGAACTATCCATAAGAAAAAGTTTATTTTCGGCAGCAGTGCCAGCCACCCACCACGGAGTCCTACAAGGGGACGCTGCAGGGTCTGTAAGCACAGGACCTGCAGACGCCAGCTGTACACTACCATTATAACCGAATATGATGTATCCAAGGTAGGATAGCCACACAGGGTTAACCCTTGCCGCCAGGAAACACGGAAGTCAACGGAAAAGAGTAGAGGACAGGAAAGATTTGACGTAAGAGAAAAGACGAAGATGTGAGGGGGAGACAGGAAAAGGCGACTGCTGATTCCCCCCGGGCGGGTCAATCCGGGGGTGCCGTCTACGTGAAGCCAGGGCCAAAGGGGTGTGTTGCCTCTGCCGGGGGGCCTTAAAGGTCCAATCACCCAGTGTCAGCTCAACCACTAGGATTCCCTTTTTCTTGGACACGGCAAAGGCACGCACGGCTAGGCGTGGGAGGAAGTAGAAACTCCCCCGTTAGCTTGGGTCCGTGGTGTCGCTACACACCAAACGCCTACTTGCACAGGCGCCCCTGCGGGTGACCTCATCAGAGTTAAGAGATTCCAGCGAACAACCAGACTCCCCAGGTCCTACCAACAGAACCACCTCTAGACGCGTCATCAGGTACAGAAAGAGGGATTGCAGGGCTTAACATGACCGAATCTAGCTCCCTGGCAGTTGAGCAGCCAATTCCTACAGGCAACGAGTCATCGTCAGCATTATACCGCGACAAGGCGAACGCGTGCAAAAACCTCCTAAGCCGTACGCTGCAAAAGACTTCACGAAAAGAGCCCGTTGAAGTAAATGGTTGTTGTTTCACTAAGAAGGTAAGAGTGTGATATTGGTTATCAAAAGAGCCATGACGTGAGTCCGTCGTCACGATAAAGCGCTTTAAAAGCAGAGGAAACCTTCAATGAAGATGAATTCGTTTTTGTCTGCTCCCGGCGTTCATGTCTTTCCTCTTTCCTCGTCCACAATAGAACAGCAATGATACCCTTATAAAATGCCCAGGAAAGCTCAAATTCGAAGGTGGCTATATATATATATATATATATATATATATATATATATATATATATATATATATATATATATATATGTAGGTATACAGACAGACAGATAGATAGATAGGTAGGTAGATATACAGAAAGACAGACAAATAGATGAATAAATATGCTGAAAGTCACCTAAATTCAATAAAAATGCTTTGTAATTATTGATCATTCATTTATTTATTGTGCCCAGAAACAACTTAAGGTGCTTGTGCTGGCGAACACAAAAATAAACAATGAACTCAATACAATATAGATAGTCTGCAGATAAAGAAATATAAAGAGCAAATACGCCCAGACAAGAAAAGATCAGTGCAGAATGCGAAGAATCAAAAGACAAGATGAAGAAAATAGAATTCCAGCAAAAGAATGATGTTGAGCATCTTTCATAGCCATATCGTGGTTTTGGTATGTTAAACCCCACACATAAAAAAGTATGCACATCTCTGCAAACGGCTTCCTGATAGAAGGTAAAATGACGACTTTCTACATTGTGGAAAAACTATATCAATACAGTGCAAGGCTCAGATAAGAACAATCATCTTGGACTATGAAAAACTTCAACATCAAAAAAGTTAACAATATAAACTAGTATTCTGTGAATATTAGGGGGTTGAAAGAAGTTAGCAGGTACATCAAACGGTAGATTCTCTGGATAACTTACGCGGAATCAGAAAATAATACAGCAGAGAAGTATTCGGCTCCATATCAAACCAAAAACTATTTTGTAAAGCAATAAGAGGCCAGCACAATTTTTGTCGGCAGTTAGGTGACGGCAGTGAAAATACTCCAGCAGTACTAAACGAGATCTACAGAGGTTTTAGCAAAACGATGGTTCTAAATACTTCTGAATAATTCTCGTAACACGCTCAATTGCGTTAATGCTGGATTCAGCAATGCAGTTCTGGACCACAGATGCACACTCAAGTTCGGGTAGCCATTTTGAGGGGTTCAGTTTGTGTAACGCTGTAGAACTGATTTCTCGAGGGATAGTGCAAATAGCCGACACAATGAACTCCTTGCATGACAGCACGTTCAGTGTGGTGAAGGAAAATTTAGCATGCTACTTAGAACAACACCAAGGTCACTGATCTCATAAACCTTACAATGAATTATGGTATTGACACAGTATGTAAATTAAACAATGAATGTTGTAGGACTGCGGTAAGATGTGGTTGCGCTGCAGTTTATGGTTTACATTCATTTACGGGTCCGTAAGCGTGGGGAGGCATGTCAGTCATCGCGCTGCCTTTTGCTCTAGCTCACCGCATTGCTTTCAAGGCACTCAGTTGAAGCTCATCCGTCCGGATGAGCCATGAACGCACAGATACGGCTGTAATACTCCGCTGAGATTACAAAGCGTTTCGAGTTCCTGTTAACTCAGGAAAAATACCTCCCCCAATGGGCAACAAACGAGATGGAATGACAAACGTCATTTTGACGTCCCCCTGATTGCCTCATGGTACTGGCAGTGGGCACATTAATGGGCCTCTTCCAAGACCCAGCGTGGCAGGTGACTTCTCACTGTGGTTCAGTTGTGACACAGTGGTATGTTGATCGCGCCGTTACAAGGCGACGTGCGTGACGGAACCGCGAGAACCACCTTTAACTTTTCGTCCCGGTCAAGTACACTATTAGAAAAAAAGTTAGTAAGCAGTTGGTAAACGCATGTGTTCACTAATTTTTGAAAACTTTTACTACCTTCGCAGCATGTTTTTACTAACCACCAGTTAGTACAGCTTATAAATTAAGCCGTTACTAATTACGGAACGTTTATGAGTGTTTTGACTAAGAAACTACAAAGCTACCTACCTTGCCAGATATTTCGTTGGTTCCTCAGTAAATTTGCCTTAATTGTTACATCGTATGCAACCCCGCAGAGGCATCTGTGAAAGCAGGCGTTTGGTTTGTAGCGACACCAAGGACCCGAGCTAACGGGGGGGTTTCGACTCCCTCCCACGCCTAGCCGTGCATGGCTTTGCCATGTCCGGGGAAAAGGGGATCCTGGAGGTTAAGCCGACGCCGGGTAAATGGACCTTTGAGGCCCCCCGGCAGAGGCAACACACCCCTTTGGGCCCGGCTTCCCGTAGACGGCACCCCTGGGCTTACCCGCCCCGGGGAAATCGGCAGTCGACTTTTCCTATCTCCCCCTAACCTTCGTCTTTATCTCTCACATTCTATCTGTCCTGTCATCTTGTCTCTTCCGTTTACTTCAAAATTTCCTGGCGGTGAGGGTTAACCTGATGTACCTATCCAACCTAGGATAATTAGTTGTAACAGGTTATAGTGGCGATGTATGGATGGCGTCTCCAAGTGTTTCCTTTCAAACTTGTAGCGTCCCCTTGTTGGGCTCAGTGGTGGGTGGCCACCATCGCCGCCGAACTTTATAGTATTTTTATGGCAAAAGCTTTCCCCCTTCTTCCTGATCGCTCCCTGAAAAGGTGGCGCACTGAAGACACTTTTATGCCTAACACACCAAAGCCGACATTCCCAAAGTACATTGTTATCCAGAGTCAAAACAAAAAAAAGACAGTATGAGCCATTTCACCTTTCCTCGTTTCCAAAACTCTCAAAGAAACAATAGGCCCAGTTTGTAAAGTGACAAAGATGGGAAGTGGCGATCTTCTTCTGGAGGTTCGTGACAAAGCTCAGTATGAGAAGCTGTCTAAGCTTGTAGCGTTTGGGGAAACCCCTGTTTTGGTGGGCCCACACAAGTCCATGAACACTGTCCGTGGCGTTATTTCCGATGATGATCTTACTGAGCTTTCTGAAAGTGAGCTGCTCGAAGGTTGGCCGGACCAGAACGTGGTAAAAGTTTAGAGAATAACAATAAAGCGCAACAACAAACTGACGGCTACAAAACACGTAATAATTACCTTCGGAACAAGCGACCTACCAGAATCAATCAAAACCTGCTATTGTAAGCTCTGTGTGAGTCCATACATTCCCAACCCTTGTCAATGTTTCAAGTGTCAACGTTTCGGTCATGGATCGCAGAGTTGCAGAGGGCGCACCACTTGCGCAAAGTGTGCATCCATGAAACAGATATCTGGCGACTTCACCTCAGAAACAACCTATTGTTTGAACTGTGAAGGAGATCACGCTGCCTACTCGCGATCATGCCCCACATGAAAAAAAGAGAAAGAAATAGAAGAACTTCAGGTAAAATTCAATCTCTCATTTGAAGAAGCACGCCAACGTTTCGCACTACCCAACCCATCTTATCTCTCCTTCGCAGATGTGACGCGCCACATGTCTCTGCACCCGCGAATATCACACAGTGTGTGGCCACGGTCGTGCCACCAGCGCCCCTGGCTGGAGCAGCCTGTACTGCTCCGCACCTGACAAACAGGGTCGATGGACCCACGTGTCTGTTGAACCTCGGACTACTGCAAGCGCAGTTAGGTCCAAAACTTCTATGACCATGCCTGCCGAGCAGGCACCATCCAGCACCCTACAAGAGGTGATGAATACAAGTCTCACTTCTCCAGCACCTCAGACGCCGAAGGATAGGCGCAACTCCTTGTAGCGTGCCAAAAAAGAAAAACCTCGAATCACGTGGCCCCCAAAAAGCCCTGTAACGTAACGCAACACTTTTGTACACACAGCACCACACCAAATTAAAATGACACAAATACTACAGTGGAACGTCAGAGGACTGCTGGGAAACCTCGACGATATCCAGGAACTTTTACACAAACGCACACCTAAGGTGCTGTGCGTACAAGAGACACACCTGAAACCTACACACACCAACTTTTTATGTCTTTACGTTACTTTTAGGAAGGACCAGAACGAAGCCATTGTGCCATCTAGTGGTGTTGTCATTATAGTCCATCAAGGGATTGCATGCACACACCTACTACTGCAAACATATCTTGAGGCGGTGGCTTTTCGAGCAGTTCTTTTGAATAAGCTCGCCACCATGTGCTCTCTCTACATACCTCCACAACAACGTCTTGAAAAGCATGAATTCGAGTCCCTCATGTACGAACTTCCAGAACCTTATATTCTCCTTGGAGATTTCAATGCACATAGCAATCTATAGGGTGACTCTCGCTGCGGTGCTCGAGGTCACCCCATTGAACAGTTCTTTTTTTCTTCATGTGCGTGCCTGCTGAATTGAAAATAGCCAACATATTACAACATCGCTAACAATACGTACTCAACAATAGACCTCAGAATAACATCCCCATCACTCCTGCCTCTACCTAAATGGGAAGTAAGTAATAATTCATACGGTAGGCACCATTTTCCTATCGTTATCAGCACATCAATAACAACTGCATTTTCTGCACAAGTTTACAAATGGCTCACCGACAAATCAGATTGAAAAAAGTTTTAAAAAAGGACTCTACTACCTTGGACGGACATGGCGGCGTTGAGCATAGAGGTTGCTGTGCACTATTTTACAGCTTTCTTGGTTGATGCAGCAACAAAACGTATTCCCTAAACATGTGGACCGTCAAGCAAACGATGAGTCCCATGGTGGAATAATTAGTGCCGTAATGCGCGCAAACAACAAAATAAGGCATGATAGTTGCTTAGAGACTCGCCTACCGCCGAGAATCTTATAAACTTTAAGATCAAGTCGCAAGGAAGGAGGGTGCGCCGACAGGCGAGAAGAGAAAGTTGGCATAAATTCTTATCAGGCATTAATTCATACACAGATGAGGCGAGAGTCTGGAACATGGTTAGTTAGGTAGCAGGACAAGTACACACACTTCCTCTAGTGAACACACAAAGGGAGAGCTTGGAAGACCAGGCAAATGCTCTTGGGGTGCACTTCCAACAGGTCTCCAGCTCATCACACTATAGAGAAGCGTTCCAACGATACAAAACCAGAATAGAAAAACATAGGTTAGAGCGCAAACCCACAACACATGAGACATAAAATGAAGATTTCTGTTTGGCTGAACTACAAGCCTAACTTACCTGCTGCAATAAATCTACCTCAGGCCCGGACCGTGTGGCATTTGAAATGTTAAAACACCTGCCAATTGAAACCCAGTGAGCTCTCCTCTCTCTGCACAATGCGATATGTTCTTCCATTGAGCTACCTTCAGCCTGGAAGGAAGCTATCGCTTTCTCAATTTTAAAACAAGGCAAGGACCCGGCCTGAGTTTCCAGCTGCAGGCCAATATCATTAACCAGCCGTCTTTGCAAGGTCTTTGAAAAAATAATTAACAGGCGCCTGATGCACTTACTTGAAATTAGTGGCCTACTTGACCCATACCATGGTGGGTTTCGAGATGCTCGTTCCACCACTGACTACCTTGTCCGTATTCAGACACAAATTCGCGACGCTTTTGTTCATACGCAATATTTTTCTGTTTTTCTTGATATGTAAAAGGCATATTACACTACATGGCGCTTTGGCGTATTGCAAGACCTGTCACATTTAGGTGTGCGGGGTAGAATGCTGTCAATCATCGAAAGCTACTTGTCTAACCGGACATTCCGGTCCGAGTTGGCACTGTCTTATCTCGAATATTTCTTCAAGAAACAGGAGTGCCACAAGGAGGTGTATTGAGCTGCACACTTTTCATAGTTAAAATCAATTCCTTGCACCTGTCTCTCCCACGTAATATATTTTACTTCATATATGTCGATGATGTACAGACTGGTTAAAAATTATGCAACATCTCAATGTGCCAACGTCAAGTTCAACTAGGGTTGAACAAGGTATCTCAATGAGCAAATGAGAATGGTTTTATACTCAACGCGCAAAAGAGTACTTGCGTCTTGTTCAGCCGAAAGAGGGGCCTCCATCCAGACCGTGACATTGACCTGCATGGTCAACCTCTGCCAGTGAATAACGAGCACAAGTTTGTTGGTCTCATATTAGACACTAAACTAACCTTCATCTCACACAGCAAGTATTTAAGGGACAGGTGCTGAAAAACAATGAACACTTTGAAAGTGTTGTCACGCACCACGTGGGGTAGTGACACGAAACATCGAATGAATTTACACGAAAGCCTCGTACGCACACCCCTAGATAACAGTGCTATAATATATCAGTCGGCAACATCATCAGCCTTGAAAATTTTCCACCCTGTTCACCATCTATGCATTCGCCTCTCTACGGGTGCTTTCCGAACTAGCCCTGTGGAGAGCCTGTGCGTGGACCTGAATGAATAGTCGCTCCACCTACAAAGACGTTTCCTGTCCTTTTTGTACTTTTTGAAGGTGAAGGCTTCACAGCCACGCATAATATCATTGTTCACATGTCTAGTCTTTCGAAATTGCGCTATTTGGCCATCAATTGCCCTTGCGCCATTAAAAACCACTCATCTTCATCATTATCATCATCAAATTGTATGCAATATTTAGGCAAGCTGTATATTTATTGACTACTTCGTTATAGAAAGTTCGTGCTACCTAGTGACACACAAATAAGTAAATAGAAAAGGACAAGATGATGCATAGAGTACAACAATTATTTTATAAGTTTTGTGACTGCTAACCAGTCTGTGGTGTGTGGTCTCAAAGCAGGGGTATATATAGTCTTCTAGCTGCTGCTACAGTATAATTCTGCTATATTAAGTCCTGAAAATTTACTGCTGCATGTGTACTCGTGATCCACTCATATTAGTTATCGTACATTATTGAGTATATTATCATGTGAGTATGAAAATCATATGCTCATATGAGTTCATATAAGCATATGAGATTCACATAGGATCATACGTATGTGAATAGGATTTGATCATAAGATCATGTCGTCAATTTCTATATGTATGTTGCTGTGATACGCACTTACCCCAGTACAGTTACTTGACGTAATTAAAAGCCATTATTATTTTAGACGACCATGTCAATTTGTTTTCTAATCCTATACTTTTGTAATAGAATCATATTGATATGGCCATGCACACGAACATCGCAAACCTCAGTTTGCAGGACTTATTAACAATATAGTAGAGAACTAACCACTTGAGTCAGCACTATTCACTTACGAACTAGGTAGTAATTTTAACTACCAAACGACGTAGTGTTTTTACCCAGCCTGTTAGAATTTGGGCTAGTGTTTGTTACGAGCCTAACGAGGTAGTGCCTTTCAATAGGGTTACTTTGACTAGTTGCATTTACTAGCTGGTTAGTGAATTCTGTGAGATGTAACGAGCTGGTACTTGGTGAATATACCAACCTCTTTTCTAAGAGTATAGGGTAGCGCTCGGAAGCAGGCGGGATTGCGACACATGCAAGCGGTGCCATAGATTCGTACTGTCCCATCGGCGTATCTTCGACTGTTTCTATGTTTATTCTGACAAAGGAGCTCGTAAGTAAACCCACGTACGGTCCGTGAGCGGTTTCTCTTACGGCGCACAAGAGACAGTCAGATTATTGCCCCGTCCACAAGAAGTTGACGTGTCTCCAGGGAAGCCGTTCCTTAGCGGCAAACCCCAGTACTTGTAGCTCTAAGTCTGTACATGTAGCTCTAAGTCTGCAGTCCGTGTAGCTCTAATTGTGTGCCGCTGAGCTAACCCTTGCCTCCATGACTTTTGATCGTTTTGATTTATTTACAATTTGGTTGAGTTATTTGGGAAGAGGGCTTGGGCCAGCATGTACAGGAAAGTCGCGTCCTTTTAGCGGGTGTTTGATTGACCAAGTGTAGAGTCCTAATAGAGGACAAGCAGGTGGTGATTCCCCGAGAGTTTTGTTAGGGCGGAGCACCGAGGGAAGAAGTCCCGAAGTTGCGCCGAGCGTTCTGAACTGGGCTTGAGGTGTTTGGCACCGTCGGCTTTCCCTCATACCGTAGGGTCAACCTACAGGAGACGGTTCATTTCCAAAGCTTGCCTTTTTTTAGAAAACATAGTCTTTTTGAGACCTTTGACGCAAATATTTTCATCTGTCTGCCTCTACATCTGTGTGTTTTTCCCCCTACCGGTAACCTGAAAGGCACCAGGTGATGCCCCGAACATCCGACCCCATCTAAAACGCCCACCAATATGCTCACAATTCAGCGTTCACACTTGTGCAATCGTCAATTAAAACCAATCATTGCGCATATCTTAGGCACAATAAGAACTCGTTAATATTCTGCATGTGCCTATTTTACTAGAAAAAGCATACAGAAGTAGTTCTAAGGACTGTAGCGTTTATCACGCTGCGCTGACCATGCAACGCTTGCATGAAAAGGAGAGAGTTTTGAAGGCTTTGATAAGACCACACGGTGGTGGCACCTACCCGTTGCCCTGTGTTCTACATCTTTTCACCTCCGAGACGGGCGCGTAAATCCAAGCTTTGTTTTCCAAGATGACTGCCAGATAGCACTCATATATCACGTGTGACCTGACTTGATGCGCTCGTTCGCCTCCGCTGCACGCTCGAGGCACTGTAGCGCAGCGCCTCCAGAATACAATTCACAATTTTCCTTACACGCAACATCAAATAAACGTGTTGTTTACTCTCTCCAGAAGCAAGACTATCGTCTTTCGACAACATTTGCCGTGCAACATGCAGATAAGCAGCAAATTTTTTTCCTAATTATATGTCCGTACCCAAGCAGATTCTTTACAGTCTGTAAATACAAGTTTTTCAGCTCTGCTAGAACTTCTCTAGTATCTTCAAGTGACCATCAAGTCGATCGCAACTATTTTCATAGTGGCAGCACATTACGTTCTCCCACTTTGCTATACCCCCTCGGATGGTGCGTGTCAGCTAGGTGCCAAGTGCAGAGAGATGATTTCTACACCATCGAAAAGAAGACGAATTCTACTGGCGTAGCCGACAGAATCGGCTTGCGGGGGACAAAGTTGAAAGAAAACAAAGTGTGACAACGATAAACAAAGTATGGGTGAAGATAGCGATAGCAAGTCGTCCCCGTACCAACAAACACTGCCGCAAGTAGCTGTTGCAGCTGGACGTGCAGGTAGCCTGGTCTTCCTGGAAGACATCAAGGAGTGACTGGAACAAGATAGCCCACTGCGACTCATCACCGGCAGCAAACCATGACTCCACCATGATGCGAAGATGGTCGATTCCAGGTCATAGGAGACGAAAAGTGGCAGCAAAACACAGCGAGTAGCTTCGGCGTCATTTTCTTTAATTGCTTTGTTCGTGTTCGAGCCGAAGAAAATGTCTCTTGTGGTGGCAGGATTGGTCCGCCACGCCACTGCGCCATATATAACGGGCAGGGTGGACAACACAGAAGTAACGCGTGATTCGCCTGCGTTGATGAAGGAGCTCAAAGTCAAAGTGGCAGAAGAGCTCCGCAGAACGCTCGTAGCAGAGCAAGAGTTACCATTGTTGGGGATGGCAGCAATGGACTCGTTTGCCACTTCCCCATTATTAAGGCCTGTGGTCTTCGACGTTGCGTAAATAAGCTAAATTTGGGAACGATAAAGGCCACTGAGCTGAAACTTGAAATAGAGGCACAGGGCGGAAAAGCGGGAACAAAGGTCATGGAGTATAACGACGCTGCTGACAGTAACCCCCGATCAAAGAAGGCTCGGTGATACTGACTGGGAGGAGTAATCTCAGGATGCTACCGTGGGAAGAAAATTGCAGGGTGTAGGGCCACTCGGCCATCCGCTACACAGTAGTCCTTGCAGTGGCGAGCTGACGACAGCCACATCGTTGCATTAAGCCCTGCATCGCAGTCGCCACACACTGGTCAGTAAACCACACCCTTCGTTTGTCCTAATGTCGTGGCTGAATCGGTTGCGTCACTCAGTGAGGATATCGTGGTGCCAGAGCCCGTCAGATAATCCTGTGGGAACCCGTCGGATGTAGAAAAAGTGATTAGGGCACGGAGAAGATTGGCACCCAGGCGATGGCAGTCGGGAATCTTCCGCTATGGTGACAGTTGTTGGCAGAGAGTTTTTTATGGCATCTCCGCGAAGAAGCCACTCGTGCATTACCGGAAGGATATTTCACACAGCAAAAAACAGGCATTCCGAAGTGACCAGCTGGGTTCGAATCCTGTAAAGTGCAGGTGCGCCAAATACAAAGACTCGCTGCATTACCGCCATGACAGTTGTAGGATCAAGGAATGTGTTAAACTGACTATACTGTCTTATGGTGTTGATGGCAGCTGTGCCTTCACATTAGGTTCACGAGTACTTACGCCTATCTACGCTCTGAAAGTTTGCCCATTGGGTTTACGATCGCGCCAGCGCCTGTGACACGCGGTCACATTATTTCAGCCAAATTTCGCATAGTCACATGCAATCCTGGGGGCAAATGAAATCATTCAGCCCCAGGGATCATTTGGATGTCGTGAGTTGGATGATTACATGTAAGCTGTTGGGTCAGGAGTCACGCGTTTTCATTATTACAGCGTTAGCGAGCAGTTTTGCATGTTGTGGCTCGAGAGCGACCAAGTTAAGGAAAAGGGGGCCAAAACGGTCAAACTGTGAGTCTGTTAGTGCAGTGCGTGCTGTCAATGAAGCGACTACATCGGACAATAATGAGAAAACGAGTGTTATGTGCCATGTGACGGATTGATGGATCCATGGTGCGAACTCGGCAAGAACACTTGCAAACGGTAATGAAACTGTCGGACATTATACAACAGCGCGTGATAGTTACGAAATGTATTCACGGGACTGCGTTTTGTAATCATTTGCTTTTGCGTGCCGACTTTTGTTTTGCGTTTTATGATGTTGGAAGAGGTAACAGTATGCGATTATTCTTTGACATGTGTAGTAATGTGTGTCTTGTTCTTCAAAACTTTGGCATTGTGTTCAAGGAATTGCATGCAGCATGCATTTTAGTATTCATATATTGATGAAATTCTTCGCATGCATTGTAAGAGTTTGACGAGTAGGCGTGTGAAGCGAGCAGCTCTGACATGTTTGTTCAGGTCTGCTAGATATCTAGTTACAGCTGCATGAAGTTTTTCATAGATTTGCTGTATTTAGAAAGCGGGTAGCTCACTAAATAGCTTTGTCATGCCAGCTGGCGCTGTAGTCTGGTTTACTTCGTTGCTTCACTTTTCTTTTTTGAGCACCGAAAAAACTGGGACATTTTACGTGTTTCCGGTTCAAGATAGCATTGGCGCACGCTGCGGTGGGCATCCTCCTGCTGGGCGATTCAGCTGTGGCGGTTAATCTGCCTTACACATGCTGGTTGAGCCCAGTCCACGTGTTGTTGTTTACTTCAGTAACACTGTGAAGAAATTGTTGCGCAGTCTTGAAGAGTGGGTTTAGGACCGCCGTAAGATGTGTTTGCGTGGCAGTTTTTGATTTGCTTTATTTACTTTGTGCGGTAAGCTTAGAGAGGCATGTCAGCCATCGTGCTGCATTTCGCTCCGGCTCGCAGCATTGCTTTGATGGCACTGATTCGAAGCGTGTCCGTCCGGATCAGTTCAGACCGCACAGACACGGCCGTATACTCGCCTGAGATTAGCTACGAAGTGTTTTGTGTCCCTGTTGACTTTGGAAAAAAATTAAGCCCACGCGGGCAACAAAAGGGGTATGATTAGAAACGTCATATGACGACCGCCTAATTGCCTCATGGCACTGGCAGTCGGCGCATCAATGGGCCTATTATGAGACCCAGAGCGGCGCAGTGTCTCTTGACTTCGATTCGGCTTTGACTGGCTGCATGCTGTTCGCACGTTTACAAGGCGCTGCCGCATCTGGTGACGTGCGTGACGAAACTGCCAGGATCACCATGAACTTTTAGTACTGGTTCGGTACGGTAGCTCTCGGAAGCAGGCGGGCTTGCGACAAGTGCAAGCGGCGCCCTAGGTGCGTATTGTCGCATCGGCATGTATTCGACTGCTACAGCGTTTATCCTTGCAGGTGAGCTCGTAAGTAGAACCATGTGTGGTCAGCGAGTGGTTCCTCTTACAGCACACAAGTGACAGGCAGATTATTGCCCCGTCGACAAGAAGTTGACGTGTTTCAAGGGAAACCATTCCTATGAACTCAAACCCTGGTACGTGTAGCTCGAATTCCAAATAATGTGCGCCCATGGGCTGGCCGTTGCCAGTATGAATTTTGCTAGTTTTTTTTATCTACACTTTTGTTGTTGTGTCATTTGAAGAGGGGGCATGAGCCTGCACGTGCATATGTAGGTGGCATCATTCTGGCGAGTTTTTCATCGACCAAGCGACTGTCCTATCAGAGGACAGCGAGACGACGATTCAACAAGGGTGGTAAGGGTGGAGCACAGAGAGAGTAAGAAGAGGCCCTGAAGTTCAGCCAAGCAATCTGTTCCGGGCTTGATGTGTTAGGCATCGTCGGCTCTGCCGAATCCTGTACGGTCGTCTTGCTGAAGATGGTTCATTTTAAAAATTTCTCTTTTTTTCTTTTATGTCCGTACTCACGTAAATTGTTAACAGACTGTAAATACACGTTTTCTCAGCTACACTAGAACTTCTCCAGTGTTCTCAATGCCTCTTCAAGTGACCAGCAGGTCAATCACTCATATGTGCATAGCGGCAGCACATTACGTTCTCCCACTTTGCTATACCAACTCAAGTGGTGCGTCTCGGACGCCGAGTAGACAGAGTTGGTTTGTACAACATCGAAAAACACTGAACTCTACTTATGTTTTGTGAGATATACTCATCAATTTGGTCTTTGAGGTATTCATCAAAACGTTCTTGTTTTGAAGCCTTTTGAAGAAACAACGCTAATCTGTCTGCAGCAAGCGAGAGTCCTTGACTGAATGAATTTCCCTAAATATCTCGATGTGGTTGGCATACAAGAGACAAGAAGAATAAGGGATTGCAAAAGAAACATCGTTAAAGTGAAATAAAATTAACAGTGGGCTTACCGACCCTTGAGAGACCCCACAATTACCTTAATACAAGAAAGACGTTTGGCCATTTACGGCAACCTAACATAAATCATTAAGCAGATGGCTGTGCAGGCGATTTTAAAAATATAAGTCAACATCAACGTTTACAAATTTAACGAAAAACAGTGAGTAGATGACTACGTCAAAACTTTGTTGAGGTCACAGTAAACTTCATCAACATGTTTACTCTGAGAAATTGCTGTGCATATTTGCGTCATATTAGAGCAAGGTTTGTTGTGGTGGTTGAGCGTTCAGGGAGAAAGCCGTCTTGATTAGGAATCGATGAACCTATCACGCTAAATTACAATATATTGTGAAGAACTAGCTCAAAGTTATTCCTGGCTTTGGCGGCTGCATTTCCGATGGAGGCGGAAATGTTGTAGGCCCGTGCGCTCCGATTCGTGTGCATGTTCAAGAACCCCAGATGGTCTAAAATTCCAGAGCCCTCCACTACGACGTCTCTCATAATCATGGTGCTTTTGGGACGTCAAACCCCACATATATGTATATCTATCAAAGATATTCGATGTTGCACACTGTGCAGAAATCGGGTGATAATTAGAAAGATCAGATTTTGAGGTCGACATGAGGACTGGAAAAACACGCGTGGTTTTTGACATGCTAGGAAATGTAGAATGGTTGAGACAGTTAATAAATCTTGTAATAAGCACGGGGGCAAATATACTACCATATATGCCTTTAGTATGGCGGAAGAGATGCCATTTAGACCACACCATAAGGATGGTTTGAAGCACCTAATGCTTGAGCAGATGAGTTTTTTTTATCCACCAATCGTCTACTAGATGTGCTAACTGCCTTGCGTTGTTGTCTGGTGAGGGCTATTGTGTCTGATGCCCTCTAAACAAATGCACAATGCGTGGAAGAACAGTCAGCGACGGCATGCACTTCAACACTGTTTTAGTCGGGTAGTCTGAAAGACTAGATACTTTGGTTACACCGCTTGCATACATGTTTTTGAAATTCTGCGTGCCTGCCCGAAGCGTATGTCGATTTTTTTCAAATAATTGATTATATTCTATTTACTGTGGTCTCGTATATATTGTAATTTAGAGAGAGCTCGGGTAACCCTAACTCTTTTTCATACTCGCTGAAAGGAGACTGTTTAGCCCTGTTTTGCGTGTCGTCTTTCTACTTCAGTGCACTAAAGGGCTCAGGGGAGAACTAGAGAGAATAATTACGTTTTTTCGGTGTATATTGCCGAGTAAAGTTACGGATGCTGCTTAATAAGGCTTCGTTAAAATGCTCAACCTAATTTGGTTTGTCATTGGCATATGACCAATAAACAGCCTGCGTAGTCACCTTTCTTTAATGTACATCTTGGAGATTTGTTTAAATGACTGCTGTAGCTCACTGTAGCTCATTGTTTCTGCTCATACAGATATTTTACTTTAAGTGGTGGGTGGCATTTGTCAGCTCGAACAAGAGATATCTTTAAGCATAAAACTTAAACGGGCTGAATAATTCACTGAGAGAGGTCGAAGACTTTGCCTGTGCCATTGACGACTGTGTTATGTTGCAGTAGTGAATTAAACACCAGAATTAAAGAAGAGTAGGTTGCAACTTTTTGTAACAAAATGATGATAGAGAAAAAACCAAGCATGCTGCAGTCAGTTTTACGTGCATTAGGTTCACCAATGGCAACATTCCTGTTCTCACTATGAGAAATCATCACAAGTTCAATGGAAGGCATGATATCATGAAATGAGGTGAGCAAAATCCTGTGTGTTAAGTAGAAACATCCAATAGAGAGTTTTTGCTGGAACTCATACGCTGATTTCTAACCAGATTCATTTTTCGAATGATTCCAGGTTTTTTGTCTAATAAACTTGAGCGAGTTGGTATAATAATAATAATAATATGAATAATATTAATAATAATAGCGAATTTGGCGTGTGTTACACATGGCTGCTAAGTGGCCCGTTAATATTTTCTAGAAATTTGTAGTAGCAGTAAAAGGTCATCCTTTGTTATGTGCCAAAATCACTATAAAATCAGGAGTCGCGTTTCTCAAAAGGCAGTCCTGAAAGCCATTATTGGGGCTTTGCGCAACACATATTTCAAAAAGCAAGAAGGTTTTTTCGGACGCACAGTGTGTCCCACGACATCGGCGTCTGTCGATTTTCGTTATACTTCATTGGAAAAGCTTTTGTTGGACGAGTTGTTAAGCGTTTATAATTGCTTTCCAAGGCGCAGAACATCAAATTCACCAAAAGGACACAAAAGAAGTGCTCTCTCTCTCACGTGATTTCTTGTGAATGTGTTTTTTCACGCCCTAGAAAAACCAATTGCTGTGCTTTGCCACTTAACACCATCGCCATTCGGCTGAGCTGAATTATGTGTCACCTTCTCTATGGGATATGGCTCTAAAGCTTTGGTGCTGTTTTGAATGGCATATGCAAGCGAGAATAATTTTTCTAGGCTTGTGTATCCGAGTTGCGAGGGAAACATACATACAGCGCGAATGCGTCTGCAAAGAGCCTAAAGTATTGAAAGGCTGTTAGGCTCGAATGGACGCCATACGCCAGTTTGACATGGTTTTTGCCATAAGAAATAAAATTTCTGTATTTTACGTTGAAGTGTGGGTTAATTTACGAACTCCTTTCCCATTAATCTCACTACAAGGAGTCTGTCATCCCATTCACTTGTCCACAATGGGTCACAAATGCATGCCTGAGAACCTTCATGGCTGAAACGAGAGCTCTTTCGTCGTCCTGTCATCGTTTATGTCCATGCGATTAGAGATACAAATTATCCATACCTATCTTATATGAAGACCTCTGAGAAGCCTTTCATTCATGAACAATCCATATGCTTGTTCCCATCTCATTGTTGTATAACTCGCATTGTTGCCATTTATAGCCACTCTAATTAGTGCATATGTGTGTAAGGCATATAACTTAGGCCAGCTATTTTGAGAACTTTATATTGTGTTGTGTCACCACCATCACCTCTGCATGACGTAATGAGCAGTTGACAGCTTCGTCCAGTGATTAGCCCGGTTTAATGTCACCCCCTTCATCTGGGAAGTACTGCATTGGTGGGATTATCAAATAATAATATTTATGGTACTAAACACAAATAGGATCGCCTTCATTCAAAAAATGATCAGATGTCCGGAGCGAGTGTTAGTTACTTGTATGTATTTTTTCGGAGAATGTATGTGTGACAGTACAAAAGAAATAAATCAAGGCAGCGTTGCAGTAGTAATGACAAGCTTGCAGGAAGTGAGCAGCTCGGCAGACCGCCTTGTTTCCATTTATTTTCTCTTCCTATCACTTTTTTCTATCTCATTTTTGGCATGTGCATATTTCTATTTTTGTGTTCGTCTATCAAATTGTTCCTGCTTTTTTCAGTTTTCTGTTTATATATATTTTTGGATTTAATTTTCTCTTCGTTTATATATTTTTCTCTATTTACTTATTTTCCTCTTGTCTGTTTTTTCGGGTGCTATGTAGATGATCCGAGCTTCTCGGGCAGACGCGTTTTCTCAGGGCTTGCTCGGCAGCGGCCGTGGCATGAAGACAGTGCGGAGCGCGTGATAGCAGCGCTGATACGAATGGCTACAACAACAGGCGCGGTGACAGAAAGGCATGCTGGGTATTTGCGGTAGTTATTGAAGAAACACCACGTGCGCACGTACACATTAGCGCCACCATTGAGTCAACAATTCAGCAGTACAGGACCGTTAGCTTGATTGTCCTGCTATCTTTTTGCCAACTCAACATTCGCCTCCCGCAGGTGTGTTTGTAGGGGTTTGTCCTCCTTCAGGCAGGTTCTTTCGTTTCACCTGAAGTATAGATATTTTCATTCTCGAAGGCTGCAAGGGTGCACACGCCGAGCTCTCGTACTGTTCGTTTCACTACCATCAAATATGGCAGATGATCATAACGACACATTTTCACCAAGGGTGCTCGCATCATGGCGGCAACATAGCTGTGAGCGCGGTGAAATTGAATGTGATACATAGGAGTCACGTGATGACATAACATAACACATGCGTGTGTACATAGTCTGCGCGATAAAGCTGATAGAATAATAGTGCCACTCGCTGGCGTTGAGGCGTGAGCACCGGTCCTCGGCAAGAGCAAAAGTGGTCGGCAGACCCGATCTTCGCTGCGGTAGTCTGTCAATTAAAATGATTGACGCCTCAACTCGCATGCAAAATTGCTGATTCTAAAAAGGCGTCAGTTGAACTCATGACTACCATAGTGCCTGTGTAACTGTCAAACAATTGATCCGGTGGACGCTAAGCATCTGCGTTTGAAAATATAAACTAATTTCCTCATCTTGCAGTATGTTAGAGGAATTGCGATAACCTTAATTCTTCCAGCTTTTCAGTTCGATCGTATACTCATCTTCCTGGTCAGCTTCAAAGATAAGGCCGCATCAGCTCTGTCCTAATTTTTATTCTACAATTCACCTAGGGCTTAGTGATTGATAGATAAATATGTGGGGTTTGACGTTTTAGAACCATCATATAAATATAAGGGACGCGTTAGTGAAGAGCTCTGGAAATTTCGACCACCTCGGGTTCTCTAAAGTGCACCCAAGTTAATAACACGGGCCTACAGAATTTTTGTTTTCATAAAAACTGCAGCTGCTGCAGCCGGGGTTCGATCCCGCAACCAGCGGTAGGGCTCAGTGAACAAAACAGATTTGTTTCAATTGATAAAGATTCAAATGAAACGACAATAATTATTTCGGGTGCGATTAGCAAAGGAATGATCAGTATGGATCTAATTGCCGTAAATATATTAGCACGATACTAATTGCCATTACATTAGTAAGGTCTAGTTAGCAAGGCTTCACATAGCATGGTCGTGATTGAGGTCACATTAATCAGCTTTGTTTAGTTAGCGCGTCAACAAGCATGCTATAATATGCTAACTAAAATATGCCATAGTATGTGGTTTCAGATTTAAGCGCCTAGCTTAACATGTTGTTCCTAATATGTGGCGTAATTACTTCGGTTTTATCACGACTTGGCATACTTACCGTGGTTATGGCATGTCCTGACCTAACTAGCCAAGTCTACCGCTCAGCCAAATGACTAATTAGCCAGCCACTCGTTTTAGGGTGCTAGTAGAGGATGACGGCGAAGAAAATTAGGGCCGTCCGAGCAGCTCGCTAGATTGTACAAACTGACCATGATGATTAGCACGGGGCTTCAAGATTAGCTGTGGTCGCGATGTTGTGAAGCACTCAGCCGGAATAAAATCTCACTGGCCACCGGGCTGAATATTATAAAGCAGACTTCATGCAGCCATTAAAAGTTACGAAAATATTTTGTATAGCTCTCGCCTTTAAAACACATGCTCGGCGAAAGCATTGACACAGTTCTTGCATGAGTGCACTTTTGCACTCACTGAAACAATAAACAAATGAAAGAAGATGCCTCTGGTTTGAAAACACCGCCCAACTTTGCCGACCACCCTTCACACAACACCGGGTTCTATCATAACCAATGAAGCGCCATGCGCTGAGTGTTGGATTTGACTTTATCGCATTGTTGGTTGATTCAAAAGAGGGTGTCGCCAGACTTCGCCAGGCTCCCGTGTTTCGCCAAGGTCGGGACAAGTGTATATTTTTCGCCTATTTATTTCGCAGTTTTTTTCTTCGCTTTATTTCTTTCTGTATCTTTTTGTTGATATTCGCTCGTCCTTCAGAGATATTTCATTCCAGGACGGAAAAACTGGCACAAGTGTTCTGGCAGAGAAGCATAACATGAAGAAGAAGACGAAGTGAGCGTGCGCTAATGAATGAGAACTGCCATTTCTGTCGGCTTTGCATGGCATGACAAAAAGCTTAAAGTGGTACTCGCACAACACTTCGCAGCCGAGGGATAGGTTTCCGTGAACTTGCGTGTGCATCTGCGAAATCATTCACAAAACTTGGAAGTTTACGCGCGTGATCGAGCTCCTCGCGTTATTAATAACCGCAAAAGTGACTCATGGCGATCCCCTACTGCCCATACGTCACTACACTGCTCTCAGTAAAACAAATTATGATGCCTTCATAGCGCCATATTTTCAATTTATTGGGTTTTCCCCAACATACTACTAACTGCGGCTGCTCACGAGCCGAAGTCCTTGACGCATGCCTTGAAAATCAAGTTTGCGGCACTGCTGTCCTGCATTCTATTCAAATGGACTTGATGCGTATGGTGCCGAAATGCATCCCAGTTTGTGTGCTGATGTGGTTGAGAGTTTCAGACACTGCGTGGTGATAGTTGCGCCCGATGGCTTGTACTTTTTACAGCTCTGTGAATCCAAAACCTAGACTGGTAATTGATGAGGAGCCTGTAAATTATCTTTCACGCGCCGCATCCAACGATGTGCTGTGTTATGATTACTCGAAACCCAGCATCACAATGTACAAAACACCCGTGAGGGTGAAACTTGTAGATGCGAAGCAGCTTAAGGTGGGCGCTTTGCCCATTCTTCTTGTGGCATCCGTATCTCCACCACGCATGGGCGTCTCCTCCCCTTTCTCCTATCCTACGCTCTCCCTCTCTCTCCCCTAGGATCTCGAGGCGGCACGGCAATGCGAAGCCGAATGAAAACTAAAACGTCGAGTGGCGGATGCCGAAGCGGTGAAAAAAACGAGAGTCGATGACGAAAGAAAGAAAACGCAGGATGCAACTGCTACCATCCGGAATCGATGGCGCGAGCGCGTGATTCAAGCGAAACTTTCTCGACCAGTGCTTGGACCACAGCAGCGGTGTGTGCGACCACCTTTGTTTCGATAACAGCAAGACCAAGGTCGGCAGCATCGAGAACGAACAACACTGGAACGCAGTCGTTGACGTTCTGATGCAATAGTTCAGAGCAGGCACGACGGCAACCACGGTGAACTAATGGTGTGCTGAGCTTGCAAGGAGTTAACGTCGGGAAAGGTTCCCGTGATGAGCGTGACCAATAGCTACCGATACCTGGCGAAACTTGGGCATCTACCGGAATTGAATCGGTTGCAGAACGGCTCAACGCGCCACGTCTGCTGCCATCGAAAATTCGACGCATAACGTACAGCATCGAGATATACGGCATCAAGTGTCAAGTTGTGAACGTGCGCATCGAACTGCAGGAACTCGTGCAATACTTTCCCAGAAACGTCCCCGGTGACGCTATCATCAATTTGCATATCATACAAAGGACATCTGCCCGAAGCTTTGCCCCCACATATGATTCTAATTAGCTGAAGATGGTGTACGTTTTCATGTCAGTACCCTTTTCACAGCTTCCCTGTAAAGAAGTCGCCCAAGAAAAAATTTCTATTACAGAATATGAGGCCTAAACTTGTCTGAAGGCTCTCGTGTCGTTCTCACCCAAAGCGGAAAGCACAGCAGCAGTCCAGAAAACTTCACCGCAGATGGCTGGTGGCATTAGCATTAGGCTGATCCATTTCCCGTAGCGGCGCTGAAAGGGGTCCAGCATGGTGGTAGAACCCGATTCATGAAGCTTCGCGACGAAAAATGCTCCTCCTACACAAGGTGAGAAAAGTCGACGTTAATACAATTATGTTTTTTTTATGGTCTCAATCTTTACATCACTATAAAAATAGGCTTTATAATGCAAACCAGCTGTAGCATATACATGGTATTAAAATCAGCATTCTACATTGTCATTTCTGTCTTTTATGCACTATGTATTATAATCGACATCATGCTAGGTAACTAGCGATTAGTGGGTGATTACTTAGGGTTAGTTTTTAGACGGTGTAATTTATCAACGTGCGAAATTCTTAGAACATTCTTACCGAAACTAAGTGTTGTTTTATAAACCTAGTGTAGAGGATAACTTAAATAAATGTTAGGGTGTGCGATGAAAAGTGAGTAACAACGTTATTAGCGGGGTGCCGCTTTGAAATGCATGGTAAAATCGGTGTTGAGAGCTTATAAAAGGGAGGAATGGGGAGAGCATTTTTGGTGAGTTTTTATTTAGCTTCTTTCCTACCATAAAGGACGGATGAAGTTGAAAATGCTTGATGAATTTTCATTAGGATAATAAATAGTGTTTCTTGGCGCAAAGGGCCATGTGATGGCCAAAGTGAAACGCCGTTTGTGAAATATGCAATATAGGCAGCAACCCCTAAGATTATTTCACACCCATGACTATGATCAGTCACTGGACCAAATTACCCGCCAAACGCCTTGATGGTCACAAACGGCCACTTTGTACACAAAGTGACTGCTTACGCTAGGTAGCCCGATGTTTGATTTTGTAACAGTGAGAAATCAGTCGTAAAAAGCTCTGAGGTAATCAATGCCTAAAAAGAGGGCGGGCGTTTATTTTAGGTGACTGTGGTCATGCCAGCTACGTGCTAACAGTTGTGGATATGCCTTTTTTGAGCATTCCCAGAGTGTTTCACGGAGACTCGTAGCACTATGAAAAAAGTGTGCACGCTAAGTGAGCCCGGTTTTCTGTCTCCCGATTCTCAAGGCTGCATTGGGAGAGGTAGAAGCACAAGATATCAGAACACGTCACCTTTTCTTGGTATTTCTTAGCATCAATAATACCGCACACATCCGATGGAGGCGGAAATGTTGTAGACCCGTCTGCTCAGATTTGGGTGCACGTTAAAGAACCCCAGGTGGTCGAAATTTCCGGAGCCCTCCACTACGGCGTCTCTCATAATCATATGGTGGTTTTGGGACGTTAAACCGCACATATAAATACGGCACACATCCGAACGCATCTGCATGCATCGGTACGCCTGGAAAGTGATAGTTAGGACAGTCTACTGTAGGTCTTACCGAGCGGATAAGCCTGGGATGTAGGAGGTAAGCAGCATACCTGCCAGCACCATTAAGACTTACTAAAGAAGAGCTGGAACAGGCATCGTATTTTTAATTAGTGAATACTTGTATTGTTCAGTACAGTACGGTACACTGTTAGGAAAAACATGCGAGTGCGTTGACGGTGAGATTTCAGAATTGGGCGCATGCGCATTGGTTCATCAAGGTTGTGCGTGCCACGCGTCGTCTGCTACTTGTATGCCCAACCACATGGCGTGTGCTAGCGAGCCATGGCACTTCTTGCCTTCCAATAATAATATTATCTGGAGTTTAACGTTCAAAAACCACCAGATAGTTAGGAGAAACGCCGGCATCAAGGGCTCCGGAATTTTCGACCACCTGGGGTTCTGAAATGTGCACCCAAATCTGAGCACTTGAAACTACAGCGTTTTTGTCTCCACCAAAAATGGCCTTCACGCCTACCGTTTTCACACTGTAGGTCAACTGACGCCAAATGAGTCTTCGCTTTTTAATAAGTCAATATTTTATGCTTCAAAAGGCATGCTTAGAATGTACGCTGCAACACGCTGCAATAGCCGTACCTGTTATCAAAAGCAGCGAGTTGCAGTGAGCAGTACGCGCAAAACAAGGTGAGCCTAAGGGTGAAAGAGAGCAATCAACTGCGGCACTAAATAAAACCACACGAGCAGCATGTAGAGTGAAAACTATATGAATTGCACTGCGAAAATATGGAAGCGCTATCGAACGCTTTCGCGCGCACAAGCGGAGAGGTAGCAGAAGAAACGGGGTGCACGCCGACCTTGCGAGTTTATGTGCACGTGCCGCATTTACAAATCTCGTCGCCAGTGAGCCCCGTGCGACCCGATGGCCACAAGATGACGAGTTTTCTATAGACCTTTTCACTCAAGGCGTTCTGGGCGCTGCAATAGTCCTGTCTGGGCAGTTGTTAGCGCTTGTACCCCCCTAGAATTGCACTGCCGAGACTGTGGCATTAGCTTTCGTACTCTTGTGCAACAGCCCAGAAAGGAGGAAATCCTCCTCTCCGTAAAAAAGAAAAGTAAATAATAGTGGACCATAGTGTACGTAAAGATAGGTGCTTGTCAATGGTGGTTGGCCGCTACGGTCCTTCTAATGTAGTATATTGCGCACGAGTATATAGATGCGAACAGTCTGATCACTTATGGCCAAACACACACAAACACACGAAAAAATAGCTGACAATAATAAAACGTAGCATCTGCAGTTAGTTCCAACCAGTGAAAAAAAAAGCATTCCAATATTCGTTGGTGACCATGAGAAGATTCGGCTCTGCAATAATAATCAAACAGCAGTGTATCGAAAGTGCGCTATAGTGTGACTATATATCACTGAGTTGGAACCCCACTGTCGTCCCGCATAGGGAGTTTAGGCTATTATCTGAAGCAAAGCTTTCTAAAAAAATCACTCAGCAGGGCTTTTTCGAGCCGAAAAAAGCCCCGTTGGCCAGGTTTTTGAAAAACTAACCAAATCCCACGAACCAAATTTATATATAGACTCATTTTATTACATAAATTATGTTGGTTGGTTGGTGGGTGTTTAATGGCGCAAGAGCGGCTCAGGCTATGCTGCGCCAGTCATAATGTGATGTAAGAAGAATTATGTCATTCTTTGAAGTTGCACAGGTCTAAATGATGATGAAAATAGCGATTGTGAGCAATCGTTATGTAAGGTTGTTGTATATGGGCCTGAATTTCTCGGCGTAAAAGCTCATAAAGAGTGTGCCACACTCGCCGCCATGGCTACTAGTGGCGCTGACTGACACTCCCACGTTTAAATTGACATAGATACCCTATAAAGTGGCTGGGTGGATAGCTGTCGTGGTAGCTCAGTGGTAGAGCATCGAACGCGTTATTCGAAGGTCGCCGGTTTGGATCCTGCCCACGGCAAGTTATCTTTTCACTCACTTTTCTTTCTTCTTAATTACATTACAATTGGCCTAATAACTTCTTCTATACCTTCCTAGTTATTATTGTCTGTTAGATCTCATTATACTCCTACTTCAAAATTCACTTATAAACCCCAAAACGTGGATGGAGGGACGGCCGCTGTGATAGCTCAGTGGTTAGAGCATCGAACGCGTTATTCGAAGGTCGTGGGTTCGATTCCTGCTCACAGATGGTAATTTTTTCATCCACTTTCCTTTCTCTTTCTTCTTATTTACATTCCATTGGTTCTAATAACTTCCCCTGTACATTCCTTGGCATTACTGTCCGTTACATCTCATTAATATTGTGTTAAAACACGAAAATACGAGCCCTTAGGTATACACTTCTCTGCCTTATTTCATTGAACGAGGGTCTCGTACTGGCAGACTTGGTGTGTTTAGGTTGTATAAGAGGGACAATTAATCAGCTGCCCGCTCATAATAAGTTCACGTGCTACGTGACGCCAAACATGCGAATAAGAGTGTTTTCATACTCGTTGTTTGGCTTATAGATGGCGCTGACTGTCACTCCTACTTCTAAATTCACATATAAACCCCAAAACGTGGATGGAGGGACGGCCGCTGTGATAGCTCAGAGGTTAGAGCATCGAACGCGTTATTCGAAGGTCGTGGGTTCGATTCCTGCTCACAGATGGTAATTTTTTCATCCACTTTCCTTTCTTCTTTCTTCTTATTTACACTCCATTGGTTCTAATTTACATTCCATTGGTTCTAATAACTTCCCCTCTACATTACTTGGCATTACTGTCTGTTACATCTCATTAATATTGTGTTAAAACACGAAAATACGAGCCCTTAGGTAAACACTTCTCTCCCTTATATATATATATATATATATATATATATATATATATATATATATATATATATATATTTGCAGTGATTCATTGATTGATATGAGGGGTTTAACGTCCCAAAATCACCATAATATTTTGAGAGACGCCGGCTGTAGTGGAGGGCTCCGGAAATTTCGACCACCTGTGGTTCTTTAACGTGCACCCAAATCTGAGCACACGGGCCGACAACATTTCCACCTCCATCAGAAATGCAGCCGCTGCAGCCGGGATTCAAACCCACGACCTGCTAAACTTGCAGGTATTTAAAGTAGGTGACATAAGCAGAAAATGGTCTATTTTACAGAATTTTTGTCAGGCCCTGTAAATGTTTTTTTTTGTGAGCAGTAGGGAGAACTCCGCCACTGCCTTGGCGTGGGCTGGGGTGGTGAACAAAGCCTTTGGCTCCACTTCGCCAGAGTTAGAAGGGACCTCTTTGGCTGCTGGACTGCCCTGGCTGCTGCCAGGGCTTGCAGTGCTGGATGGTGTGGCCGTTTGTTGTGTGGGCAGGGCAGCCTTCAATGCACCCACCACGGGGCGAGGCGGCAGTTGCCTGGGATCGCTGTGCGTGTTCTGGGCAACCGCGAAAAGCTGTTGTGGTGCTGTCTCTGGCGCAGCACTTCAGCAAAAGATGTTTGCGGAAATGTTAATGAAAATCGCTGTCATGCTTCGCGGAATTTTTCGTTCTCTTTGACCTTGATGGTCATAATTTTCTTTTTTTATTCCAGGCTGGGCAGGCTCTGGTGTACGCGGGGTGATTACCATCGCAGTTTGCACAGTGTGTTTCTTCTCGAGTGCATTCTACGGTAGAGGGGCCTGTCGTTCTACATTTAGGACAAGTAAGCTGCCCTTGCCAGCTTTGGGACGCGTGATCAAACCTCTGGCACTTGACACAGTGCCACAGGTTTGGAATGAATGGCCTTACTGCTAATTTTATGAAGCCGGTTTCTATGGTTTAGGTAATGTGTTGCAGACAAAGGTGAGTATCAGACGTTTAGATGGTGTTTCGTTGTTTCCACGCATTATCTTGATGCGCAGAACTTGGATTACTTTATATTCTGTCCATCCTTCCAGTAGTTCCTTAACGCTGAAGCAAATGAGGCCCTAGTCGGTTACTACGCCTTTGACGGTATTCATGCTACGGTGGAAAGTTACAAAGATAGGGAAATTTCCAATGGCTACCAGATGGGCCAGTTTGTCCTTTTACTTTTTGCCTCGTATTTCTAGGAGTAACTCACCACTTCCCAGCTTTTTGACCTTGAAACCAATTTTAATTGTATCCCTGAGGCATTTCGCTACGAGGAACGGTGAAATCACTCGCGCTAACTTAGTTTCATGCTCGCTGTGTATGGTGTGGTATTCCGCAAAAGACTGTTTGTATTGCGTAGAGAAGATGAAGCTTTCCTCATTGTAGCTCTTTAAAGCACAATCATTGAGACAGTAGAGAGGTTTCAACATGTGATAACGGAAAGTTTTGGCGGTGATGGTGGCCACTGAACTCGGAGCCCAACAAGGAGATACTACAAGGTTGAATAACAAACACTTGGAGGCGCAAGCCATGGATCGCCACTAAACCACATGTAACTACCCTAAAGGCAGCAACTACACAAGGTTAATCCTTGCCGTCAGAAAAATTAGAAGGAAATGAAAAGAGTAGAAGAAAGGAAAGAATAAAAGAGGGAAGAAGACGAATACGTAGGGAGAAAAAGAGAGAGATAGGAAAAGGCGACTGCCGATTTTCCTGGGTGGGTAAGCCCAGGGGTGCCGTCTACGTGAAGCTGAGGCCAAAGGTGGGTATTGCCTCAGCGGGGAGAAGGGGGGCTTAAGGGTCCAATATTCTGGCGTCTGCTCAGCTCCCAGAATCCCCTTTTCGCCGGATATGGCAAAGCCACGCATGGCTCGGCGTGAGAGAGGGTCAAAAGCCCCCAATTTGCTCGGGTCCATGGTGTCGCTACACAGCAAACACCTGGTCGCGCAGACGCCCCTGCGGAGATAACTTATGTAATTTCACCAGGAAAACTCGTCCTCTATGGCTACCCTGATGCTATGTAAAAGTATTTCTTCAGATATAGGTCAACTTGTATTGATGTATAAGAAACATGGGTCGTATAGCGGATAATCAATGTAGTGCCACAAGGCAGCGTTGTCGGACCCTTGATCCTTAGTTTGTGTGTAAATGACATAGTCTCTATATCATCTGTCGTTAAATGTTTTTATGCATGCTGACGACACTAGCGTATTCCTTTCGTATTCACCAGATGCCAAGATTTTCACAAATCTAAAGCTGGTTATAGTGAGTAATCTGTAACGAAGGTTATATGCGATTGACTATCAATACAAAAAACAAAGGCAATGCTTTTTGGTGTGTTGATGCACGAGTTTTGTTGTACAAGGTGACCTAGTTTATCACGGCTCAGAAATAGGGGTAGAGATATAGATAAACTTAACTCTATCAGAGTGTTTGATGTAGATTTTAGAGAATGACTTCAGTGGCGTGAACACGTGAATACGATAATTCAATGTTTAGGTCTCATAACCAGTATTGTGAATTCGACTTGTTACTTATTCTGCGAAGTCAGAAAAATTGTCCAATTATGAAGATGTATTTGCTTCGTCCTTAGACTACTGTCATTGGTATCGTTGATATACCGTAGAAATAAACCTCTCGTGGCTATTACTAATACAAACATTATTTTGGCATTTGCGAACAGTATGGCAACGCCGTATACTGCTGCGCACTGCAATTAGAACTAAGAATATATAGAGCACAAGACATATATGAGCACAGGTCAATGCGTGAATATTACCTGAGTTGTGAACGTCTGAATTCTATTGACTTAGAATAAAAAATATCAATCAGAGAGAAATATTTTTTATAAAATGTTCAATGCAGTGTAAATGCTTGTTAGCAGCAAATGCTTTTCCAGAAACTTCGGCGTTAAAACTGCAATTTTAAAAGGACTAATGAATATGCGTGAAGTAAACTTGCCTAAGTTTACTGAAAATTTCGTAGCTAGGCATATACTTGCAACATAAATAGAAGGTATACGAAAGAGACACGCGGGTGCCAGGAACTAAGAAACCAAGCTGCCCATAAGCAACTTCGTCTACACTACCCTTACACTTTCTAGCAGCGAATTCGCTTTCAAGGGGGGCCTTGCACGCACATCTATTCGTTAAACCTAACTATTGCAAAGCGCAAGTTTAAATTATCTGTTGTGCTTGTGTATCGAGCAGATGTGACGTGTGTAAACGCATAGTTTTGTCTGTAAGAAATTAACTAATGATGCATTTCATTTTCTTGGTAGTTTTGTGGCAGTGTCTGACAGTATTGTGTTTATAGTGACGCTTTTTTTCTGTGTTGGACTATTTAAACAGAATACATTTGCCAAATACATTTGCCATTGCTGTTGCATTTGCCGATATGGGGCCAAAGGACACCTTCAAGCCACCCTAAAATGGTTTTTCCCTGGACCTCTCATTACATACTTTGTGGATAACAAATCAATCAAACGAAATCGTTAGCAATGGAACTGCAACCGCGTCTGGGTGAACGGCATTAACATTGCACTTCAACGGCCCGAACCTCGTCTTTGATATACACCTTCCGACGTTGTTCGCATCGGTGCTTTTGCTCAAACCATAACTTTCTGTGGCCGAGCAACTTTTTTCTGTAAAACTTTTTTGTTGGGCTAGTTGGATATTTATCATACTGTATGATAATTAGTGCACTTTTGACTTCCACAAGCACTCAAGCAATCACTCACTCATCCACCCTACACAGTAAAAATTTTTACATCCAAAAAGGTGTAAAAAGGGTGTTTTTACAAGAAAGCACCCTTTGCAACACCTTTTAACACCCATAAATGGTCGATTGAAAAAAATCACCCATTTGTTTGGGTGCTTGCCTCGATAGCACCCTAAAATGGGCTCTAAGGGTGCTTTTGTGCCTGAGAAGGGTGTAGGTGACGATTCATCAGATGGAATATGCAGCATGAGAAGAACACATTATTATACTATTTGGGATTTTCGTCTCAAAAACCTCGATATGATTATGAGGGTCGTCGTAGTGGAAAGCTCTAGAGATTTTGACCATTTGGTGTTCTTTAATTGGCACTGATATCGCACAGTGCACAGGCTTCTACTTTTTCGCCTCCATCTGAAGTCGGCTGCCACGGCCAGCATCGAACCCACGACCTTCGGATTGGCGGCTGAGCAGCGTATCTACTGCACGAATATGTGGACCTTGCGTGAAATGACGGCCTAGACTTAGAATGTGTGAAGGTGCTCTCCGAATACAGAAAAATGCCAGCAGAAGCAAATCGTGTTTTATCTATAATGGCAATTAACTGCAATCCACGTTACGAAAGCTCACCTTAGCGTTGGTTATAAACTACATGTTTGTTGTGGATTATATACAGCAACATAATGTTCGCCCGAGTATGGGTGTGTGTGCGTGAGCCTGCGCATGTGTTCGCGTGTAAGCGCGATTGTGTGTACACCCGTGCATGTGTGCGTGCGCGTGTATGTGCGAGTCCGTGCTTGTGTTAAGCGTGCCTGTGCACATGTGTACGCCCATGCATGCGTGCGTTTACAGTCGCGTGCGTGTGTTGCCGTATGTGTGTATACGTGTATGTGTGTGCGCCTGTGAATAAGTATGCGTGTGTATCAGCCCGTGCACCCTCAAATTTCGTGTGTGTGTGCGGGGGGGGCACTGCTTCTTAGTGTTTAAGGTCCCACACCTGTTCAGACTAGGAGTCTATATGGGAGGTGGCTTAAGAAATGGCGGTGGTCAACGCACTGTACACGGACTATTCAGTATATGGAAAACAGCTGCTCATTTTCGTACCTCATCATTGCTTACGAACTTGCTGTGGTAGCTGATTAGGTCCGCTGAGGCGCTTCTACGCTCGAAAACGTGGGTTATGACCAATTCACACGGAAAGCTGTCACTGCACTTATGCACAACCATCGTTTATATTAACAACGTTTAACAAGAACGTGCCCTGCCTTTGCTACAGGTGCTTAGCTAGCTCATTGGGCAACCATATGGAATTATGTGCTGATCATGTGGTCAGCAAAAAGTTTGTTATAACAACCTCGGCACGTTTCGTGGTGCGTGACAAGCCTTCTAATCATCCACGACTGTGGATTAATTTGTTCCAGCTTCGACTACGCATTCAGTGTTTGCGGCACTATACGCGGAATTGCCAGACACGGACAAGGCGAAAGGAAATTCCTCTGGAAAAAGGTGTAGCGATGCTCTCCCGCTAATGCCACCGAGAACAAAATAATTATTGCTTCTGGCCATTCCATGGTGCACTTTGTTTTCCGCAAGTTTTGCTTCACTATTTTTAGCCCACTGCAATCGCATTCCATCAAAATACTCAAACAACCGAGGCTGGTAAATAACCTGCGTCGCTGTGCGACTGGCTGGAAGGAGAGTTGCCATTTACAAGGAGTCATTCCGCGTCGAACGGCCGTCTGCCGTATGCGCCATAGCGTTTGCCTTTCGGCGCCGTCTTGGCGGGTTTCCCGCTCCTCCCCTCCCCCCGCTCACCCCGGCCAGCGTTGCTCCAACAACGGCGGCGTAGATAAGCGAATAGTTGCGTCACCGAACACCTGCGTCGACAGCTGCGGCGCCGCCGCCAGTGCCTCCTCCTTCTCTCTCTCAACGTTGCCCTCTCTGTCTCATTCGTCTTTCAAATGCGTTGCGTTGGTCTGGGGTCTTGGTCGCTGTGTGTGTTCTAGCGAACAGGCGCATATTCAATGGTCGTCACGCATGACACCGTGTTCGAAGTGACGCTTGGATTAAGGAATATTCATGGAGTGGTGGATACGGACAATGTGGGCCTGTTTACGGTGAGCGTACTGTTTTCGTAGGTAGTAATCATACAGCGCTAGCTGGGCGCCTGCAGCAGCTCTGCCGAAGTAGGCTGCCAGCCATTTACAACAGCATGCGTTCGCGGGCCTGTTGCAGATTCCCGATTAAACGTGTGACTTAATGAGTTCACACTGCTATGCGCGATGTTGTGTAATTGCCTGCATCACTCATACAGTGAGTGATGTGATCACTTAACAAGGGCGGGATTAGTTGCTGATCGCACATTGTCTCTACACTGCACAAAGTGATTGATATTGTTTTAAGATGTGCTTTGGGCTACATCGTAATAACATTTCTATTAATACTCAAATGTGCAACGTGCTTCTGTAGGTGTAAGCGTAAAAAAGAAAGAAAAAGAAAAAAATTATGTACAGAGGCACACTGTACGAAATGGCTTTTTTTTGCTTAAAGACGGTATAGTTGGAGGTGCTGATATGCCGCGAGGCTCCCAGCACGTGCGCCTCGGTCATTTAGGCTATTTGAAACAAGTGTCACCAGCAACAAGGAAAGATCTAGCAGACTTCCAAAGACGCGTTGTTGTGGCCATTGCCGTGCGTTGTTTTCCCTCGTTTCTTTTTGCTGTTTTCGTGCTTTGCCTTCATCTGCGATAACGTTCGGCGTTATAACAGAATCGAGAGAGTATACGTGACTGTGGGAGCTATGTGCGGTAGCTCTAGCATAAGCCATGGCTGCTGCAACGTAGACGGCGTCCGCGCGCGTTGGTGTCGTTCGAGCGCTCCTACTTGCTTGATTGTGTTTAACTGAGTATTTAGGCACGGGTTACGTTTGTAAATCTCGTGGTCAATAATCGCTAATAGCGTGCCCCTGATTGCCATCAGAGGATGGGCTTGATTGTCGAAATATGCCAGACGCTTTTTCTGAAAGCAAGCTTTGAAAACATTTCTTTAAAGAAATACTTTCATACGTGCTAGGCAGTGCCTATTGCAGGCCCGCAACTCTTTAAAAACTGGACGAGCTATCACATCTTTTATCAAATTACAATGATTTAAGATGATTGAATTATAGATGAGGATTTTCTGTGCTAGTATAAGTGCACAAAACACATTTTCGCAACCCTACGTCTAGAAAGCAGGCAAATAGGCACAGCATCAAATTTGGATTAGATTCCATTGCAGGAGCGTCTTGGGAGGGTAGAAAGAACGAGAAAATTGTTCATTTTTGATGCCGTTATAGAGGCAGTCAGAATTGCACTTTTTGGTGACTTGTAATAATTCCTCAGATTGTTAGAGGCGTGATTAAAGTCAGTAAATCTTTTACTTTTTTTTGCAGACCTCTTCGCTAGTGCCACGCCCAAGATCATTTGTTCTTATGTAAAAGGGAAAGAAGAAATGTCTTCACTGTTTGTACATGAAGAGGTAAGTTTCTTGTGCATTTTGATTAATGGTACATGTTCTGAACGTTGTACTTTAAGAATTGTTTTTCACACTGGCTCACTACCCTAGAAGGAATTTGATTCTTAGGTGAGTTCAGGCTTTCGTAAGTGCCATTTTTGAGCTGTAGTCTTACACTTCACCTCAATTCGGGAATTTGCTGTATGCTGGAAAACTCTTATCTTTATCGTACAAAATTATTGGAATGTATGGGTTGTATGCTTCGAGTTCAGTTTAATGTCAATTACACATTATTTTGAAGGATACACGCTACACATTCTTTATATATGGTGCTGGCAGAACAGCACGAACATCCTTTTATGAGAAGTCATATTTGCTCTTATTACAGGATGAGAGGGTGCCGCTGACGTCCTGCGTAGTCTACCCCGGCCACAGCCTAGAGCAAGCCTACTTCCTGAACCTCAACATGGATAACCGAAAAATCTTCCGTGTCAGTAATGACGAAGAAGGAGTGACAGCACTGATGAGTTGATTTTTTTTATTTTCAACATTGTCTACGGCCGCAAGGCCTTTAACCACCACCGTGATTGAGCGGCTTTTTCTCGGCGTGAGTTTGGAGTTTATCAAAGAAGTTGTTCAGGCAGTACGACGCTGAAAGTTTTAGTGTCACAATGCCTGAAATACTTTTTCTAGTGTGGTCATGGTAGATGAACAAATATTGTTATTTGTGTAAGTTATTTTCCTTAAATATAGCTGGACCATTCCATGCCAAACGTCCCAGCCACTTTGGCGACCATCTGAATTGACTCACTGCGTTGAAAACAGTGAACTGCTAGAATACTTCAGCGAGAAAAAAGTTTTGTTCATGTGGCTGGCTTATAACTTCCTGGAGAAATGCCTTCTGTGTGCTGTTTGTGGAAAATTTCGTTTTAAAACTACCGCTTATTTTTTGTAAACCAAATTCTGTCTACCTGTTAAGTAAATGTGCTTCTGTAAGGTATTTGAAGCTCAATAATAATAGTGAAATTTTTTTGCCACATTCGCTTCCAGTATTAAAGCCAAAATGTGTTATGTTTGCATTTGTATTGCAATATTGCACGTATGAATATCTGAGCAGTGAATACTTACTCCACAGAAGGTATACTTTGAGGAAAAAATATCTCTATACCTATCAAGCTGCTGAAATATACGAGAAAATATCACGAATTTCACAAAATTTTGATTTTGTCCGTATTGAGATGCAATTTGCTCCATGTTGTGGTACAATGAAAACTCATCATTATACCTAAACTGTAAGAAAATGAAATTCTTTCCGTAATAAAAATCTTATCGCAAAAAGGACAGGAAAGAGCGCTGTTAACTGAATTTTATTGAAGGTGCTATGAGCGTTTTTATACTGAGCACAAGACCAGGGCTCATCTGCAACAACACATGTGTGACCATGACAAAATAATTTTAACCGAGAAAAGAATACTGTTTTTCCAAAAAGATAAGTGAAGGTGTACTGATGCATTGATCCTTGGCCTTCCTGATAAAGAGTTCTAAAATCTCGCATTTTTCTGCTTGCTTTTTTTTCAAAAACCGTGTTTTATGAAACTTAGGACTACACTTACATTCTTTACGGTGTCCGGCCATGAGACTACTATAGCCCTTCTTAACATTTAAAGCATGCCGTCTTGCTTGATCATTGAAGCATTGCCCAGTTTTTCCTATGTTGACTTTTCCACGTGTTAGCGGTATCTCATACACATTAGATTGGCATTCAGTAAACCTATTCTAGTGACGAATGGTGCAAGATTGACTATTCCTGTTGCTGTAAGTACATGCACTTTTGAAAGCTTGCAAGGGGTGGAAAACAACAATGTCATATCTGTTGGCTCTTTTCCTAAAATTGTGAGACACCTTAAGTACGTAGTACTGTGTGACATGCAAAGGTGATTGGTCATTCTCTTTTTCTTTTGGTCCTGTTTTCTTTAACTTTACTATCTGCAGGAGGGTTTCGCAAACAAGTGTGATGATGCTGTTGGGGTATTGGCTGGTGCTATCAGCCCAGGAGTGCTAAGAATGTTTTGCCTTTTGATAGTGGGCATTCAAAATTAGTAGAAAGAGGAATTAATACCACATGTATTCAGGCCACCCTTCAGAAGTCATGTTAGCACAAGGGTGAGGTCAGGCTTAAAAACCAGATTAAAAGACTAAAAGATGCTGGGTATCCCAACAGAATCATCACACCCGTTCGCAAAACCCTCCTGCAGAAAGTAAAGTTAAAGAAGACAGGACCAACAAAAAACAATGACAAAAACCTTTGCATGTTATACCACATCACGTGTTTCACAATTAAAAAAATAGCCAGCAGATATGATATTAGCGTGTTGTTTTTCACCCCTTGCAAGCTTTCAAAAGTGTGTGTAATAAACAGCAACAGGAATAGTCAATCTTGCCCCATTCGTCACGAGAGTAGGTTTACTTAATGCCAATTTAACGTTTGTAGAAGTATTTTTTATCAGGTAAACCAACAATCAGTGCATCACTACACATTCACTTATCCTTTCCGAGAGGGAGTATTCTTTTCACAGTTAAGATTATTTTGTAGTGCTCACACGTGTCGTCGCGCATGAAAACGGTTCTTGTACTCCGTATAAAAGTACTCGTAGCACATTCATTAAATTCAGTTGACAGTCGGTGCTCTTTCCTGTCTTTTCTGTCTCTTCCTAAAATTGTCGCGCTGTGACTAGCACACAACCACGATGAACCAACTCTCCCAAATTAAGCTCTTGTTACGTAACACGTAGACCGAGTATCGTATGGAAAGAAGAAGCGGTGCTTTTAAAATAAATTTTTTCACATACAACACCTAGAAAGCATTCCAGGAAGTTCAGAAGGCAGCCACGTGACTAAATATTTTTCCTCTCCTAAATATTCCAGAAGTTCACTATTTTCAATGCAGCACGAGTTTTTCGAATACATTTGAGATGGTTGCCAAAATGGCTGGGACATTTCGCATAAAGTGACCCAGCTGTGTCATTAGCCATAATTATGCATTACCTTTTTTGTTTTTTGTGTGTCCTGACTCAGTTTTGTGTTTGTTTTTAGCTTATTGTGTTTCTGATCATTGTATTGGTTTCTTAAGTATTCGCTAAAGTTATATGTGCGAAAACCCGTATATGTTTGCATGTACATCATTTCTCATAACCAATTGTTATACATCCAGGAATACAAAGCTTAAACCACAGTGATTGTATACATTTGAAAACACTATCCATATATATTTTTGTGTGCATCACTTCTTGGAAACAATTGTGTACATGAAGGCGTATATAGTGAAATCATGGTGATTTTATATATTTGAAAGAATCATAAGTGTATAATTGCCTGTATTTCATTCCTATTAACCGATTGTGTACATGAAGGAGTATTACACAGGAAACCACTTAGATTGTAGATACATGAAAGAATTATAGGGATATATTAGCGTGTATTTCATTTGTAGTCTCTGTGTACTTGAAGCAGTATACTAAATTGAAACCAGTGTAATTGTATGTTGCAAAGAATTGTCAATAAAGTGAAACTGAAAAAATATAATAAACATTCGAGGTGTTGCATGTGTAGTGTACGTATACGTGAACGTATATCTGGTGAAAAAGTTGTGTGGCAGAAGAAAAGTTTGTTTTATTTGCCTAATAAATAAACGCAATATGCAAGGGCAGCAAGGCTTCATTTTCTGTAACGCGCATTATGCATATACTGTGAAGTATATATAGACCCAGCACAAGTTCATACACGATTGTACGCGTTTATATTTTTGCCCAGACGCAATGAATGGAGCTCGACAGGTGGCGCACCATCGATAATCAGGACCACTTTCTTCAAGTAGTGTGTAATCAGTGCATGCTGATATCTATTAATGCAGTCTGAAAGAATACTGCCACCCCTGCCATGGGCACTCAACACCCTTGTGCACCCTTCTCGCACCCTCCTCAGAGGGTGCTAAAAAAGTGATGGACATTGAAGGCACTCTTCCTTAAAGGTGTTTTTGTAACACCCTGCAGTTTTTTTACATGTACACCCTATTCTAAGGGTGCATGGTAAAGCACCCTTTTTGGAAGGTGCTGAATTAACACCCTTAGGGTGTCGTCCACAGGACAAGCTCATTTACACCCTTCTGGGTGTAAAAACTTTTACTGTGTAGAAACACACACGACACTGAGTGCTCCCCACGGCAGTCGCAGCAACTCGATGTGGTGGACAAAAACCACCGGCAGCCGCTACAGCTGCACGTTCTGCCACCACCGGCAGTTACGGTACCTGTCAGAGGAATCGGTAGTGGCGTGGGAGTAGAGGGCGCTCACCCCAGCGCCTCCTCGCCAACATGGTTGTAATACGCTACGTTTTGTCCCAATGAGTCATCCCCCCAATCTAGCCATGTAACCGAAAGTAACCAGATTGACCACGACAAATCGAAGAGTGTACCTATCCCACAAAAGCTTTTGCGGAAGGCATCTCTGGTGGAATTGAGAAATCAATCGTATTCGACGCACAAGGTAACGAGAGATAACCAGGAAAAAAATATGTTATATAACATTGAAGAGGCTGATAACCACAGTGAGGGAAATTCTCCCAGTAAATTACATCTGCAGCAAAACATTGCCTCAGCTATACGAAATGTCTTTACGCCGTTACGATACCTAAAAGTAGGCTGACGGCGTATCCGAATGGGGCCTGGCAGTGAATGAGACCAAGCCGGTAGACTGCCTCGGCGGTGCCATTGAGGTAGCCACCACCGACCCACGTGGCTGCGATGGAAGCGGGAAAGAAACATGATTGTTTAATTGTTGCTGCCATGTGTTATACTTACTTGGAACACTGATCCTGAGCAATACACCTAATCTGAATTTCCTAACGGCTCTCGTATTGTTCCATATAGTGATTGCATAACATATAACCACTTACATTGCGTTCTAGTCTGCATTGTGTACCTGTACAGCTATGAATAATATTTGGGCAGATCTCGTGTACCTTGGTAATAGATGTTATCGGTAGCATGCAGAGGGAAGATGATGGTGTTGTAATTTGTAGTGTGCAAAACGTCTACAATGATGCGAAATATTTGTACAATTGTTGCACGCACAGATAGATGTTGAAGGGAAGCATATATTTATATAACCAGTTTGCACTTGCGCAACGATGCCAACAGAAACAGAAGTATTAGCAGCAGGACAATTGATATGCTGATATGAAACACTGGATATCAAGCGCAAGGAAGGCAACCATGGACACTGATACGTATACCAACTGCAGCGGATGGCACGTAATTACAATTTACGTTAACCCGACGTGACGGCTGTATCATAGCAGTACATGTGTAATGTATATTTATTTGAACAGCCAGCACTGTAACAACAGTTGACGTTTCACGAACATTAGCTTCTCTTTGAAAAGTAGTTGCTAGACCTGACCTGGCTTTGCGTTAGAATACTGGATTACCACGCAGAATGCTGGGGATCAATTCCATTGGAAACCTGTCATTTCATTTTTGCATTCGTTGGGTCACCGCTGCCGATGTCAGCTTTTCTTTATCGTTCACGCGTTACAATTGCCCATGTGTGCTCCCCGATTATGAGTAAGTACTATCACTCACTTCTGACACTGCGACTATATGGTTGAAAGTGTTTGACGACGTACGTGACGGAATTGTGACCATATTTTTCTTCCGTTTTAGTTTACTCACTTTTATTTAAAACGTACACAGGTTCACATAACTATACAGGAGGAGGTCCCAGAGTACTTGGCTGAAGGGGGATCTTCTGCCAGAAAGTGTGTTAAATACATATTAGTAAAATGCAACTCTGTCAACAACGTGGAGTATGTTATAATAATAAATGTAGTAGAGACTGAAGCAGTCAAAGTTTAAGAATTGTATGTGAACAAAACTGCTTAGAGCGTTTAAAACATAACAAAAAATGAGAAATGTTGACTAAATGATTAAGTGAACAAAGGTGAGTAGCCGTTGCACTATTAACATTGCCTGAACATGAACAAATGTAGATATATTACGCATCGTGCAATACTAAAGTATCCAGAAGAAATGTGAATAGCGTGTTTTAAAAAGAGCTAATGATGAAGAATGGATCACGTCTTGCCTAGCGCGTCAAATTCGTCAAACCATTTTACCCTCCCATACGAACTTTTGTTCTAGCCATGCCCTGCCACGGTGGTCTAGTGGCTAATGTACTCGGCTGCTGACCCGCAGGTCGCGGGATCAAATCCCGGCTGGGACGGCTGCATTTCCGATGGAGGCGGAAATGTTGTAGGCCCGTGCACTCAGATTTGGGTGCACGTTAAAGAACCCCAGGTGGTCAAAATTTCCGGAGCCCTCCACTACGGCGTCTCTCATAATCATATGGTGGTTTTGGGACGTGATACCCCACAAATTAATCAATAATTTGTTCTAGCCATGTTAAGAAGGTGATTATGAGAGCACCCAGATGTAAAAGGATAGACATATAAATATATTGTAGTGGTAATTTCGTGAATTCGCAAGGCAATGACGAGGGGGACCATCTCTTAGTGCGAAGAGCAAGCGTGTGCACGAGCTGTAGACGCTGAACTATTCGAGTATTTTTGTCCGTACCAGCTGTCTGCCTACTACCTGGCGTCGCTATTAAACTCCCTTGCAAATGGGTGGAAGTGTGCTGGGTACGCAAATCTGAAACTTCGAAGCCAGTAACCGCCCGCTGCATCAACAATGTCTGATCAGATGACCAAGCAAGGTGCCGCCCAGCAAAGCACAACCCAATCTCAACTGGTCATCGTGCCTGCCACCCTGTGCCAACGGGATCCCCCTTCTTCAGCGGCGCCGAGGACCAAGACGTAGAAGACTGGCTGCATCTGTTTAAAAAGGTGAGTGCCGCCAACAAGTGCAACGACCCATCGAAATCAGAGTATGTCTTATTTTACCTGAAAGACATAGCCAGCCTGTGGTTCGTAGACCACCGTGCTGAATTTGCCACTTGGGTTGCTTTTAAGACCACCCTTGCAGCTGTGTTTGATCGCCCAGCAGTACACAAGCTCCGTGCTGAACAGTGCTTACGCAGACGTGCGTAAAGGCAGAGCGAAAACTTCACAAGCTATATGAAAGATGTCATTGATATATGCCAGCGCTTTAACCTTGAGTTGACCGAACCGGACAAGATCAGGCATATCTTGAAAGGTATAGACGATGATGCATTTCAATTGTTGCTGGCGAAGGACCCAAGTACCGTGTTCGAACTTGTGACCTTGTGCCAGAGCTTGGAAGAGATTCTCCAAGCTCTGGCACAAGACTCTCTCGCTGCCCTGGCCGTCGGTGGTGACAGCACCCTGCTGGTGCAGATAAAAGAATATGTACGCGAAGAGGTCACATGACAGCTTTCGTGTCTCCCGTATATGCCGACCACCGAAGTACCAACGAACCGCCTTACGCCGACCATCCCACAGGCTATTCAGGAGCAGCTTTCTGAGGCGCTGCCATAGCCCACGTCTGCCTCTCCACCAACACCTGTCGCCGCGCCACTCACTTTTGCGGCCATCGTGGCACCGCCACCACGTCGTCTGCTATTGTATACCCAACAACCTGTGCGACCGTCCACCGCGATGTTTTCAGCTACACAGCAGCACTCCGGAAATCCCTGGCGCACTGCTGACATCCGGCCTATATGCCACTTTTGTGGAATTCCAGCTCACGTTGCACGTCTATGTCGTCGGTGCTTCACACAGCACCCCGAGGCACCAACATACCCTGACTACTCGTTTCGGTCTCCATACCACGCGCCTCACGTTCTACCTGAAGTTCACGAATGCGACGCGCAGGCTGCTTTTGGTATTCGAACCTCCGCTTCTACATGTTCTACTTCCTACTCACCTTCCCCTTCAAAAAGGCGTCAGTCTGTGTCGCTTATGTGTCGATGACCCACCTCCATTGAGACAGAAAACTAACTGCCGCAGCTCTAGAGGCACGAGCTGCGTCATCGTCTAATCGCTTGAGTTCTCGCTTGTACCCCGCCAATCTTAATGATGTAATCGTTGAAGGTGTACGAACACTTGCACTCATCGATACTAGTGCCATGTTATGTGTAATAAGTTAAACCTCTGCCACTCTCTTCGTAAACTGACGATGTTTTTCCCGTGGTTTAGCTTAGCACTGCAAGCATCCAACAAATTGAGCCCGTTGCGGCATGTAGAGCAAAAGTGATCATTCGAGACGTGTTGTACACTATTAAATTTTACGTGTTGGCTTTATGTTCCCATGATGGAATTCTTAGATGGGATTTCTTATCACGTCATCAAGCCGTCGTGGGATGCGCTCGGACCTAAGTGGAGCTGTTACCATTTCGTGATGCGCCTTCAGTTGACGCGGATTTATATAGTGTGGTCAATTTTGACGTCGTGACGGACAATCATCTTACACCTTTCAGCGCCCAGTTTGCCCCTACCTACTGTGCTTCACTTTCTGAAGCTACAGTCCTGTTCACGGTATCTAATATCTTCTGTAGCCATCACCACACATCGCCGCCATTCGCCGTTGTGGCACTTTATCAAGACACTACCGGAATATTTATTTCCAATCCCAACTCGTGCCCCTTCAGTTTGCGCCCCAACGAGATGCTCGGCCACATTCAGCCAATCGATGAAGATATTATTGTTCCTGCCAATTTCTTCGACACCGAGCCGAATTGGAAGCTGAACGTGTTGGTTCCTCACTTTGCCTCGGACAGCCTGTCTTCGATTGCATTTCACCGTTCTATTGACAGCCGTCTTGCCCCGGCTCAATTAGAGCAGCTTCTTACCCTGTTGCACAAATTCATGAGCTTGTTTGACTTTCCCCAAGCGGTGCTAGGAAGAAGGAACACCGTTGTTCACAAAATTGACATGTGGAAGAGTACTCCTTTGCGCCCGCGCCTCTATCTTGTGTCGCCAGTGGAGCATCGCGTAATTGCAGAACAAGTAGACGACATGCTACAGCGTGGAGGCATCAAGCCTTCTTGTAGTCCTTGGTCTTTACCAGTTGTAATCGTCAAAAAAACGATGGTTCGATTCGGTTCTGCGTTGACTACAGGCGCCTAAACAACATTGCGAGGAAGATGTTTACCCTCTTCCCCGCATAGACGACGCTGTCGATTGTTCCCAAGGTGCAGAATTTTTTTCCTCTCTTGAGCTTCACTCTGGTTATTGGCAAGTCTGTATGGCTGAGTCTGATCGCCCGAAAACGAACTTCGTCGCACCGGATTGCCTCTATGAATTTACCCTTATGCCATTCTGACTGTGTGATGCGCCCGCCACACTCGAGTGATCGATGGACAGCATTTACACGCGGACTCAAATGGAACATGTGTTTGTGCTATCTTGACGACGTTGTGGTCTTTTCACCCAATTCAACTTTGCATCTCACTCTTCTGCGTAAAATTCTACAGTGCCTTAAAAACGCCAGGCTTCAGCTTAACCAGAAAAAATGACACTTCAGGGCTTAACAACTCACCATACTTGGTCATGTCGTCTCCAAAGCTGTCATCTTTCCCGACCCTGACAAACTTCGAGCTGTTGCCGCATTTACTAAGCCGACTACAGTTCATGAGCTACGGAGCTTTGTGGGCCTGTGCTTCAATTTTTGTCGGTTTGTTCGGAACTTCGCTTCCATCATCGCTACGCTCCCCATGCTCTTTGCTGGCCCTGCGGGTCTTTCGAATTGGACAGCAGCCTGTTACAAATCTTTCGGAACATTGCGCCAACTCTACCTCACCACCCATACTGCGCAATTATGACCATACTGTGCCACCTGAAGTACACACGGATGCAAGTGGCCTCGGCCTTGGTGCAGTACTCGAGCAACGCAAACCAGGTTTTACGGAGTATGTGATCCCCTATGCCAGCTGCGCCCTCGCTAAAGCAGAAGCCAACTATTCTGTTACCGAAAAAGACTGCGTCGCGATTGTGTGGGCGTTAAAGAAGTTTTGCCTCTATTTGTACGGCTAAACTTTTGATGTGGTAACTGACCATTACGCACTCTGTTGGTTAGTTTCACTAAAAGATCTTTCTAGTCATTTCGGGCGTTAGGCACTACGCCTCTAAGAATTCGAGAATCGCGTCGTCTACCTATCCGAGCGAAAGCACTCTGACGCAGATGTGCTTTCACGATCCCCCGTGAAATAAGATGAATCAAAAATCTCAGCCGTTGAATTTCTCCTCTCTGCCGTCAGCGCCACAGACATGCCATCCTAACAGTGTAAGGACCCTTGGATTGTCTCACTCTTGAATATGCTTTCTGACACATCAACTTCCGATTACCTACGTGCTCTTCACCGCCAAGCAACGCATTTCACCATACGGGACGGTGTGCTATACCGTCGCCACTACCAAGTGACGGGTCGTAAATGGCTGCTAGTTATACCCAGCCATATGCGGTCTGATATCTGCAAATATTTTCATGCTGAGCCACAACATTCACACGCCGGTGCGCTAAAGACGTATGAGCGTATCCGTTAACGTTACTTGGCGGGGTATGTAGACATTTGTACGCAAACACATTCGCTCATGTTTCTAGTGTCAGCACTGCAAGACATTTCCTGATTCACTCAGTCAACTGACCCTTTACCATGTCCTGCACGCCCATTTGATCATGTTTGAATTGACCTATACGAACCGCTACCGCGCGCTGTTGCTGGTAATCAATGGGTGATTGTGGCTGTCGACGATCTGGAAAGGAACGCCGAAACGGCAGCGCTACTTTCGGCTAGTGTTCGTGACGTTGCAACCTTCATCTTGCTTTGGTTCGTTGTCCGTCACGGTGCACCACGGAAGCAAATAAAAGACAGAGGTCACGTATTTTGTCTGAAGCTCCGCAACAGCTCCTACATTCATGCCGTACGGTACACCGAACATCAAAAGCCTACCACCTTCGCACACATGGCCTAAAGGAACGTTTCATTAGAACTCTGGGAGCCATGCTCACTATGCGTATTCATTCCAACCACTTCAGCTGGGACGTAGTTCTTCCATTCGTGAGATACGCTTACAATACAGCGATTCAATCAACAACAGGCTTTTTTTATTTTTTTTATTTTACATGGTCGTGATCCTCAGCAAACCCGACCTAATTCTGCCATACAATACTGATGCCTCCGAGTTCAGCCCAGTTCCTCCAATGGCTGAACATGCCGAAGGTTGTCGTAGGCTTGCACGGTTCTTCACAGCCGATAATGAAGCCTTGCAAAACATCGCCATGACCGTGATCTTGTACAGGGCACTTTTCTTGTCGGTTCTTTCATGCGGTTTTGACTGCCTTTCCACTCTCCTGGACAGACTCCAAGTTTGTACCGAAGTATAGTGGCCCTTACCACGTCAATCAGCACCCCTCTTTTGTCACCTATGTGGTTGAACTGCTCAAGCTGTCCACGGACAAGCGCCGACTTGGTCGTGGGATGGTCCACGTCAGTCGCCTCAAGCCCTGCTACGAACTGCCTGTTCTTTCGCCATTTTGAATCACCAGGATGTCACCTCATAATCGCTTAGGTATTGTAGTGGTGAATTCCCAAGGCAATGACCAGTGGGGCCATTTCTTAGTGTGAAGCGCGAGCGTGTGCACGAGCTCTGCATGCTGGACCGTTCGTGTATTTTTGTCCGTACCGGCAGTCTGCCGACTACCTGGCGTCGCTAATAAATTCCTTTGCAATATATATAGATATATAGATAAATGGATAGATGGATAGATAGATAATAAGATAGATAGATAGATAGATAGATAGATAGATAGATAGATAGATAGATAGATAGATAGATAGATAGATAGATAGATAGATAGATAGATAGATACCAAAAGTGCATGCAATACGCAAAGTATTGATTCGCGTTTAAAACAGATTATTCACGCTACTAAACGACGATAATCACGTCACACACATACAGAGCGAAAGTTTGAAACTTTAATGGGACATCTATTGTTTTCACAGGTGTTTAACAAGGTATAGATAACAACATGACACTTCACAATATTGAATTGATTCAATGTACAAAGGAAAATGAACTGAACAACCATTTAGTGCAATAGGTACAAAGAAGCTGAACAATCAATAATAGTGAAAACTGCAAAGCTACTTAATTGGAAGCAAGAACCTGAAAGCATCAAATATAAAGCCATATTGATGATTACAAAACAACCTTTTCGCACGAGCCCCGAAAATGCATCGTGGCTCCTCGTGCATACCCGCACTGCTGTTGATGCCTGTGATGAGTGAAGAAAACGATGACAACGACGGAAGTTCGGGGCAAGACGCGTGTGATTTCGAGCCAACTGTGAACGAGAGGTCAGCCAATCAGCTGATGACCTGTGGTAACCCATAGAGGTGGCGTGCCACGGTTGGGCCACGTGTGACCATTACGTGGCGGTAAGCTTTGTGGCTGGGGACGAGCCGAAGCAGTGGCAGACGGAAGACAGCGGGCCGAAGCGTCGGACGCAGGCGATCCAGGTTGCGGCCAGAGAACGCGGCCGTCCACGCTGCTGCCGTCCAACCACCAGCTGGAGCGGCATTGCCGGCACGAGTACTGCATCTCGGGGCACAGCCTGGCCTGCTGTTCTCTTGCTTGCCGAGGGCACGCGGATCTCGGTGAGGCATCTCCGTGGTCAGACGTTCGGCACAGCAACGTACGTGGCCTGGCTAATGGTGAAGGTTGCGCCGAGCATCGCGTCTCGACGCAAGCTGTTCGCTGGACGGGCTGGCCATTTACACGCATGGAGCATCGAGTCTCCGATGCATTCAAAACATCACAATGCCGTAACCTTGTTCATTACCTAGGTTTAACACTTGCATGTTACAGAGATAGTTTCTGCACGTTATTGATTCTCAGCAAATCAATCGATTGGGCTGGGGTGTCTTGTTTCTATATCTTTCTGCATAGTGTGGAGTTTTACAAGTTAGCGTTTAGTAGGATGCCTTATGCAAGGATTTTTCACTATCCCCTTCGGTCACAAATAATGATGCATTGTCTGGAGATGTGTGACATTTGCATGACATGATTCCAAACCACGGAGCATTACATTTCAAGAAAGAAAATGACGAAATGCTTTTATTTCAGTAAGCTGCAGTAAAAAGTAATTAGCACGTAACTAATTATCTAATTATCCGGCAAACAGGCTGATTCTATGCTTGCAGCCCCACCGCAGTGGTTTAGTGGCAAAGGTACTCCGCTGCTGACCCGCCGCTCGCAGGATCAAATCTCGGCTGCGGCAGCAGAATTTTTGATGGAGGCGAAAGTGATGTAACCCCGTGTGCTCAAGTTTGGGTCCTCGTTAAAGAACACCAGGTGATCGAAATTTGTAGTGTCCTCTACTACGGCGTCTCTCATAATCAAATCAGGGTTTCGGGACGTTAAACCCCACAAATCAATCAATCTATATTTGGATAAAAAATAAGTCCTAAATGCATGCACACTTTTTTGTTGTATTCTTTTCAAGTCAAAGAAAACTGTTGATGTTGGTCCTGGAAGGAGGCACGTCGAAATAATGTTGAACCATAAAGTGTATCCAGCGAAGCGATCCCCTGCAGCAAACGCAGCCAAATGAAGTTAAATTATCGCGAAATGTTCACCAAGGAATCTTAGACGAATATCCACCCTAAGTTTCAAGCCACTTGAAGAAACATGCGGTGCGTAACGTGCCATCGAAGTTGGCGCGTACATTTATTTGCACACCGTTACTGAAAAATACATGAATTTTTCACGCATGTTATTTGCCATTACTGCTGAGTTGCAAGGAATGGCCCACATTCCCTGACCACTTCTTTTGTGTTTTTTTGCATTTCTATCATGATAAAGGCATATATTGAGTTCTCCCAAAAGGGGAACTCTAGCGGAAAAAATTTTGAATATGATTCTTTGCTACGAATTATTAAGGGAAGTTTCGAAACGAGAGGCACTTTCGTGAGGAACTGGAAAAATATTTACGAAAAATCTAGCTTCTAACACGTTTCAAAAAACGCGTTAGATGCTCTAGCGTTGGTTACGCGTTCAAGTGGTTTGATTGATTGAATGGTTTGCGGGATTTGTGTCCCAAAAGCACCATATGATTCTGAGAGACGCCGTAGTGGAGGGCTTCGGAAATTTCGACCACCTGAAGTTCTTCAAATTGCACCTAAATCTGAGCATCCAGGCCTATAGAATTTTCTCATCCATCAAAAATGCAGCTTCCGCAGCCGAGATTCGACCCTGCTCCGTGTACTGGTCAGCAGCTTAGAACGTAAGCTTCTAAATCACCGCGGCGGGGCGCTGAAGCGCTTTGGCAAGCGTTCAGTCGGCTATGCGTAACTGTCTTGCAATGCGTTGAAATATAAGGGAGCCGGTCGGCCCCAAAAGCTACGGATGGAAAGCAGAATATTATTGCCATAGCACAATATTTACGATCATATGCGTAAAGAACAATATTAGCTAATTAGCCCCAACTTTCCCTCAAGAGAGAGAAGGGTTAGGCGTTCCTTTGGACGGATAATTGCCATATTAAGGCGAGGCAATCAAACGAAAGTAGGGTGCATCGGATTCGCACTGAAGCTGACCTTTCTATCTTTCGATAGATCTGGTCACTTATCTATCTAGGAAACACTGCGCATCATCATGTCGTCTTATTTTAGTATCAATAACTTAGATTTCTTCTTGAATAACTCTGCCATATCAGGAATTCACATTAACGCGCGTAGTCTAAGAAAAAATTATGATGAAATAAACGCTCTTTTACATTCTTTCAAAAGTTCCTTTTCCCTCGTCTGCATCTCGGAAACATGGCTTACACTAGAGGATCAAAACTTGTTTGGCTTACAAGGTTACTTATCAGAATACTGCAATCGCACATCAAGTAGCCATGGTGGCGCAGCCATTTTTATTTCACCTACTTTGCCCTATAAACGCAGATCTGACCTTCATATTGTCGTCGATAGCTGCGAATCTGTTTAGCTAGAACTAGACAAGCCTTCATCCACAGGTAAACTTATCATTGGAACTATCTATCGGTCGCCTTCATCGTCAATTTCTGAAAGTCTCTATGCTGTCCTTGAAACATTATCAAGTGAACGTAAAAATGTTGTTATTGTGGGTGACTTAAACATTGATTTACTTGAAGATACTTCCAATCGCGTTGAATATGCAAATTGTTACCAAGGTTTGCTTACGAGTCCTTAATCACACTTCCAACTAGATGCATTCCTGGCCGCAGTAGCACACTCATTGACCATGTTCTGTCTAACTTTCTTTCACCTGAAGACAGTAGTGTTCTTAAAGTAAATATTACTGGCCATTACCCTGTTTTCTTCTCATGCAAAAACTTCAAGCATAATCGCAATTTAAGATTTTCTAAATCTATTCTAAACAAAGAAGAGTATGTGAACCGCGTAACAGATGTCGACTGGTCTTTCATTGAAACATGCACTGATGCCAACTTCGCTTTTGATTTTCTTTTGTCTCGCATATGCAAATGCATTCATGATAGCGTCACGGTAGTAAAATGTAAAAGAATATACTCAGCACCACATAATCCCTGGATAACGATCAGTCTATTGACATGCATGCGTAAAAAAGAAAACCTCTACAACAAAGTCAAATGCCGTCCTTTCAATATGAATCTAAAACATCGTTACACCCTCTATTCTAATACTCTCAATAGACTCTTAAAAGCAGCTAGAAAAATTTATTACGAAGAAAAAATAGCGCGTGCTGGCAACAACTCTAAAGAACAATGGAAAATTATTAGCTCCTTCCTAAACAAGAACACGTCCGAATTACCTATCACTGAGCTTCAAATTGCTGACCATGTCTTAGATCAGCCAATTGACATTGCGAATGAATTCAACTCATTTTACTCTAAACAAGCTTCTAGTACACCCCCATTGTCCAATAAATCTCAGGTCCGCTCTTCACAATCTTTCTACCTCTTCCAAACAGACCCTAACAAAATTATCAGCATTATTCATAATCTTGAAGTAACCTCTCCTGGACTGGACGGAATTCACTCATCCTACATTATGCAAATTGCCAGCTATATTGCCGTCCCTCTATCCCGCATTATCAATCTAATATTCAAGACAGGTACATTCCCATCACAACTAAAACAGGCCAAAATAATACCAGTGTTCAAAAAAGGCGAGAGAACTTCCATATCTAATTGTCGCCCCATAGCTATCCTATCATTTTTTAGTAAAATAATAGAAAAGTGTATTGAGAAACGTATAACTAATTACTTGTTTAAGTTTTCCATTTTAACTCCTAGTCAGTTTGGTTTTCGACCTGCTTCCTCGACTAATCTTGCATTGTTAACTTTCACTGATAAGATTAAAAAAGCTATTGATTCTGGTGAATTAGCTGGAGCACTGTTCATTGACCTAACCAAAGCTTTCGACTCACTTAATCACAGCATCCTGGAAACCAAACTCACGGCCATTGGTATTGTTGGACCTGCCCTTACACTCATTAAAAGTTACCACTATAATAGACAGCAGGCTTTCTATATTCGCTCTACTTTATCAGATTTTCTTACTACTAATCAGGGTGTTCCTCAAGGGTCCATTCTTGGCCCGCTTTTATTTTTAATTTACATGAATGACCTTCCCCCTTTTCTTTATGCCGATGACACTACAATACTAGCCACTGGTAAATCAATTGACTCTTTAACGCTAAAATTACAAAAAGATCTAAATAACATCTTGAGCTGGTGTCTCACGAATTCCCTCAGTACTAACCCTAAGAAAACTAAGTTTTTGATATTCCACTCAGCTAACAAAGTTCTTCCCTCCCAAATTTCTATTAAACTAAATGGCTCACTCATTAACTCTGACAATGAATGATCTTTCTTAGGAATCGTTCTCAACAGCAACCTAAATTACTCTAATCATTTTATTCATTTGCGCAAAAAACTAGCATTCGGTGTCAGGATTCTAATCAGAGCACGTTACTACTTCCACATTTCAACTCTAATCAAGTTATGTTATGCTTCCATTCACAGCCATATTAATTATTGCGTCACCACTTGGGGAACTACATACCTCACCCACTTATCTCCCATTCAGCACATTCAAAACCAAGCCATCAGACTAATGACTTTCAGTTCATATCGTTCTAGTGCATCACCATTACTTCGTAACTTCGAAATACTTTCTACTGTTAGTTTATTTGAATATCACCTCATTATCATGCTGTTTAAGTCATTGCACCATCTTGTCCCATCAAGCGTCTTTTATCCTAATGCTTTGTCTAACTTAAACCGTACTAGATTCGCTTCAAATGGAAATTTACTACTACCTACTATCCGCACTAATTTTGGTCGCCACACTACATATTTCTCAGCATTATTATTATGGAATTCATTGCCATCTCACATCAAGCAATGCTCGACTATTGGCACATTTAAAAAACAATTGTGTTCGTACTTGATAAACTACTAGATGTTTTTATCTTGTTATATTGTTTATTCCACTCTTCTTTTTACTTGTTTCTTAGTTAGTGTTGGTTTTATCAATTTACTCATCTCTCTGTTTCCACTGTTACTGCTAATTGAGTAAATTTTGTAATCCCATTTTGAACAGGAGGCGCCCTGCAGCCTTGTGCTTTCGGACCTCCTCCTGTATATATACTTTGTATACAGTTCCTTTTTCTGTACTAATAGCTGAAATAAACTGAAACTGAAACTTCGGGTGAACTAGAACTTTTCAAGTTAACATTTTACATGTATATTATTTACGTTCTTCAAACTTGGTGCTTTCATAGTGATATACAGAGATAGCGAGACCAGCAAATTATTTAATAAAGAAAGATTTTTTTTATTTACAAGTAGATGAACGATACACGATGTCGCCGGCTGCCCCTCATGAAGTATGCGATTAAATTTGTCGAGAGCAATTTCTCACTTACCTTCATCGCTGGATCTTGACGTGTCCAGCGCTAACTACTTTTCCATACAATTTCACACTACTCGTATAGGAGATCCAGATAGCTAAGAACACTTTATTCGCTGCAGTGAAAAGAGAAAAATAACATTTATAATCTGAGCATTATCAGCAATGACAGACCTACATGTCAGTTGGTGACGTCTAGGTACTCCTACATGTGAATCTTTCTTTTTATTGTGAGATAGTCTTTTATATCAAACGGGAGCCACGGGAACGGCCGCGCCAGCAGCACGTGTAAGTGATCTCTGCACCTATCTGCCTATACCTTTAGCAATTTTGGTTCTAGGAGGGTCAGAGTGGTGTCTATTTGTTTGTGAAGATACAAGGAATTCAACCGCTACAAATACTGCTATTACAAACGAAAATTTTAAATTTTAGGAGCGGAAAACAGTGTGAATCTGTGAAAACAACAACAGTCAGACCACGTGTTTTTTTTACGATCGCTTGTAGCTTCGTTAATATTCTACCGGGAAACTTCTTACTTATAAAGTTGAAAGTCCTTGGGGTAGATCTGATGCTACTGAAGTTTGATCAGGCTAGGTTTAATAGTTCCAGAGTTATTCCGCAATCAATTTCAAGCCTAATCACTAAAAAGAATAAATTGGTAATATCACCTTGCAAACCCATTTAAATTTTGTCCGCTTAATATAATAATAAACCGCACCCCATCGGCTACCAGAAGGCCCAATTCCGTACACTCTAGGCTCTTAATTAAGCTGGTATTGAGCAAAAAGCTCCTTTCATTAAAACAAATTTTCAAAAGGAGCTACAAACGCCACCGAAAAATAGCTAATATCATCTTTTAGAACACAAGAGTCCGGTTTTTCCGTGTAAAAATAATTTTGATAGCTTAAGTTAACCGGAAGATACAGAGTTAGAAAGAATATAACGAAAACCGCTAATAAACGTGTGGCACCCGCGTCTTCCCTCGCTCAGAGGAGGAGGGTGGCTCACTGCTCGGGAGAAAGGTACGCCCGTCAGATCAAAGTCCTGAACCACAAGTTTTTTTTCCCTTACGATCGCTTTTAACTTTGCAAATAACCTACCGGGAAACTTCTAACTCATACAGTGCAAAGCCCTAATGGTAGACTTGTCGCCGCTTAGGTTTCATCAGGACAGGAGTAATAGTACCGGAACTATTTCGTGACCAAAATTAATCCTAATCACTAAAAAGAATAATTTGGTAACATCACCTCACAAACGAATTTAAATTTTGTCCACTTAATATATCAATAAACAGCAACCCATAGGCTAATCGGAGGCCCAACTCCGTACTCTCTAGATCCTTAATTAAGGGGGTAATCAGCAGAAATCTCATTTCAATAAAACATTTTATAAAAATAACCATAAACTTGACTGATACACCGCTGAAACCTACATTTAGAACATAACAATCCGGGTGCGGCGATGGCGTAGTGGTTAGAGCATCCGCTTTGCATGCAAGAGGTAAGTGGTTCAAATCCCGGTGCCGCGCAGTTCCCAACCGGGGAAAAAAAATCCGCGTGTTGATGGAACTGCATTAAGAGGCCTGGGGTGCGGCCTCACCGGTAACAACCACCGGGAACGCACTCCCTCACCATAGAAGGATTGGACACCCTGGCGCAGTATCTGGCCACTACCTCGCACATGCATACGTCAAATAACTCACGGCCCTCAGTTCCCAGCAGCTGCGAAGCAACTGAACATGGCGGCGGTCAGATCTGCAACGCAGCTGAGGGTGCTAAGAATCTCGGGACTACAGGCCGCCTTAGGAACCTGAACTTGGCAACGTTTAACGCTAGAACCTTATCTAGTGAGGGAAGTCTAGCTGTACTATACGAGGAGCTAGAGGGTGTTAAATGGGATATAATAGGGCCCAGTGAGGTTAGGAGGACAGATGAGGCCTATACTGTTCTGCAGAACGAGCACGTCCTTTGCTATCGGGGCTTGGCAGACAGAAGAGAACTGGGAGTGGGGTTTCTAATTCACAGAAACATAGCTGGCAACATAGAGGAATACTATAGCAATAATGAAAGGGTGGTAGGTATTGTAATTAAACTGAATAAAAGATACAAGATGAAGGTAGTACAGGCTTACGCGCCTACATCCAGCCATGATGACGCTTCAGTTGAAAGCTTCTATGAATACGTGGAATCGGCAATGAGTAAGGTAAAAACACAGTATACTATAGTGATGGGCGACTTTAATGCAAAGGTAGGGAAGAAGCAAGCTTGAGACCAGGCAGGAGGAGATTATAGCATCGGCACTAGAAACGCCAGAGGAGAGCTACTAGTAGAATTCGCAGAACGCAATAATTTGCGGATTTTGAATAATTTCCGAAAACGAGAAAACCGCAAATGGACATGGAGGAGCCCTAATGGCGAAAATAAGAACGAAATAGACTTTATAATGAATGCACACCCAGGAATCGTGCAGGATGTGGAAGTAGTTGGCAAGGTACCATGCAGTGACCATAGAATGGTACGGTCTCGAATTCGCCTAGACTTGAAGAAGGAACGATAGAAACTGATACGCAAGAAGCCAATCAATGAGCTATCACTGAGAAGGAAAGTACAGGAATTCAGAGTGTCGCTGCAGAACAGGTACTCGGCTCTTAGTGAGGAAACCAACGTTAGCGTAGATACAATGAATGATAATCTAACGAGTATCATTACGGGGTGTGCAGTGGAAGTTGGAGGCAGGGTAGTTAGACAGGAGACTGGCAAGTTTTCCCAGGAAACTAAGAACCTAATTAGGAAGCGTCAGAGCATGAAAGTGTCAAGTACAACAGACAAAATGGAACTGGCAGAGCTTTCAAAGTTGATTAATAGGCGTAAAGTATGCGATGTAAGAAGGTATAACATGGAGAGAATTGAGCACGCTCTGAAAAACGGAGGAAGCGTCAAAGCAGTGAAGAGGAAACTTGGGATAGGCAAAAGTCGGATGTATGCACTTAGGGACAAAGGAGGCAAAATAACTACCAATATGGATAGGATAGTTAAAATAGCGGAGGCGTTTTACAGAGATCTGTACAATAGCCGAGACAACCACGACCTTAATACTATAAGAACTAGCAGTAACCCAGATGACACCCCACCAGTAATGATAGAAGAAGTCAGAAAAGCTTTGAAGAGCATGCAAAGAGGTAAAGCTGCTGGTGAGAATCAGGTAACATCAGATCTGCTCAAAGATGGAGGACAGATTGTGTTAGAAAAACTAGCCACCCTGTTTACGAGGTGTCTCCTGACGGGAAGGGTACCAGAGTCTTGGAAGAACGCTAACATCATCTTAATACATAAGAAAGGAGATGACAAGGACTTGAAGAATTACAGGCCGATCAGCTTGCTCTCTGTAGTATACAAGCTATTTACAAAGGTAATTGCTAACAGAGTAAAGAAAACATTAGAATTCAATCAACCAAAGGAACAAGCAGGATTTCGAACAGGCTACTCAACAATTGACCACATTCTTACTATCAATCAGATAATTGAGAAATGCTCAGAGTATAACCAACCACTATACATAGCCTTCATAGATTACGAGAAAGCGTTTGATTCAGCAGAAATATCAGCCGTCATGCAGACACTGCGGAATCAGGGCGTAGATGAAGTATATATAAACATTCTGGAAGAAATCTACAGGGGATCAACTGCTACTATAGTGCTTCATAAAGAAAGCAACAGAATACCAATCAAGAAGGGTGTCAGGCAGAGGGACACAATCTCCCCAATGCTATTTACCGCGTGCTTACAGGAGGTTTTCAGAAACCTAGAATGGGAACATTTAGGGATAAGAGTTAATGGACAATACCTTAGTAACCTGCGCTTCGCCAATGATATTGCATTGCTGAGTAACTCAGGGGACGAATTGCAACTCATGATTACGGAGTTAGACAAGGAGAGCAGAAAGGTGGGTCTTAAAATTAATCTGCAGAAAACGAAAGTAATGTACAACAACCTCGGAAAGGAACAGCGCTTCGAGATAGGTAATAGTGCACTTGAAGTTGTAAAAGACTATGTCTACTTAGGGCAGGTAATAACCGCAGAGCCTAAACACGAGAGTGAAGTAACTAGAAGAATAAGAATGGGGTGGAGTACATTCGGCAAGCACTCTCAAATTATGACAGGTAGATTGCCACTATCTCAAGAGGAAGGTATATGACAGCTGTATCTTGCCGGTACCTAGCTACGGAGCAGAAACCTGGAGACTTACAAAGAGGGTTCAGCTTAAATTGAGGACAACAGCTATTCGGAACTGCAGAAAACGCTCTGTGTGCTGGCAACACTGGTAAAGTAACAAAGACGGCTCCGCTTAACAGAGTCAACGCGGCACTTTCGCTTCTTGATTATAGCTTGGATCACGTTGCTTTGCCGCAGACAGAAAGGTTGCTGGCCACGGACACCCTCATTCTCATCGGTATAAAGTATTTCACAGGCGGAACAACGGCAGTAGTTGCGCTGCACGCGCAATAATCGGACCGCATCGGCGAACCACATCCTGCAGATTTGCTTCAAATTGAGGAACCTGTCTAGTGATCGCGAGGTTGAAGGAGACGAATGCTCATGCGTAGCGGACCTCTCTGAAATGGGCTAGCACTTTCGCGCTTTGTTTCTACAATGCTACAAGCAAACCCTTAACAGTTTCCGACGTAACTATGCTGCTACTCGCGCTGCCGATTGCATGCGTCCTGTTGAGTTCCCTTGTCCCGTCAAAAGCTGATTATGCATGCTGTTCACTTGATTAAGGGCGAGCTATGCTTGGGCCAGTGTGACTTTAAATAAATGAAATATTAGTTTTGATCGCAATAGTAGTCCTCCATTATTTTCACTCATCGATACATATTATTAAGTTTCTAATGAATAAGGTCATCAATTTCCGAACACTTCCCTCTCGTGGTTGCAGTAGTTGACGTTGAGAGCAGATATATCACGTGCACTACACACGCTAGCAATACATGGTAATGATATATATATATATATATATATATATATATATATATATATATATATATATATATATATATATATATATATATATATATATATGGTGGGAGTAATAAATCAATGGACCAGTTAGTCTTCGTAAAGGTATGGGATATGGCACAACGGGAGCGTTGTCAACAAGGATAAATATATTTATTTCCCAACAGTTTCGGGAGGGGTCCTCCCTTCATCAGGGGATGAGTTCTACTGACATAAGCTTCCAAACTTCGCTGCTGCCGCGTCCCTCTCGCCTTGAAAGATGTTTGCGAGAGTGAGAGGGAACTAAAAAAGGAAATGAAAAATAAAAACGGGAAAGAAAAAAGACGAAAAAGAAAAAAGAAAGTAAAAAAGAGGAAGACCCACTGTCAACACTGAGAACGAAAGCAACCGTCCGTGTACGTCCACACACATATATATATATATATATATATATATATATATATATATATATGGTGCAGCAAGAAAGTAATGCTGGTCCCGGTAGAATAAGAGAAAATAGAGTACGACGCCCGTCGGTTTTGCACGGTATAGTTTCTGACGTTTCGGCTGGTCCACCAGACGGCTCCTGCCCATGACAAGTTATCTTTTCACCCACTTTTCTTTCTTCACAGGGACATTACAACTCGGTGTAAGAACTTCCCCTAGACTTTCCTTGGTATCAGTGTCTGTTACATCCTATAAAGAATGTGTAAAACACGGAAAAAACGAGCCCTTAAGTACCCAATAATATATATATATATATATATATATATATATATATATATATATATATATATATATATATATATATATATATATATATATATATATATATATATATATATATATATATATATATATTATACATATATATATATATATATATACATATACTCTTTAGCTTCGCGAGCGCGTTTGTGTGTGTATATACACACATAGAAATTTAAAAAAATTCGGGGGGAGGAGGAATTACAGCTGCCTATTTTTAGAACAGGTAGCACTACGACTTGGGCAGAAAAGAAACCTATGCGAAAATTATACTCGCCCACGTAACGCAACTAATTTCCTAGAGCATTAGCTTATATAATTTAAAGTACACTCCGTGCTTAGAAAAGCCCACATATTGATTACTTTGCACACACACGCTAAATATTGGTGCACTCACTGAAGAGAAATAGGTCCTCGTCAGCGGAATCACTAGAAAGAAACTACCACAGTGCCCTTTATTTTCCCTATGCGCAAATTTCCAATTTAAGCTCTTCTCCGGTACGCAGCGTCTCCCTAATTTGGGAAGTAATAGAACAATAATAGTTGCTATCTTTTTACTGCTGTGCACGCACTGCGGTGCTCTGCAATGGCTTCTGGACGTCGCTCTCTTCTTTTACGAGCTCACGCGTGCAGCATGGTGAAAACAAAGGAGCTATGTGGCCTCTTCTCAACGTGCGCAACCTGGTGATATGTTTAGTAGAGGGACTTGTTGGGTTAGTTGGTTGAATTTTAGCGAGCTTATGGCGCGAAAAAAAAACACGACAGAAGTACAAGCGCTTCTCCTCTTGTGTTTTTTTCGCACCATAAGCTCGTTAAGACTGGTGACATATCTCGTGTCAAGGTTGACCTAGTTAGCACCGTTTTTAGGCGCGGATGCTAGGGGGGGGGGGGGGGTGAGTGCTCACTTGAAGCCGCGAATACTACTCGGACACAATTCTCCGCTATGGCACCAAATTAGTAGCTTCATCAACCATGCGACATATGAGAGCGATTTTCCATAAGGTCTATCGGTGACATGTTACGTAGCGATAACCCCAGAAATCGCAAAGATTTTTTTGCTGTAGTTGGTAAAACCGCTAAATAATGTATGCAAAGTTTTCAACACGTTTATTATTGTTAACATTATAAGAAAATCAGTGTGGTATTGTGGTTAGCAGAAAATAATAATAACTTGAACGTCAAAGTGGCGAGTAAATACTTCAAGCACTCCTAAATTTACAAATTTCGCTGATGTATATACGCCCTCGCACACATACAAAGGCACGCACGAAAGTAGAGAAAATCTAGTTGAACCTTAACACAAGCCATAAAAAATGTCTGGCTATGCCCTGCAAGCAATGACCACTGCGTCTGCTTATTATTGTCGTGAACTGCTGCGAGAGAAGTGTTTTGTTTGTGTGGAGAACGTTAGGCAGCCCTTCAGTTGCCACGCAGAAGCATAGAGGTCACGTTCATGTGGTTTTGCATTTCGCTGACATCAGTAGAAATAGAAAGCTAGAAACTGTCTAATCGGCCGTTTCGCAAATCGTTCCGGATGTTTCTAACTGAAAATTTTTGCGCGGGTTCTTTTCTTTGGAAGTTAGTTAGACAACCTTGTGTAATTAGGCTTAAAACCAGGCCCCCAAAAGTAGTGGGACAGTCCATGCTACATTCAACAGCATGCATGCATTTCGTCACATCGTCATTTAGGGCAACAACATATCTTGAAGCTATTGCTATTGCTACCTCGTGCACCTTCTGCACACATTTTTCGTGAAAACCAATATGTAGCAACCACCGCCCCCCACTCTCCTCCTAACAACTACTTCAAAGAAAAATCACTGCGCTATTTTAGGGCAACATGTGCGTGTGTTTGAAGTATAAGTTTCCGAAACCACATCGTTTTAACAATGGGTACATGTCCTCCACTTCTCATTGTGATTGCCTTATATCACGCGCGGCTCAAAACGGAGGTCAGAATTGTCGATAATACTTACCGGTCATAGATGTAAATCCAAGCAGAAGCGGCATGTGCCGACCGCACAAGAAGTAGCGTACCAAGAAGCTCTCTGCTTCGTCCTGCGCACGAGAAGACAAACGGCTGGAACGGCGGCTGGAACGTTGAAACGAGTGTAACTTGCGGGCCGACCAGACGCCTAACGACGTTATACCGACGTAGTACATCATGACGCAAAGCGCTGCAAAAGTGTTGAGAGCCATCTGTTCTGATTCAATACCTTCACTTTTCTTCTATGATGGATCATACCCATTGCGTGGTTACAAACAACAATATTCAATCAGAGAAAGTTAATTGCAATAAATAGTATTGGACAAGAAAATTCCCAAGTGAATACCATATGGAAAAACTTTCTCATAGACATTCGAAAGTTCTCTTTGGATGAACAAGCATACCACAGACGCTGTGCAGGAGAAGATGTCCTTGGAGAAGGACAGAAAAAACAAAAAAGACACACACAAACACACCATCAGCCTAAATTAATTTATCAGTATTTTCTTCGGGCAAATAACCAACAGTGACGTGTAGGAGTGTTTTAGTTTGGCGTTGTTACGGACTGCTCTGCACAAAGTAGGCATGCTAAGCTATAGCGGAACGCCAGTTCACTTTCTTTATTAAGTACGTCCAGACTTAGCTCTAGGTTCCGCGTTCACCGACTTTCTTCCGACAATAACCATCTGCCCCATTCCAAACAAGCTGCGTAGCGGCAGAGACACTGCAACAGTACAGAGAGCGAATTCGTATTCATGAACGGAATGCTACGCTAGGGCTCATGGGGGCAAACGTGCTGCAGGATCCGATGGAATCTGACTGCAGGTGTTGTGTAACCTGGCTGAAAGGGAGCGCAAAAGCTTTCTCGAGGGTCTCATTGGAACTTCAAGTTGTGGTGCCCTCTGTCACAGCTGGCTAATGGCTGTTGTAGCACCAGTAGCGATAAGAGACTAGCACAGAACTTTCCTCGTTCAGGCCAGCCTCCTTCGCATCGTTCGCCTGCAAATTGACGGAGATAGTGGCTTAGGTAAGCTTGAAGTGCATTGCTGCCCATTTCAACTATTTCTCTGAGCAACAGTGTGGCCTTCCTTTTTGGGTGCGTGTTTCACAGGCATTCTCTAACTACCGACTGCTATTCACATGCATCTCTCCTTCCACAGTAAATTAGGATAGTCTCACGATTCCCGGTTTCGCAACTTTTTTTGAACTGTTCATATAGTGAGAATGAATGTGTTGTCTGATTTTTATTGATGTATTTATTTTGGAACAATCGTGTAACATAATATATTATCCATAGGAAGTTCCTTTTTTTATTCATCCCTCCCGTTATTTGCAAAGACGCCGTGAAATATAGCTCTTCTTGTAGCTTTTCTGTTACCTATGATTGTATAGCCCACCTAACCCAAATAATTTATGTCACTTCCTGTAATAACCACACCCTTTCAAACTGTCCACATCGATGGACCTGAAGGTTTGTATTAGTATGTACAAATAAATAAATATGCGAATAAATAAATGCAAATAAATAACTGAATAAGTTAGTGAGCCCTGAATGATCATGGCCGGTGTTCCATCGGGGTAGGTGCTAAACCTATTCCTGCTCAATGCGCCTTCAATCAATAACGTCTCTTTAAGTGCAGTGAAACAATATAGAGAATGTCGTTTTGTATTTTTTGCAGGGCGAAACGAGTAGGTATATTTCAACACTTCATATATACTCAGAAGTGTTCTTAGATATGCTAGCGTTACATTTACTTTATTGCAGAATAAATTCTCCACTTCAAGATATGCGCCCGACAGTGGGCGACATCAAATTTCACAGCCAATAAAATCTATTCTGACCCCAACGCAATGGCGATGAATTGCTAGGCTGGTGGTATTGTTTACACCACGTACATTCACTTTCGTAAGTGACACTTAAGCAGGCACACATCTATGCGAAAACACTTTGCAGATGAAGGTTGAGCCGTGGTACTCGTGAAAACTGTGATATTTCTAAAGGCAGTCATTTTGATTGATTGATATGTCGGGTTCGACGTCCCGAAACCACTAATGATTATGAGAGATGCCCTAGTGAGGGGCTCCGGAAATTTCGACCACCTAGGGTTCTTTAACGTGCACCCAAATCTAAACACACGGGCATACAACATTTCCGCCTTCACTGAAAAGGCAGCCGCCGCAGCCGGGATCATATCCCGCGACCTGCGGGTCAGCATTCGAGTACCTTAACCTCTAGACCACCGCGATCGGGCGGCAGTCATTTTGAAATGAGCGAAGAGTTATTTATGACACACTATATCTAAACGCAAAAATATAGCAAAAAAGAGTGTTGGCGTCCGGGTCGGCAAACGTCGTATTAGAAAAAACAATGTGTCCGTGACCGCAAAAGTGAAAGATATTTATCCGGTTCTATAGAGAAATGACGCACGCAGTATGCGTCGCTTGAAAGGGCTCGGTATAAGAGCCATCTTATTGCTTGAAGCTGTTAATGTAAAAACCACTATATGAATGACATGTAACGGGAGGAGTCTTAACACGTGCTATAACGTGAGGCAAAACCGCAGAACTTGCTTGCTTGCTTGTTCCTTTCTTTTGTGGCTCTCACCCACTAAGGGGGATTGGCCAAGAAGCCAGTGGTTAATGCAAGTCAATACCTTTAGGTTTTCTAGACTAGGGGAATATAATTACTGTGTTTTGACTGTGAAATTAATTTGGCGCAATGTAAAAAAAGAGAAAGAAAAAAGGGGGGGGGGAAATAATAAAATTTGTTGAGTATCTGTGGTGGAATCATTATATGAAATTCTCCTGAAAGTTGAATCATTGCAGTGTATCAGTTAAATAATAAGTGGTAGTGTGACTAGTAGAATTCGAGAGCTGATGGCTGACTCAGCAAGGTAATCTTCTTGTGTTATATATGAATTCGCAGAGAGCGCCGCAGATGTTCCTGTCGCTATGTCCCAATGAAATGGCCCCAAAAGACAAAATATTGGGAGTATTAAGTGATACTCTTAATTTTCTGAATAAAATTTCGAAGCAGTTTTTTATTTGATTTTTGAATTGGTGACATGTGATAAGAAAATGGTCGATATGTTCAGGTTCGTTACAGCTTGAGCACAGAGGGGATGGCACCAGACCAGACCTGTTTAAGTAGAAATTAAGAGGTGGTACACGGCAACGTAATTTTGTTACCAAGACTTATAATTTACGCGTGGGACATCATTTATTATTCCATGTGAATTGCAGGTGCGAGAAATCTGGATTCGGTATCATGGTTTTTGATGAGTCTTCAAGAAGGGAAAGTTTTCTAAACCTCGCTGCTGTTACATAAGCTGTAGGAGGCATGATTGGCACAATCGGAAGATCAAGAGATGTTCGCGCAAGTTTGTCAGCCATCTCGTTTATAAATATACTACGATGGCCTGGCACCCATATCATTCGTACTAGACGAATGTTTGCTGGGATTAATGATTTAAAAGTCTCTAGTACTGCTGATGTCAACGACGATGATAAGAATGAACACACGGAATACGAGTCAGTCACTATCACAGCTGTCGAATGAGTCGCAGGAAGTTTACGAATAGCTAGTATAACGGCCGTTAATTCCGCTTCAAATATTGGTGTATAATCTGGGAGGCGTAATGAAAATGACCAGAATAATGAGAAAGAAAAAATACCCACACCTGCCTTCTCGCCACTCATAGATGCATCTGTTGCAATTACTGTATTAGTACCTAATTGAGACAGGTGTTGTTCTAATAAACCAATCAAATATTTAGAGGGCAAGTGTTTAGCGTTCATGGGGAAGATATCGTCTAATTCTATTTGCACTTGGCCGATTGGTTTGACAGATGGTGTGATCTCGAATATATTAACATTTAAAGCATCTAGAAGTGTTTGAACAAATAGCACTCGGGGTTTATATACACGGGACCAATGCTCATTGAAAAAGACACCAGGCTCGGCAAAGAATACAAATTGTCGCCTTCTTAAAGTGGATTCAGAAAAATTTAAATAGGTGTTTACTGTTAAAATACGAAATCTGCAAGCAAGGGTGGGTATCCGAGCTTCTTGATACAAAACATTGTTAGCTGTGAATTTTAGCACACCTAAACAACTACGTAGGGCTTCCCGCTCTAAGAGAATGAGGGGGTTTATTTTGTATGCTGGTCCACCAGAGAATAGTACACATCCGAATTCAAGAATCGGACGAACGTACATGCGATAAATCATGATCATCGTATCTCTGCGAAGACCGGAACGGAGGCGGCCAAGCCTACTTATCATTCCAACAGCGCGTGTAGCCTTAATTTTAATACATTCAATGTGGTCACGCCAGCTCAGTTTTTGATCGTACAGTACACCCAGATATTTAATACAATTAACCTGGGGTATTATTTTTTGATGGTACTGAAGAGAAATAGTAACTGGTGCGTCCAACGGAAAAACTATTATAGCACTTTTAGTTACGTTCAGGTTCATATGAATTTTCTGAAACCAGGTTTCCAATGTTGCCAAATAACACTGTGAAGTCGAATGTAGTGAATGAATATCGTTGTCAGATGCAAAGAACGCGATATCATCTGCATATACATATACGTGTACCTTATTATTCTGTGGTATTGAACTTAACAAAATGTTAAATAGCACAGGCGATAGAACAGAGCCTTGAGGAACACCTCTCGTTTGGCTATACTTCGGCGTGGAAATACCTCGTTGGAAGCAATAAAATTTTCTGTCTTTTAAAAATTCGTATATCCAATTTGTTATGTACTGCGGGAACGTAAGCTCTTTTAGGACATTGATAAGAATAGCATGTTCAACAGTGTCATATGCCTTGGCTAAATCAAGGCATATGACAAGGCTAAATCAAGGCATACCGCAGAACTATGCCAGGTGCGAAAACGTGTGTATTGTGCAACTACAGGGTGTAGCAAAGGCCCACCCACTACAAAGTGCTTAGAAGTATTAAATCGTTATCATAGGAAAACGCGCCAACATAGCAAAAAACAGTGTTTGGCTCGTGTATTGCTTGATGGACACGTAGTGGGCTCTGCGCTCATGCACACAAGAGCAGAAGGAAGAATTGTGGTGCATAAAGCGCCTCATAATACGAGAGAGATTTCGAAGGCGCACCATAATTTGAGACTCTGGTAAAATATTAACCACTCACCTAAACGAATATCGACACCTCTTGTTCTCTTGGCGTGGGAAGTTCTGGTCAGCCCACAAATAGGAAGTTCTTTTAACGAAATTATGCTCTAGAGTCCCAAAACTAAATTATTACGTGTATAAAGCTGGTCTGGCTTCTCCCCCTCTTTCCTCATTGTGTAACAAGAATCACACAATCGAGCAAAAATTTGGATCATGTTGTCGCTTCAAGTTACTGAGGAAAAACCTTCCAAAAGCTCTTTTTATTCTAAATAAATAGGATTTCAGTATTCCTAATATTGTCTTCTTGAGAGCTTCCTTATTACGTCATTGTAAACGGGATATGTGTTCGGCTATGGAAATATGCTTAATCAAATCAACGGAATGGTTGTGATCGCATGTTTATCGCTCAGCAAAATTTAGTTTCGTCGAACCCTTTTATGGTTCACTATATTTGCAAATAGATTACGATCCTCTCTGTTTACCTTTTAGTTTTTTGGCTGATCCCCCAGAGTGAGTGTGAGCCATGCATTTAGGCCAATATGGTCATATTCATCGTCATCATCCTGAAGCACCTTTCTACGTGCTGTAGGAAATTCAGCATAGTTTGAAACGTCTAATGTTACGCGCACAGTAATTTGTTTTCTTACGACCTGAACTGTAAGGATACAGCCAAACTGCTGAAATTGAACTGTTATCCCACTAGAGAAACTGCCATTCTCTTGGCGCATATTTTATTTATTTATTTATTTATTGTACGCTCAGGGCTTGAGGGCATTACAGAGGAGAGTGGGGATATACATAACGGAAACAATGTAAAACAGCAAGAAAAAACTCACAGCAGATAAGTAAGTGAATTAAAGTAGGCATAAATGACAACAATTCAATAAGGAAAAAGGTATACAAGCCATAATCAGCTTATATATACACATATAAGTATACATATATACGGACATATATTTATATACACAATCATTTAAAGAAGATCGATGGTTTTACAAAACCTATTATTATCACTTATATAAGCGATATCATGAGGCAGATCATTCCAACTGACAAAAGTTCTGGGTATGAAGAGTCATCAAAACATTTGGTGTGACATGATAGAACTCCAACTTTATTGCGGTGATCAATGCGAGCTGATATGTATGATGGCCTTGTTAATAATTTCTGTTTCAGATAGCTGTTTTCATTAAGTTTGTGAAAAATACATAATGAAGCTACTGAACTGCGATGAGAAAGAGGAGGGAGGGACAAACTTAATTTTATGGTGGTTACGCTGCTTGTTTGGTGATAGTTGGAGAGTATGAAACGGCAGGCAGGGTTCTGCGCAGCTTCCAAATCGGAAATGAGTGATTCAATGCCAGGGCTCGAGACAGATTAACAATACTCTCATTTTGAGTGAACAAGTGTTTCATAAAGTTATAGTTTTATTGAACTAGATGAATGAGAGAAGTTCCCGAGAATATACCCGAGCATGTGGTCGGCGTTATGAATGATATAATGAATATCAGTTTTCCAAGACAGGTTAGAAGAAATGTGAACACTTAGGTACTTATACGAGAGCACAGTTTCAAGAAATGCATTGTTAATGTGGTAAGTGGAAGCTGGGCTAGAATTTCGAGAAATGTGCATGTGCTTACACTTATTAATGTTTAGTTTCATGTTCCAAGCTTTGCACCAGTCCATGACATTGTTAATGTCGGATTGAAGGCAAGAGACATCGTTATTGTCGTTAATTTCGCGATAAATAACGCAATCATCTCCAAAAACATTCATTGAAGAAGAAATATTAGTCGGTAAGTCATTTATATAGATTAGAAACAGAGGGGGCCCGAGAACGGACCCCTGAGGTACACCAGTACGGACAGGTAAAGGATGTGAGTCAAAGTTGTTTGCTGTTACGAATTGTGAGCGGTTTGAAAGAAAACAGATCAACATTGCAAGCATATTAGGGTCAATGTTGAGATTACGTAGTTTAAGAAATAGAAGTTCATGTCAGACTTTGTCAAGAGCTTTCGAAAAATCTGAATATATTCAGTCTGCCTGAGATCCGTGATCGAGGATGCAATAAAGTTCATGCGTGAAACATAGGAGTTGGGTTTCACATGAAAATGACTTACGGAATCCGTGCTGGGCTGTAGTGAAAAAGAATTCCATTTTAAGAAAGAGACAAGATGAGAGTATATGACGTGCTCCATGATTTTACAAGGTATATTAGCGAGAGAAATGAGACGAAAGTTGTCAGGGCAAGTTTTATTTCCAGACATGTGCAGAGGAATCACCCTCCCATCTTTCCAATAAATGGGAATACAACTTGTTTCAAGAGATTGCTCAAACAGTTTATTAGGAATTATGGAACAATACAACTTTGTATTATTGAAGAATTTGGAATTTATGTTGTCAATGCCACAAGAAGAAGAAATTTTAACATTTTCTATAATCTTCTGAATGCTGGATACGTCAAATATAACTGGGTCCATAGGAGGAACTTCAAAAACAGGGTAGTTAAAATTATCGCAAGAAACATCGTTAGAAAAAGCCACGGCAAAAACATTGTTCATAGCGGAAGCACATTCGTGTGGCGGGACTTCAACACCATCAGTAGATGTAAGTAACAATGTGGTGGTGTATTTCTTGTTGATTACATTCCAAAATTCTTTAGGGTGGTTAATTAACATAGCAGGCAAAGTGTGGTTGTTGAACGTGTCCTTGGCGCTCCTTAATGCGGCTTTTTACTCAGCAGCCACAAATAGGATTCCCATCGCACCTTGGAATTCATCACCTTCGCAGAGTGGAACAAACATTTCTTTTTATTGGACAGTCTTTTCAAATGCTTAATAAACCAAGGTGATTTCCTCTCACCCCTCAAGGATTTAAGCGGCACAAAAGCGTCAATAAGGTGCTCAACAATGCCCTTAAACAATTCCCAGTTAGTGTCCACAGAACGCAGTGAAAGCTCCTACAAGTTATCATCGAGGAAAAAAGCTACCTCACAATTTATTGCGTTCTAGTCAGCGCGTTTATATTTTCTAATGTATTTTGTCTGATTGATGTGGTTACAGACAGGAGTTTCAAGATCAAAATGGAGTAACGAATGATCACTGAGGCCAGGTAGATACACGAGTGAAGAGATAAGATGCGGTAAGTTAGTTAGAACGAGATCTAAAATGCTGGATGTGGCTGAAGTAGTGCGAGTAGATTCAGAGACAAGTTGTGACAGGTTGAAGTCCACACAATTCATCAAAAACTTATTACACTCAGTCGAAAAAGGGCTAAGATAAGGCGATGCATTATTCCACACAATCGAGGGATGGTTGAAATCCCTAGTCAAAAGATTGGAGTGTTGGGAAAATGCACCGTGATCATGTTAAGCGCGTCATGCAATTCATCAATAAAAGTAGGACATGAAGACGGGGGACGGTAACATATGCCCAAGATCAAATTCTTTAAAGCTACGCAAAGCTCAACCCAGACTAGTTCCAGGTTACTTGGGGAATCAATGGGCGACGCAACAAAATTATCTGCAACAGCTATCAAAACACCACCGTGACATCTTCGGCCTCTGTCGAAGCGCAAAACGACAAACTTCTTTTTGGAATCAAACAATTTCATACTCGTTAGCTTAGAATAAAGCCATGCTTCATTCAACAAAACAACATCGGCATCACAAGAATCGATTATAAAGTCAGGTTCATCACGCTTTGGTACTAAACTTTTAATATTTGTAAAGAGAAAAGAGACAGAATTTGCAATATTAGGCGCTCAACCACTGCCCCTCGCGCAACCCTACAGCGGAGGGTGCGGTAGAACAGTGACATCACGGGTTAACTGCTGACTCTGGATTAGTGGACGAGCAGAGGTGTCACTATGTTCAGTATGTGATAACTCAAAGATACTAGAATCATCGATATCGTGGCGCGATGTCTGTCCCCGAAAATTATTTTCCTTAAAAACATGATCATGAGCTGCACTGTAGCCATAGCACTGACCATTAATGTACAGTTTGTTGTACCTCAGTTTGTGATGCTAGCCCTGATTCTTTGCAAATCATGCCGTCGGGAACTTTATTTAAGAAGTCTAAGAAATACTATGTATACAATAGATTGTTTCTATCACTACCTGTTCTAAATACTGTTTAAGTACTTCTTCTGTATTTATATACGCGCTGACAGACTGGATTTTATAGGGCTAGCTTTGAATAGCAGTGTTGGGTATTGAGCAAGGTGATGTGTTCATTTTCACAATGGTACAGGCCAATGGAACAAACAGGTGGGCTGGCCAAAAATAGAAGGCGCTACCAAACACTGCTTTTTTGCTGGTTTAACTGTATATTTGCTATCTCTGTCGTGCTGTATCGATGTATGTGGTAACCCTTTCTTTGCAGCGAAGGCTTCCTAATGTGTGGCATTTTTGGTGGGTTTTTTCGCCGAGCAGTTGTCTTGTGTTCTTGCACAATGCCCAGATTATTTATTGGGTAATCCAGCTATATAATGACATGTTGTGTGAATGCATGGACATGGAGCCCAACAAAGTTGCGGAACACAAGGGGAAAGTGAACGCGTCAAAGACGTTTTTGTCAGATGATGAGAGTATTCGTGTTGGAATTTTCTGTTGTCTGACTTGTATATGCGCTGAAAATCTTAACAGCTGCTAAGCAAGACTGAGCATTACGCAAGAAAGCTTCGTTGAATTAAAGTGAAATGTAAGTATTGACTATTTTTGACTATTTGGTGGAGTGTTACTAGATCGCCTCAAACATAGTTCCGCAAAATGCATGGTTCCAAAAATGCTTTGGTAATATATATGTGGAGAATGAATTTCACACTTTCGCTGTAATTACTCCCACTTTTATTGCAACGCATGTAGATATATATATATATATATATATATATATATATATATATATATATATATATATATATATAAAGTCTTATAGTCCTCCTTTCGATTTCCCTTGCATAGGGTAGCAAACCGGGCATTTGTCTCGTTAACCTCTATGCCTTCTCTCTTGTTATTGATCTTCCTTCATATATATTGCTAATTTTTTTTCTTTTGTCAATGTTTCCCGATCTCTTGCTGTCTGCCATTTACAATTTTGTGAATATTGCGTATTGACGAATAATTTTACAGTGCTCTAACTTCATGGTTTTCAGCAACACTTTGTAATATCACTTCCTGTTGCATTAGTACCTGCTACAAACATGTGCTTTTCTGTGTTCACATATCGTGTGTACCATTCAGGTTCAATTTTTTACAAACCTGAATTTGACCATACAGTCGAGAGCCTGAGTCAGCCCAGTTGACGAAAATTTTGGTGAACCAGAGTTCAAGTGCGCCCACTCGGCAAAATATATTTCATTCATGAGCCTGAGCGAGCTCATTTTTTTTTGCGGACCTATGGTCCTATCAACTCTTCCTCGGCATTAGGGTCAGCCTCATGTCCGCTCACATTTATACTTGCTTCTGCTCACACATACTGCCCTTTACTAGCATGCAACTTAAGTATTTCTATTGTGAGCCATGAATGCATTCCCACCACTTACCTTGTGAACTTTTTCACCAAAAGCTTTTGAAAAAATATCTGGCGTGAGTGATGCCTTTAAACAAAAATATTGGTACTGCACTGCAATCAGCCCTGTTGTGGTTGTCTATATACGTATTTATTTGTTTGTTTAGTTATTTATTTATTGATACCCTCAGGGCTTAGAAGAAGCATTATAGAGGGGAGGGGCTAAGGTACATCGATAAATGCGAAAACAAATATGTATAGTACAATGAAATAGAAAGCAAAAAAAACAATTTAGTAACGGAAGAAAAATATATATAAAAGTGTAGGTAAATGAGCACAAATAGTAACATATAAAAGTATATTTATACATCTGCTGGTATGACCCAACATAATAGAGCAGTGATAAAAAGAAGATGGCAGTTGACAATATAACACAGGAATTTGAATTATGTACTTATGATCATAAATAGATACAAAAGTAGTGATGCAGGAAGAGGAACGAAAATATACCGGATTACTAGAATGAAAAAAATGCACACAAAGTAACAAAGTAACAAGTAACAAAGTTAGGCCACGGCGGCACTGCCAGGATGGAACACCTCAACCCGTTTGTTTATCTACCGCAGATATTTGGCGTCCTGCTGCTCGCACAAGCAGGAGGCGAAGAACCGGCTCTGCTACCTGGATACGACGGCGCACCATTTCCAAGCCATCAAGCGCATCATGTGCGCATCGCGCACTTGGAATCTACGCTCGACGATTTGCCTAGAAACAGGCCTGCCTCGGTGACTTCATGCGCCGACGCTGATCGCCATAACGTGAAGACGGCGCTGCTGGCAGACTGGAGTGGTATAAAGACTGGACACCCCTTAACTCAAGCCATAGGACACGGCGGCACTGCCGGGATGCAACACCTCAACCCGTTTGTTTATCTACCGCAGGTGAGCAGGCGTTATGACAAATGTATTCGTTCAAATTACCTATGCCTAATAGTGCTGCCGTGCCCTAGGCAGATTTGTGCCCTATGGAGTGACATGTGTACCTGTATCAAGAAATTACTGTTGCTCAGTGGCGACATTGAAAAAAAACCCGGGACCCGATATGAATAAAATCATGAAACAGCTTCAAGTAATTGCAGATGACATAAAAGCAATAAAAGAAGAACGTTTGAAATCTATTGAAGCAAAACTTGAACAAGTAACGTTACTGGAAAACAAGATCACGTCCTGTGTCTCCCAAGTAACCAATCTTCAAAAAACCGTTCAATACTTGAAGTTAAAAATAGACGACTTAGAAAACCGGTCTAGAAGGTCAAACTTGCTTGTGTATGGCGTACCGGAGGAGGCAGACGAACACCCCGAAACCCTCGAACAAACCATAAGTGAGCAGATACTTAAGAACATACTAAAGATCAAACCCGTTTTAATAGAAAGAATCCACAGGATAGGAAAACAAAACGCTCAAAAATCTAGACCAGTGATGCTGAAACTCCTTGACTTCCGAGACAAAGTAACCATTCTTAGAAGCTGCACGAAACTAAAGAGCACCACTTTCTGTGTTGGAGAGGATTTCTCAAATAGAGTAAGATACATCAGAAAAATGCTTTGGCAAATTGCAAAAACTAAAAAAGAAGCCGGACACAAAGTATTTCTGGTCTATGACAAGCTAAAAGTGAATGAAGATCTATACCAATGGGATGACAATACAAATGATATTGTGCTCGTAAGTGCTGGCTGTCACACCATTAACCATGAAAAAAACGACGAAGCGGAAGCATCAGGCGAGCCACAACGCCGCAGCCAACGAAAGAAATAACATTTCTTACCATAAACACCCGCAGCATGCTTCAAAAATTAGTACCGCTTGAATCCTTACTTCTTGGAACTGAACCTGGCTTCGTAGCTTTGACAGAAACATGGCTGAGAAATGAGATAAAGGATTTTGAGGTAACACCCCCCAACTACGTCATCATTCGTAAAGATAGGCAGACACGCGGGGGAGGTGTGGCCATCCTACTTAAAAAAGAGCTTTCCTTTGAAATGCTTCCTGAGTTTATCGGAGTCAAGGCACTATTTCGCAAGCTTCGCTTCACTTCTCGCCCAGTATTTGTTGGCTGCGTTTATCGCAGCCCATCTTTAGACAAGGATAGCTTGCAGGCATTGCACACGTATATGCATCGGCATGTTCTCGGAGCCAGGCTAATTTGGCTCGGTGACTTTAACTTACCTGATATAAACTGGCGAACAATTCAACACAACAGCGCATGCACGGATGCGCTCATTGACATCATGTTGACATTTAATCTGTCCCAAATCGTAAAACAGCCTACCCGTATTCAAGGGTGCTGTTCTAATATACTCGACTTGGTGTTCTTAAGCGATCATTTTCCTGCAGTTAATGCACAGGTTGAAATTCTTGAGGGCATATCAGACCACGAAGTTATTCAGGGCTCCGTTTCTATAGTTGTCATCTCTATACTGTCCAACTCCTTTTCTGCCTATCTTGACTTTAACCATGCCGATGACACCAGTATACTTGATCATCTTTTCCATGAACTCACTTCATTTGAACTACTTGAGAATGATTCAAACACAATTGTGGAAATACTATGGGCAAGCTTCAAATCAGTCGTAACAAATTGCGTTCTTAACTATGTGCCATCTAAAACAAAGAAAACACGAAAACATAATCCCTGGATAACGCGTGAAATTATTCATTGCAAGCATACGTAAAGCGCCTCAGAAAAACTTTGAAGGCAAAACCTACTCCACAAATTCGGAACAAGTTGAGTCAAGCAATTACTAAGATGAAATCCCAAATAAAAATGTCCAAAGCAAACTATTTTACAAGTACGCTACCCAACTTTTTGAAAATGTCTCCCCAGAAGTTCTGGAACTACCTTAATCCCAAAAACCGTATTAGGCCCGCGGCCCCGGAAAAAAGCAAAGGTAAAGCAAACTCGCTAAATAACTATTTCCAATCTGTTTTCACGATTGATGATAGAAATGTGCCTGATATTGACATTTGCGACACCCGACATATTGAACCACTTGTTGTGACAGAGTCCGGAGTGCTTAAGTTCTTGTTAAAATTAGATACTAAGAAAGGTGCCGGTCCCGATAACTTGCCAAATGAATTTCTTAGGCGATATGCTGAATGGGTAGCCAAATACTTGTGTATACTTTTCAATAAGTCCCTATCAACCTGCTCCCTCCCCCAAAAATGGAAAATCGCAAAAGTAGCTGCTGTTCATAAATTTGGTAGCGAAGCTGACCCTTCAAATTTCAGACCCATTTCACTAACCAGCACAACTTGCAAACTACTGGAACACATTATTCTTAAACATCTAACGCTGTACCTTGACCAGAATCACATCTTATCGCCACTACAACATGGTTTTCGCAGAGGACTATCTACAGTTACCCAACTGGTTGAACTAATTCACGACATCTCCTTCAATGTTGACTGTACAAAACAAACTGATTTAATTCTATTAGATTTCTCAAAGGCGTTTGATCGGGTGCCACACAAAAGACTTATAAAAAAATTAGAAGCAACGATAGGCGCAGGCCCACTTACTGACTGGATCGACAATTATCTGAGTAACCGAACACAGTATGTGCAAGTCAATCGCGAAAGTTCTACCATAGCCAACGTTACGTCAGGTGTACCGCAGGGCAGTGTTTTGGTCCCCATTTTATTTTTGATCTTCATTATTGATTTACCTGCTGGTATTTGTGTTAATGTGAGGCTTTTTGCCGATGATTGTATACTTTACCAGAAAATAAGCGCCCCAGAAGATCATGTAAAACTGAACAATGCCTTGCAGTTCATATCTAAGTGATGTGCTCTTTGGCAAATGACCCTGAATGTTAAAAAATCTGCTCTCTTGAGAATAACAAGAAAAAAGCAAGTATCTAAATTTGTTTAATAACTCTCCACTTCCGGCAGTGACTGAACACAAATATCTAGGTTTAACTTTAACGCAATATTTTAGATGGGATATCCACGTTAGTCATGTCACATCAGCTGCATTAAAACGGCTGTTTTTCCTTCGTAGAAGTCTCACTTCCGCGCCACCTGAAACGAAACTTCTAGCCTACAAAGCTTTCGTCAGACCTGTTTTAGAATATGCAAACGTCGCGTGATTTCCCTTTACAAACAATCTCATAAATGCCCTAGAACGAATACAACGAAAAGCGATAAGATTTGTCTATAACAAGTACAGAATAACTGACTCACCCACAGAACATTTAAAAAAAGCAGGTCTCTTAACAATAAAAACCCGCGCTAAACTGGCACGTCAGAAATTCCTATATCAGTTAGTTCACCAACAGCTAAACATAGACAGTTCAAAGTACATGTCATTTAAAGAAACAAGGCCAACACGACAAAAGCCTTCTCAGACACTGAATGAATATCAGTGCCGGACGGACTATCTGAAATATTCTTTTTTTCCACTAGCAATGCGCGAGTGGAATAACTTGCAAATCAGTATAACAAACAGTCAATCATAGGAAACTTTTTCATCTCTGCTCGAGTGTTATTTATTGTCTTCAGAACTGACGAACTCTGTTTTTTTCTTGTCCACTGTTTGAAGTGCTCACTTTTCTCTTTTTTTTCAGTACTAGTTGGAATTGATGTCCTATGCTACTGAATGTATTTTAGTGGTACAGATGTAGTCATCAAATGTATTTCTGTCGGCTTTGTCTCACTCGTTATTATAATAATTCAGTAAGTGCCCTCTGTATAAATCTTGCCCTTTCACAATGTATGTGCCCTTCCTGCAATAATTCCTAATTGGGATTGGCAGTATATGTAAATAAATAAAAGCAAAACACACCTAAATACTAACGACAAAACAATAAAAAAGACGTGTAAAAAGTAAGTGGCAATCAAAGAATAAATCGCAACATGAGTAAGGGAGCAGCTTGGTAAAGGCTTATAACGCGTTTGTTAGTGCTTTACGGAAACGACCTGTGTCTCTGATGGCGACAAGCGACGCAGGCAGGCGATTCTACTTGTGACATGTTTTTGGCGAGGATGAATATGAGTAAGAGGCTGTGCGCTGTGAAGGCACATGAACTTTGCAAGGATGATTACACGTGGGGAGATATGAGATGCTGAAGTAATGTATCGGGACTTGAGCTCATGGTTATGAGAGTAGATCATGTGAAAGAGGTAAAGACGAGCTAACTTTTTACGAGAAGAATGGAGAGGAAGGCCAATTATTAGTTTAATATTAGTGACGCTAACAGACTTATGGTAATTGTTAAGGATGAAACGGGCTGCTCGATTTTGCACATTTTGGGTTAAGTTTTTCAGAGAAGCATGGCCAGAGTCCCATGTCGAACAGGCATATTCAAAGTTACATCTAACATAGGAGATGTAAAGTTGTTTTAGTTTCGGTGGAGTTACAGAAAAATTTCGTTTCGGATAACCAAGCATGTGGTTAGCTTTTGACGTTATGTGTTCGAAGTGTTTTTTCCAAGAAAGATTGTTAGTAATATGGTCACCGAGGTATTTATAGCACAGTAATTTATGAAGGGGAGTGTTGTTAAGTAAATAAGTATTGCAGGCCAACTGATTACGTGAAATTCTCATAGCTTTGCATTTAGACGTGTTAAGTTCCATTAGCCAGAGCTTACACCATGTTGAAGTGTTATTTAGATCATGTTGGAGTGTTAACCTATCGTTAGAGCTTACAATTACGCAATATATGACGCAATCATCGGTGAACAGACAAATAGTACTTGCAATTCGGTTAGGAAGGTCATTGATGTAAATTAAAAAAAGTAGGGGTGCTAAAACAAAGCCTTGGGGTACGCCTGAACTCACCGGTACTTCAAGAGAGTCAGTATCGTTAGTGCTCACATATTGCGTTCAGTTAGAAAGAAAGTTTTGAATTCAATTACAAACCAAGAAATTTAGTTGGCCGAGCTTTAGTAAGAGTAAGTGGTGGTTAACTTTGTCAAAAGCCTTTGCAAAATCTAAAAATGTAAAGTCTACCTAAAGCCGGCGTCTAAAAATGCGTGAAGATCATTGCAAAATGTTAGTAATTGCGTTTCGCGTGAGGACATGCGGAACCCATGTTGACTGCTATGAAAGAACTTTTTTTATTCTAAAAATTCACTAGATGTGAAAAAATGACGTGTTTAAAGATTTTACAGGGTATTGATGTTAAGGAAATAGGTCTATAGTTATGAGGGTTGTGAGTGTCACCGGTCCTGTGAAGTGGAACCACTTTGCCTATCTTTCAGTCTCTGGGTAAGGAGCTGTTGTTGAGAGATTTCGTGAAAATTAGGTGCAGTATATTGGAACTATATTCGGCATTCGCCTGTAGAAATTTCGACATGACACAATCGATGCCGCACGGGGATGATTGTTTTAAGTTTTAATAATTGAGCTGATACCAGAAGAGTCGAGTAAAATGGGTTCCTTTGGTAGGTAGCTAGGTGCAGTGAAGGGCGGAGATTCCAGACTGAGTGGGGCAAAATGAATAGAAAAAAGGGTTGTTAAGTACAGAATCACACTGGCTGCTTGGGATTGCCTCACCTGATTCATCAGTAAGTGTTATAGTTCGATCATCGCGGGTTTTTGCAACATTCCTAAGTTGTGTTGGGTTGGTTTTGAGTAGTGATGAAAGTGTGGTGTTATAGAAATTAAACTTCATTTCTCTCAAACCACTGCAGTACGCTTTTGCTGCAGCGGCATAAGCGGACTGCTTATCAGCATATGCCGATTTCTTCGCAGCACGAAAGAGCCTACCTTTTTTGTTAGATAGCCGATTCAGGTGTCTTGTGTACCACGGCGCGTTAGATGACTGATACGTAAGATGACCGAGGGATATGTATTTTTATTAGATGCAACACTTTGTTTTTAAAACACACCCATAAATCTGCAACTGAAGCGTCAGTGTACGAAGGACAAAAGCTGTCGAGGAATGTAGAAAGCTCATTGTTTATAGTGTCGAATATAGCCTTATTATAGATATTTATAGGTTTAAAGCACTTGCTCTCTTTAGTCGTCGGTACAAAGATTGAAAAATGCAGTACATCTGGTCACTGAGTCCGGGCAAATGAGTTATTTTATATGTAATATCAGGTGATGACGTCAGTATCAAGTCTAGTAAGGATGATGTAGTGGAAGTAACACGCGTAGGAAGACTGACTAGTTGTGATAGATTGAAATCCAAGCACGTGGTTAGAAAGCAACTAGTTTCAGCTGAAGCAGGCTCCGCAAACGGGCATGGATGAAACCACTGGATTGAAAAAAATTAAAATCACCTAGGAGGAAAACTGTAATACCGGTAAACAGTGCCGAGATATAGCTTAGGCAATCATCAATTTCGTCGCAGAAAGAGCGGATGTAATTAGGCGGGTGGTAGCAAATGCCAAAAAACCATCTTCCGTACACAAATGGTTACGCAGCACCACACTATTTCTAAGTTGCATAAAATTTTCAAGAGTGAACATTGAAAACATTCGTTCACGGCAATGAGCACACCGCCACCTGTTCTCTCAGAGCGATCATAACGATGTATGGTAAATGTTTTCTGGCCCTGAAAAGACTCACACGATGCCATTTTGTCGGATAGCCAGGTTTCAGTCAACAGAGTTATATCCGCATCCGTGTCATTATTTATAGCACTTGGGCTGTCTCTTTCTGCGCACATTGCCATAAAGTGTTGAGAGCACTGATGGTGAGCCACCACCCCTCGCACTGTCCTAGCTAGTGGCAGAATAAGGGCAGCCTGATCGTGTCGCCCTTGGTGTAGCAGCAATGGCGACTGGTGGGGAAGGTGCCTCACAAACGGAATTGGTGTGATCATCAAACACGTAGCACTTTTTGTTTGCATATAGTCTTTCGTACCGCAACTTGAAAGGCACTTTTAAACCAACGCCGTACTCTGTCAGCTTTTTACAAGCCTGGCGAGTTGATGTGAAGAAATCTTCTGAAATATCAATGTCACTACCCCGCAAAGCAGATTTCTTAGACAGTAGAATCATTTTTGACTTGGAACTGCAAAATTTAGCAATGAATGGTCTATTTTTGCCTGCCACGTATTTGCCTATGTGGTGTGCCCGTCCTGTGTCTCCAGATGATAAGTGAACATCGAGTTTGTCTCGGGCCATCACAATTTTTTTTTCAGATTGGTGGGCGTTTTTATCTGGGACATCTGGTACGCCGTAAAACAGCAGGTTGTCACGTCGGGACCTGTCCTCACCCTCATCAAGTCGGGCTCGCAGTTCATTAGTCTCTTGTTCCACCAAATTAACGGCTGGCGTGTGACAGATAGTTCTTCTTGCATGTTTGAAATATCGTTAACCACTTTTTCTACCGCTTGTAGCCGTACGGTAAAGTCGGCCTCAACAGTAAAAACCGTCTCGTGTGAAACTTTGAGATCTTCCATTGCCCATGACATACTGGACTGGTTAGTCTCAATTCTAAGACTACGCTCATTAGTCTCCTTAACCATCTGGATCAACTCCACAATGGCCTTGTCCAGCCCTAGATTTTCTTCAATATCGTCAAAACGTAAAACCAGTAACGAAGACAAAAGTTCCAGCAATGCTTCTGGCAACCGAAGCACAATTGCAAACGGGTCTTGCAACATTTGCAAGGTAAGAGAAATTGGCCACCAACCTACACAACAAGAAAGATGTGCCATGAGTCCTTCATTCTGTTTGTACCGCTGTGCCCACTGGCGGGGCGGCAGGTAGCGTGTGCTCTTAAGCCGTCCGCTGTCACAGGTGACGAAGACGGTGACGTTGCACTGCGTTGATGATGGTCAGGGCAGGCCATGACGCTGCTGAGAAGGCTGGTAGCTCCGCAGCTGCACAACAAGAAAGATGTGCCTTGAATCCTTCTTCCTGTTTGTGCCGCCATGCCCACTTGTGTCTAAGGTCTTTAACTTCTGGCCGGCAAGTCGCGGAATAGAATCCCGGCTAGAGTGGCTGCATTTTCGATTAGGGCAAAAGGGTTGTAGGCCCATGTGCTCAAATTTGGGTGCAGTTTAAAGAACCGCTGGTGGTAGAAATTTCAGGAACGCTTCAAAATGGCCTCTCAAAAATGACATAGTGGTTTTGTGGGTTAAATACTACATATTCTTATCATTGCACTGTAACCACTTTTAACTTCTTATTATAGGCATATTAACAGGACACCAAGAACAGTACCAGTTTACGAAATATTGGTGTTAAAGAGCCCTTACACCATGGTCCAAGATGTTCATTATATGTTAACAGGCTGAGCAGACTTGCTCAGGCTAGCTCAAACTCAGATTAAATCACGAATCTCAGCTTGAGTAGTTCCAAGTGAGTAAATGTTTTTTTTTTCGTTCCGAGTGAGCCAAGTTGGAAAATAATAGTGTGTCTGAGTGAGTCAGTCTTCAGCGATTTTTACCTCCTTTCCCGGCTTGTGGTTACATTACAGGTATTATTGAACAAATACAACCTATTTATCTTTTTAATGACTGCATGAAGTTGTCTGTTTGAAAAAGTAGAACATGAGAACATGAGCTTTTTTTAAGAATTGAGAAAAGCATCTGTTTTTATGTATGATTGATTTAAAATAAAGGCCCTGTTGCAGCAAGGGCACGAACCAAACACGTGGAGCAAGCAGAAAATGTGTGCACTGTGTTAAGTTGACTTTAACCTCACACGAAGAGCTTAGAACAAAAGTGGATAACCTCATATTCTGGCTAGAAACGCTGACATGCCTAAAATATGGAAGCTGCCTAATATTTGTGTTTGGAGCATATTGTTTTTTCTTATCTTCCTTTACTTCTAAGTAAGCTCTTTATATGCTGTGCAACAATAATGAAGTATAGTAATTTTGGCAACTAACATTTTGATAATCGAACAACCATCGGAAAACAGCCTAATTTGATCATTAGGACACACAGCTGTGGTAATATCGTTCACATACATTTGAAAAAGAATTGTTCCCAATACGCTTCCCTGAGGCCCATCCGACGTAACTGGCAAGTGCGTGGGTGAGATCCTACCGACATTAACAAACTTAGTGTGGTTGGGCAAGTTCAGCCTAATTAAATATATATTAAAAGATGATAGGCCAACTTTCTGATTATTGTTTAGCACTTAAGTGCGGGATTCACGGTCAAAATTTCTGCTGAAGTCCAAAAAGATTACATCAATCTGACCAGCCAAGTTGAGGTTTAAAGCAACCTCATGATAGTAGTAGTAAGCTTTGTAATGGTTGAAATGTTTTCACAAAAGCCACGTTGGTGTTCAGTTAGCAGTTTATTTCGTTGAAGAAATTGGTTAATAATTGTACGAGTATGTGTTGAAGTATTTTGCAGGAGCATGATGTCAGAATTGTCGCGTGTCAGTTTGCCTTTTTTAAGCGGTCTGCTTTTTTTTTGTGAACTGCCACTACCCGGATGACACGTCAATCGTCTCGAATCATAGCTAGCTTTAATTAAAAACGAAAAATCCCAGTGAGAATGTAAGACACAGGCTCGACATACCGGCGCAAAAAAAAGCATTTGGATTGTTGTCTCGGCCGCCAGAAAATCTGAACGCACCCTCAGTAAATATAATGCTATCGCCCAAATCTGAAGGCCCAAGTGACCGGACGCCGCTTTCAGCTGTGGAGAATACGGAATGACAGCATTCATTTAGAAAGACATGCGTGCCACTAGGCTCAATAAACTGCACACCCGCTTCTTTTATTTTGTGGATTTGTTTTTGAGCAGAGAACACGCCAGAACTATTGAGGATTAGTTTTTGTAAAAATTTGCAAAGTAGTGTCAAGATATTTTTTCCAGAAGTTGACGAAGCGATTCGCTATCCTTTTTTGTCCAATAATTTTGCGCTTATAATGAACGATGTTCAGATAAGCTCAGGAGTTCTGGCAATTTGACCTGATACGCATCATAAGAACCGAAGGTTCAATGCAATTTTGAGCAGTTGCTTAAAACCTATTCCCCAAAGTGAAAGCATCTTGGTCTCACAAGTTATCTTCAAGTTTGCACAGCCCGTCGAGAATCGCCTCATCATTTGTCTGATTTAATTGGTAAAAGTTTTGGTCCTTGGCCGAGTCCTCAAGCAGTTATTTGTGGTGGAAGAAAAAAAAAACCTACTCATGCTTCGATATAACCTCCTCTACACGAACAGAATAATCAGCAATGCTTCTGCTGACAAATATAAGACCCAGTATTATACCGCCCACAATACTGGGTCTTTATTGAACAAGTTATTGAACAACTTCAACTAAGTGCTTTGCCTGCACTATATATTGTAATGCATTGTCGAGCAAGTCAAATGTAGTGATGCAAGTTCAATTGGCTGATGGCGAATTAAAATACCTTGTCATAATTAGTGTTATGCTAAAGTTTGTCGACATGTAATCTGATAAGGTTACCAAGATTTCAGGGTGCTATGACGGAAGTCGGTAGACCGCACACAGTGTAAGCGCCTGTCCCCAGCGGCTTATGACTTATCACCGCGCAAGAAAATATGATGGAACTTGTCAACTGTTACTTCGTCTGGCACGCCATCATTCAGCCATATTTCCCTTATTATCGTGATCTTGGCTAAGACGGAGGCACTCGTCTTCACTTCTTTTGTTCTCGATGCTACAATAATTACCATTAAGAAGTTCTAAAGATATTTAGGTCCCGCGCGTGCATCGTTTCATAAGGCAGTTGATGTGTTCTGGCTGCGTTCCACTCCTTGCTTCTGCGCTATCGCGCGTAAATTCTCTCAAATCTGTTTAATCGTTTTTGTCCTCATCCCTCTTATAGAACACGCCACCTACATTCAGTTTATCATCAAGAAGTGTCACCTTCTTGCCGTTCTTCTCTGTCAGAGCTGAATATTGATTGATATGTGGCGTTTAAAGTCTCAAAACGCCCATATGACTATGAGAGACACCGAAGTGGAGAACTCCGAAAATTTTGACCACCTGGGCTTTTAAACCTGCACCCAATTATGAGCACATGGGCCTACAGCATTTTTGTCTCCATCATAAATGCAGCTGCCGCAGCTGAGATTCGATCCTCCGATCTGCGGGTCCGCTGCCGATTACCTTGGCCACTAGACCACCGCGCGCGGCGGGATTTAAGGCTGAATATTATTTGAAAAGGAGTCGAAGCTGCTGCTGCACTCATTTCAATGACGCACTATCTGAGGGGCCTGAGAAATTTGCAGAGGATGACTTGCAGAGGTTAGGACCAATCTTTCAAATTTAGTTATCTATTTCACAAGAAGGTGATTTATTAGGCAAGAAGGATGATAATTTTTGTTTTAAAATATGCGATTACTACTCAATGAAAGTTCTACTAACAAAAAAAGGACTGAAAATCAGGTTTAGAGAGCAGAAGATTTAAAAGTCTCAGACATGTCATCCTGCGTTTGAGAGTGATGGCAAACACAAAAGCATGCCATAACGAAAGTAGACACGTAATTTTTTCAGCATCCCTTCTGTCTACATTTTCAAAATGTCAAGAACTTATGAACAAAATTAATTTCAAAAGGAGGCAACATATTTATGCCAGTTTCTTTCTTGATACAAATGTCACTTTTGGTGTATTGAGCACAAGCTGCTTGATGCACATTCTTCTCATGGTTGTCTCTTTATATGTTCACCCAATTTTTCGATGCCATGGATAATGTCTAGAAAAAAGCTTTCTAATAAATTACTGACTTCTGTCAAAGCAAATCACATTTTATTCAACCTATCTGCTGGCTGTTTACACTATGCATGTCATATAGCCATTTGCATGCCATGTAGCCATCCCACTCAGGCACAGCTTGATTCGACGGAGCTTAAAAGCTTCAAAACAAGAGCTTGTTATTATAAAAACCGAAAAACCTGCCGTTATCTGTGTAGCAAAACATGTTGCACATCAAAAGAAGCTTATCAGTTTGAAAGCAACTGAACTTCATGATTACTGCCTAACACGCATTCAGTGAAAAGCGGCTCATTAAATGTGGCCGATTGATTACATGAAAATACGCCTTTGAAAGTTAAGGTACCTGACACCCGGTCAGAAAAAGCGAAACGCGATCAGTGGAGCAACTGCTCTGTGTAATCCGCGCAAAACAGTGACCTCCCAGCCACAACCAAGTGAGAATTATTAATCACGAAACAAACACCCAAGGCATGCAACTATTTTCTGTTCAGTTCATTACCAAGTTTTTGTCCTTTTGTTCATTGGATGAATAAACTGCCTTGACACAATTATTCTTGTTCATTCAGTCCAGATTTTATTACTTTGTATCTAGAGGTGAGCTCAAGTTATCTTTAGATTGTTATGCACTGCTCTGCATAACTGTCTAGTATTTTTCATATATGCATCTCTTGTGTTGTGTGTGCCACTAATTTTAGCATTTCAACTTTTTTGGATTTGCAGTGAATTCAGCTTCCAAGTTGATACTTTGTAGCGAGTGGTTATGCGCATCTTTGGAAAAGTGGCAAAGTACTTTCACTTGTTTGCGGCAGTCGTCGGGAAGGAAGTTGATTTTTTGAAGGTATACAGAACGAGTATTGTGGCCGAGTACCCTATTTCTCACAAAAATATAACGCCATAAATGTCAACTACGGATACACGTACAATCATACTTGTGGGTACAGGCACAGCAGCAGGCACAGGAAATGCAATCTTTTAGAGTAGAATGACAATTTGACACCAACCTGCATCATCGTTAGAGAAGCAATTAATAGCCATACCGCCAGCAAGTTCACATGCCCAGTGGAGTTCACGTATGCAAACTGAGCAGCATGTTGGAGTTGCCAGTCCTTGCTCAAGACTTTGCCATTGTGGTTTGACTTGAGTGAACCAGTTCGGCAGGTCAGGGTACGTCCAAGAGGGGCACATTGTCGACGATGTCAGCAAACAGCAATTGCAGGGTAATGGCTTTGACGACCGTGGAACAAGTCTTGATGCGAGACAATCAGTTGACAATGAGAGCCTGCATCATGTGAAAATAGTGATTAGACTTTTACTAATAGCTTATCAAGCAAACATAATATTTAAATGGGAACACTTCTCTAAAAAATGCAGAGAATCGGCTGACAAAATCTGTCTGCAACATCCTATGAAAGCTGTGCCAGGACTGACAGAAAGCCATATAACAATCCAGCAGAGAAAAAACACAGCAGTGAGGAAATTTAAATTGTGCAGAGATGACAATTGTGAAGCTATATTGAGCTGAATTATTGGCTCTTTACTCTATAATAATGGCAAATAATTAACATTTCGAGCTCATTTACAGTTTTATTTCAGTTCTTAAGCTCAAACATATTCTCTCTACCTAGTTATTTTCAGGGTGGCAATGTTCGTTAAGTTTATTAATATAAATGATGCACAAAGTATATTGTTAGTAGTTTAAAATTTCCATATATTTTGGTGCTTACCAAACAGATTGCACTCACAGCATAGTATTCCTTTCTGTTACTCCTCATAAGATGCATTGGTGGCAAACTAAGATGAAATTCTGCCGCTCATTTTCTTCTTCCGGCACGTGGATATGTACCCTAAACAAAAATAAAAAAATTCATCCAAAACATCGAATCAAAATTATCAGCACGTTTTTTGGTACACCACACTATGCAGCAGAGCTATAACTAAGGAACAGATGTAAAAATGTTCCAAAAGACAGGACAGTTCTTGAATAAAAATTTAGACTTATACTTACCACAGCAAAATATAGCAAAACTACATAGAAGTTTCGCCAATTATGCAGCTGGCATCCTCAGTATGCCCTGGCACCGAATTAGCGGAGGTTACACAGTTTGCTGCTTGTCTGGTATGTCGATTAGTTTGTGGCTGCGGTTGTTGTCGCGCGCCAACTTGTCACACTAATGAATCATGACTCGAGAAGATTTCTCTTCCCCCGCTTTTGTTCCCGAGCTAGCGTTGTCGCATTACTGAAGTCAAAGGCATGTCCCGTCGTCGAGCACTGTTTGACGAGTTTTGTCCTATAATGCGTGGCATGGATGGCTTTTGCAATGTCTGCTTTGTGCTCTTTGAGCCCTGTTGGTCGCTTCCAGCCTATTTCAGTCATGCATGTGGTGTCGCGTACATCACTGATCTGCACTTGCTGTCATATAGATGGAAAACATGGTTGGTGAATTGTAACGGAACCATTATCCGAACAGGTTTATCAATGACACCCAGAAACACATGCAAAAGGGAACAAGGAGTGTACCGCGAGAAAACACAAAACACATTGTTTTTGTACCTTACGTGGAATTTTTTTCAGACTCTTTCAAATAGCACTTTGTCAACTGGGAATTAAAACAATTTTCAAGCCTCATTGTACCTTCATTACGCATTCTCAGCAATCACGCATTCGCAGACAAAACTCATCAAACACTGCTTGAAAATTGGGCATGCCTTCGAATTTCGTAATTCAATGACGCTGGCTCAGGAACAAAAGAGACGGAAGAGAAACCTTGTCGAGTCGTGGTTAGACGATCGTGACCAGCCAGCGTGCAACAACAATCACGGCCTCCATCCGGATGAGTGGACACATACGAGACAATCAGTGAATTCTGTCACCTCTACACGTTTGGTGCCAGTGCACATTAAAGATGCCACTCACCTAGGAGGCGATACGTCTGAGTAGATTTGTTATATTTTGTTGTGTAGAGCTGGAGTACATATTATAATCACTTAGAAGCATGGTTTTATTTCCATGTTGATTTGGCATATGTTCAAACATTTTCAGAGAACAAATTGTTTCTTCAATCAAAAAACAAATCTTTATGGACTTGCTTTCTATCTTTGTGTCCATATTTCACTCCTGAGGCAAAATAAACATTGCTACTCAGCATTAATGCCATGCGTTGACCACCGATATTGTACCATCCCATAATTTGCTATAGCCTGTGAACTGTTTTCTTGGTAATTGCTATCTATGCGTCTCTTCTATTTGGCTACACCACCTTTGTTAATTCAAGAAGTGCAACAGTTGACTGCCCAATTTTTTGGTTAGTAGTTAGCTCAACAAGTGCTGATCACTCTATCAGATTTCTCTTTCTAAATTTAAAGCATCAAAACAAACTTGATCTAGTTTCGTGCATTTGCCTTAAGGGAAATTTCTCAATTTATTAGAATAGGTCAGGCTTAATTTTTTGCTCTACACTTTGTCGTATAAGATTAAAATTTATGTACTTCCTCGTCATGAAGACACTGTCTCAGTGGCTTCGTAGAAGCATTTTCTTGAACATCATGTTAAGCTGCAAATTCACAACAAAACAAGGCCAACTCACGTGAAATGCCTAGCCTTCTGTAAACTAGTATACCTTATGTTAGCAACATTTTGCCTCGTGCAAAGCAATCAAATACCTGCATTTTACGACATTTCGGTTACAACATACCGTATGGTACCAGCGCCATACGGGGCCTACAATCAGGCATGGCGCTGGTTTTTGCAATAGGGGACTGCTGCTATGGCGACGTCCGAGGCGTCCACTGTGAGTGACGTGATGGCGTCGCTCTTTGGATGCCCGAGGAGCGTTGCGCTAGCCAGAGCTTTCTTGGGGGAACTGAAAGCTGATTCTGCATCGCCCGCCCAGAAGATAGAAGCGTTGGGCTTCGTTTGATCGGATAAAAGTGCGTGGAGTGGTTGCAAGATGGCAGCGTAGTGAGGAATAAACCGCTGGTAAATGTCGGCAAGCCCGAGGAATGCACGTAGTTTCTTCGTAATTGTTAGTCGTGGAGACTGCAATATAGCTTCAACACGCGTGGCCGGTGGAGAGATCCCACGCGAATCTACGTGATGTCCAAGAAAGTTCATTGAGGAAACGCCGAACTCTCTCTTTGGTTCCTTGATGAGTAGTCCGTATTTGCAGAGTCGTTTTAAAATCTGACGCAGGTGAAGTTCGTGATCTTCTGCAGTGGTGCTGAAGACAAGGATGTCGTCGATGTCAATGGGACAAACCACGGAGTACCTGGTCCACGAACCATTGAAAGGTCTGTGCGGCGTTTCGTAGACCGAAAAGCATACGAGTGTATTCAAGCATGCCAAAAGGTGTCATTATGGCAGTCTTCGGTATGTCAGAAGGCTGGACAGGTATTTGGTGGTATGCCTTTACTAAGTCGATTTTGCTAAATATGGTGGAATCATGTAGCAATGCCGTGAAGTCCTGTGTGTGCGGTATCAGATAGTGGTCCGATACCATCACTTGGTAGAGAGCGCGGTAGTCACCGCCTGGTCTTCAGTCACCTGACGACTTGGAAAATATGTGAAGCGGTGCCGACCAGGCACCGGAAGAGGGGCGGACGTATCCGAGTTTAAGCATGTGCTCGAATTCTTGGCGTGCAATCTTGTAGTGGTCAGGGGCGAGCCCAGAAGCATGTACAAACACCGGCGCTCCTACTCTCACTATGTGATGAGTGAAGCTGTGGCGTATCGGATTTTCAAGAGATAGAGCAAGAGAGAGGTCGAAAAATATTTGCAGAAAAGTAGACCAAGGCGGGGAAACTTTGGCATGTGCTTGCTCGAGACTCAAGAGTTGCAACATTGATGCCATGCCCTGAACTGTGATAAGGGTCTCAGAATCCTTGAGACGGTTATGTCGTAGGTCTACCACAAGCTTAAAATGCGAAAGAAAATCTGCACCGATGATGGGTAAACGCACGTCGGCGATTAAGAAGATCCACTGAAACGTGCGTCTCAGGCCGATGTCAAGCGTAACAGACTTCTGTTCGTAGGTTCGCATGGTCGAACCATTGACCGCGAACCATTGACGTAAGAGGAACAACACACACTTCGGCACCTGTGTCAATGAGGTAGCGGACTTTGGTGACGCGATCCGTGACGTGGAATAGGCGGCTGTATGTCGGGTCGCCTGGAGCACTGGTCGCTGTCAGCATGTGGCCCGTGCATTTTCCGCAAACTGGCACGGCTGTTGGCACTGACGAGCTCGAGCTCCAAATTTGTGGTGGTACCAGCACATGCTCAAAGGCAGACTTGGCAATCTTTGGCGGCTTAGGCACCGTTGTCGTGAGGCGTTGCGGCAGTGGTCTACCTTGAGCGCGCTCATATCAGTGGCCAACTGATCCACCTTACGGTTGAGCTCTTCGTTAGTTAAAGAAGGTGGTCCAAGCGGTCATCGCGGACCAGTGCAGAGAGGGTAGATTCACGTTGTCTCTTGATCGCAGACATGAACGGCGCACGGATATCCATAATCTTGTCAGCCATTCGTGCTAGCGAGTCGAGGGTTTCTGTAGACGATACACTCAAAATCATCCGCACCTGCTGTGGCAGTCACTGTAAGAAGAGTACTCGTAGGATGGATGCGTCCAATGCAGCAAAGTGGTCCCCAATCAGGTGTCGCATGCGATGCAGAAGCTGCGTAGGCGTTCGGTCACCAGATTCTTCCGAGTTGAGTAGCTGCTGCAGTCTACGCTGTTCCGACTCAGTTGTCCAGCGTATGACCTCCTCTTTAAGGTTGTCGTAAAGGTTGTCAGGAGGTGGAGAACGCAGAATGTCTCTTACGATGACGATGACGACAGATGGTAAAGCGCTGATGACGTAATCGTCCCTTGCTGTTTGCGACGTTACCCGGTGTCGTCGGAAAAGTGGCTCGACGCTCAGAAGCCAGAGTTCAGAGTCCGCCTGCTAAAACTCCGGTAGCCTCATGGTAGTGACGACAGGGTCAGGTACTGTGGGATTTGGCGAGGCGTCGCTCTTGAATGTGGTGTCCATGGTCAGTCTATATAAACGGGGCTGAAGAAGCAGAGTTGGTCGTGACAATGGGTGCATTGGCGAAAGGACGAATAGGTGCACGTTGCCGTTCGAAGTCCGAGTCACCACTTGCAGGAAGACGTACAGCGTTTTGTTTTCTACATATTTTATTTATCCTTACTCTGGCATGGATATCCACAAACGCTGTCGTTCTTGCTATTGTCTTCTTCTCTCGTGCTGGCTCGAACACGTTGAGTAGCTGCGGCACAACATCTTCGTCTTTTATGAGACGCTGACGGCTTGCCATATATCTATGGCATTTGGGTCTTCAACTCAATCGAGCTGAATAGCGATCGAGAGTGGCCGTGCGACGCCCGTGTTTAGCGCCGCTATCATGTTACGCTCGCATTACAATTCTGGGTCACGGCAGTTGCCGTGAATTGTTGTTTAACAGCCCTGTCGCATCCAACATTCTTTTCGCTTAAGGTTCGAAAGCAGCTATAAATTAACGCGCAGGAAGCAACGCCTTGCCGACTCAAAACTTCTAATTTAAATTCTCCCTTTATTTTTAGCCGTTTACACGTCACACCAATTTGGACGTATGAAGCCCATACTTGCTGACTATTTCTGCGTGTATAACGTATTCACTACTGCGTCCGTGGGTTACGCAAAGCAAATTTTGCAGTGCCGTGGATAGATGAAAGGAAGCCTGGCGTATGTACGTGAGTAGGGGGGGCACAAAAGGGGCACTTGCCCCTCTTGAACCACAACAGAACTTGACCTTGCCCCAGCTACATCGTTGTTCTCTCTCTCCAAAAGCTGCAAAGCAAAAACGGTTTGCACCACACCAGTAAAATTCCTGCCGAAGGCCAGCCCCACAGGGGCGTGTGTGAAAGCAGGTGTTTGCTGGGTAGCGACACCACGGACCCGAGCTAATGTGGGGCTTTGACCTCTCCCATGCCTAGTCATGGGTGTTTGAGCCATTTCCGGGTAAAGGAATCCTGGGATTGAGCCGATTCCGGTTAATTGGACCTTTAAGGCCCCGGGCAGAGGCGACATACCCCTTTGGCCCCGGCTCCACGAAGATGGCACCACTGGGCTGACCCACCCAGGGGAATCCGCATTTGCCTTTTCCTATCTTTCTCTCCCTACATCTTCGTCTTCATCTCCAACTTTTATCTATCTGTCCTGTCTTCTACTCTCTTCCGTTTACTTCCAAGCTTCCTGACCACTAGGGTTAACACTCTGGAAATAGCCTACATTGGCCTAGGCACATTGGGTTATGGTAGCGTTGTACGGCTCGCGTGTGCAACTTTTCAGCATCCGTAAAACTTTCACTTTCTCTTCGTTGGACTCCGTGATGGGTGGCGCCAACGCTTCTGAAAAAAATTAAACAGGCAAGCATAGAGCTTTTCCTCCGTTAAGTATTCATACCGCCTTAAAGCGCGTACGCACCGAAGACTTTAGATTTTTCAACCATTAAAAAACTTCCCCCATTTTCATGTCAAACATAGTGATTAAAGTGACAAGCAAGACAGAACTGTATCCTCCATTGTAGTAGCTATGTGTCTTACAGAGAGTCTTTGGGCCGGGTACAAAGTTATCAAAATGGCCAACGGAGACCTCCTCCGCGAAGATCGCGAAAAAGAACAGCTTGAGAAGGTACACAATCTTTCAACTTTTGGTCATACTCCGATCACTGTAACACCACACAGATCAATAAACACAACTCGTAGAGTGGTATCTGACGCTGATTTGCTAGACCTAAAAAAGCGAAACCTCTGTACGGGTGGAAGAGTCGGAATGTGACCAATGTACAAAGGATCATCACCAGAACAGACAACAAGGAAACACCAACAAAACTACTAATACTCTCGTTCGCTTCCAATAATCTGCCAGAAACTACTCAAACTGGGTGCACAAAGACATCGAACAGGCCATACATACCTCGTTGTTTTAAATAACAGAGGTATCGTCGTGGCTCGCCAAGTTTTCTTGGCCACCAAACTTGTGCACAGTGTGGATGGTCTGGCCACAATTCCGACAAATGCAAAGAACCGTGACACTGTGTGAACTGTGGCGGAAATCATGCCGCATACTCACGGTCCTATTTAGTTTGGAAAAAAGAAAAAGAGATCATCACATTGAAGCCTAAAGAAAGCATCACATTAAAGAAGCAAGAAGAGTCTCACCACTTTGTGGTGAGACTCTTCTTCACACCAGCCCTTCACACCAGTCACATCAGCCCTCGCTACTGCTTCGGCCAGCGCAGAGCGAGCTATTGGCTCTCGCGCCTGCCCCCAAGGTGGCAGTAGTTCCGTCTAACCCGCTTCATAGCGAATCGAGACCGGAGACTCCATGTTCATCTGGTTGCAAGGCCTCACATCACGAGACGAAGCCTAAAATCTGAACCACAAGCTCGCACGTTCGAGCACCCAGTGCCTCCGAGGAGACCGTAGTTACAACGGTACTCCTGGTGCCGAGAGAGTAGTGAGGCTCCTTGGAGCCCGCGAAGACAAATAAAAAGCCAATAATGGGGCCCGATGGCAATTCTGCCACCTGAATCGACAAGTTCACTTCAACGCAGGATTCTTTCTGTATGCACAGCAGCTTCGTTTCTTAATATGCCGACAGAATATTGCAGTAGAACAATCGAGGCCTTCTTCAAAACCTCGATGACCTACAAGAATTCCTAAAAGAACACAATCCAAGAGTGCTGTGTATACAAGAGACATTCTTAAAACGAACACACACAAGCTTGCTACGCAACAACGCAATCTTCCGAAAGGACAGAGATGCTGCCGCGCCATCACCCGGAGGTGTAGCTGTTATAGTTACTTAAGGGATAGGATGTACGCACTTATTCCTTCAAAGTTCCCTCGAGGCGGTGGCTGCGTGAGCAGTTCGTCTAAAACAAACTCTTCACCATCTGCTCTATGATCATACCTCAACACCACCGTCTTGAAAAACATGAATTCCAGTCTTTAATAGTTGGCACAAGTTCTTAACAGGGATCAACTGGTGTACACAGGAGGCTAAAGTCGGTAACATGGTAAGTAGGCTGGCAGGGAGACCAGTACACTCACTCCCACTCGTGAACACACATGGTGACAGCTTGGAAGATCAGACGAACTTCTTCGGCGCACAACTTGAACGGTTGTTCAGCTCCTGAAGTTTTCCTGATCCTTTCCAAAAATACAAACAAAGAATGGAGAAGCAGAAACTAGAACGCACATGTACAAAACACGAAGTATACAACCAAGCTTTCAGCTTCGCTGAGCTCCAAACATCGCGAAACTGCCACGTAATTCCGACCCTCGTTCTGATTCAGTGTTGTGCGATATTTTGAAAAACCTACCAATGGAAACGCGAAAAACCTTACTTCATTTGCACAATGCTATCTGGTGTTCCGGAGCTATGTCTAGCACATAGAAAGAGGCTATTTTTATTTTCATTAGGAAAGACGTTAAGGGCCCTTCTTTAGTTTTGAGTTATGGGACTATTGCACTTACAAGCTGCTTGTGCAAACTTCTCGAAAAAGTGATAATCTGTCGACTTGTACAATTCCTCATAACAAGCAATTTGCTCTACCCATTGCAGTGCAAGTTTTGAGAAAGTAGATTCACCACCGACCACCTTATTTGTATCGAGGCACAAATCAGAGACGCTTTCGTCCACGAACAATATTTTTTCTCTGTGTTCGTTGATATCGAAGAGGCTTACGGTACAACATGGTGCGTTGAAATATTAGGAGACCTGTTGCACCTTGGCGTGCGTGGCATAATGTTTACATTCATGGTAAGTTAATTGTCGGATTAGACCTTCCTTGTCCGAGTGGGCAGCGTTCTTTCCCAAACATTTGTCCAATAAACAGGAGTGCCGCAAGGTGGTGCACTTAGCTACACACTTATTATTATCAAAATGATTTATTTGCTCTTGTCCATGCCTCAAAGTATGTTTTACTCTACATATGTCGATGACGTTAAGCTTGGTTTTGTGTCTTGCAATCTGACCATGTGTGAGTGGCAGGTTCAGCTTCGTTTGAACAAAGTCTCCAATTGGGCAAAAGAAAACGGGTTCTGACTGAATGCACAGAAAAGAAAGTGTGTTTTGTTCTCTAGGAAAACAGGCATTCATTTCCAACCCAATACTCAGCTGCATGGGCAACGTCTATTTGTTAATACTGAACACACATTCTTAGGCCTAATCTTGAACGCTTAGCTAACCTTCAAATTACAATCAAGGAATTAAAAAACAAGTGCTTAAAGCCATGATTGTGCAAAAAGGTTTCACGCACTACGAGGGAAAGTGACAAGAAGTGTCTGATCAATTCGTATACACGCCTCACACGTACTACCTAGACTGTGGGGCAATAGCACATCAGTCTCTCACACCTACTGCTCTTAAAACGCTTGATTCTGTTCGTCATCTACGCTTCCGCCTCTCTACAGGTGCTTTTCGCACTATCCCCGTGGAAAGCCTGTACATGGAATTGAACGAATGGTCGCTCCGCCTCTAGAGATGTTACATGTCTTAAATATTATCTTCAAGTGAACACAGACAAGGAACATTCTTCACATTCCACAATTAATGACATATCAAGCCTTGTTGTGTTTGAGAAATGTGTTTCTATGAGACAGCCTCACTTACTCCGTGGCAGGGGCCTATAGCGAAAGAAACCGGTGTGCCACTTGAACACTGTTTGATGGCTACCACAGTTTGCCTGCCACCGTGGCTGTGGCAGGCGATAAATTGCGACGTGTCTTTCTTGGAGGTTACGAAGCACGCATCAATTGCACATATTCAGACATACTTCCTAAAACTACATCAGAAATACACATTTCCTGAGTTTTTTACGTATGCTTCAAAGACCAGAACATCTGTCTAGTACGCACCCGTCTGCCAATCCTTTTCGGAAGCCGGCATTCCGCCCTCTGATATTGTCAAGCATTTTCACCGGCGAAGCTTATGCGATACTTGTGGCTGTTAGACACAATTAAAAAATAAAACTTCAGAAGGCAATAATAAACACGGATTACCTAAGCGTAGTACAAGCTATAAAAACTCTTGAAAAACACAAAAACCCTGTTATTGTCTTGTTTTATTCGCTCTTAAGCACAGTCTACTCATTTGAGCAGCATGTTGTAACCTGCTGGGTGCCAGAACACCGCGTAATGCAAGGCAACGTTCTGGTGTACCAGCTAGCTGAATCTGCCAGCAAAATCACTACCAATACATGAATACCAGTTCCTACTTTCCACTTGAAACCGTTTCTAAAAATAACCTCAGGTGTTATTAGCAGAGCACATGAGACACAGACACTGGTAATAAATTGCACGTCATCAACCCGCAACTTGATCACTGGCTGCCAGTATCGAAATCACGCCACTCAAAAGTAAGGTTTACAAGGTTAAGAACAGGACATACATACACTACACATTCCTTTCTTCTATCTGCTGGCGATCCACCTTTGAGTGATAGATATTAAGAATCACTCACCGTATTTAACATTTTAGTCCAGTGTAAACAATTAGACCAGCTGAGAAAACAACTCTTTCCATTACCTTACCGAAAGCAGATACCACTTCATCCTGCAATTTCCGTCAACAGGGAATCACTTCTCAAACATAAATTGTTGTTGGCTGTTTTGACAGAACTTTGTACCTTTCATGTGATATACCCGCGCATTCCGTAAGAAGACCTCTCTGGAGAGGTCTCCACTGCGGGGACTACACTGAACAAAGCACCTTTCTCACGGCCCTTGGACGCAAGGGTGTGAACAATAAAGGCACTTGTGCTAACGCCATATATGTCCACCATGGCTTTCATTATGACAAACTTTTGTCATCAATTAACGCCACAATTTTCACGGCATGGTCATAATTTTATTACTTATATATTTTACCTGCCTTAGCGCGAAGAATTTGAAGGTCCTTTTAAAGCCACTAATTGAATTGTCCACATTTCCTGTCCCATGATCTGGTGCTCTTTCGCCATCAAATGGCCTTTGAGCCACAAAGCACCAAATATCAACCTGCCGGCGACCATCACCAAGAGTTTTTTTTTCCTTCCCTCCTGATTCCGCGTGTAATCGCATGGGCTGTAAGTGGTGCAATTCAACGCAAAATGCACGTGCTACCACATTTCTCGCAATGAACAGGCAACATGGCTACAGCACCGACGAAGTGCGGTGACAATACCAACAACAGCGAATGTCAACCGCACTTGATCTGCCCGGAATCAGCGAAGCATCGGCGTCGAACACGTAGCGTTGGCTTCTCCGAAGTGCAAATAAACAACCCATGACCGTGTGATGACGCTGGGTGAAAAGGGGCGCTGAACACCGGAAGGCGGCGCGAGCGGTGCCCGGAAAACAGTGGCACCACTCTACAACCTATAGGTGCATTCACACAAGAAAGCGGATGAAGAATTTTGGCAGCAGACGGTGCATCACGTGACGTGCGCGTCATATAAACTTGAAGTGCTCACTTCATGCGCTCTCGTCCGCTCGCGGCACGGATGAAAATGCGTCACCGCTATTTCGATCAGGTCCATTTGATGGTCGTCTGCCTCGATTGAGAGGATTCAGCGTCAAATCTGTCAACATTGTTACGATTGGCGTGGCTAGAAAGCAGGCTAACGACTTAAAAGCCAAGTGTTTTATCATTGCCGAATGTGTTTACTGTGATGTGTTGCCGAATGTGTTTTTGTGACATTGGAAGAGGTGGGTGGTTTTTTGGGTCGCATAAGCGCGCTGCATAAGCATAGGAGTTGAAAGTATGCACGAAGATTCCGTGAGCGTAGCTCTGGCTGTGTGCATGGGATGCCATCGCTGCTGCACCGGATTAAACTAATCGCATGAAGGAGTGAGATTTTACCCCCGCGTGTCAATCTAGCGTAAACATAGCATATACAGTACTCTATCAGTCCTCATTTGATGGCACCCCCTGTACGTGTCCGCAATGCGCCGCCACGTTTTGGTACCACCCCAGGACAACAGGTGTTCGTCTAGCGTGCGAGCGAATATCGCATTCCATGAATAGAATGGCAATTTTCACTGCCCTGGTGAAGCAGCATTGGTATTTGCGCAACCTACTGTAATGTTGGCCTGTTAGATGTTTCCTTTTAGACCCCACGCTCTGGTTTATACCTTCTGCTGCTAGGGGTGTAACCTACGTGCCGCATGCCGCTAGTCAGCATAACAAAGTAGATCGGGCTACTTAGCAAGGATTCCTTTTGCGTAGTGTCCTTTATTCTTGTTGTAGCTTTGTGTAGTTTTGCACTTCCTACGAAAATGGCTAGTGAGCCCCTGTTCGCTGTCGTCAGTTGCAGTGATCGAGGTGATTTTTCGGCCGACGAAGCCCTCCTATTCTGTGGGTATTAAACAATAATACAAAACACTGTGGAAATAAGTATATGAACAGTTATTCAGAATTCTCTTTTGTTATTTGAACGGACGCTTAGGAGAACACAATGCCGTCCTACCCTATTCAACTCTACGGCTTCTCACGTTGGTCAACCAGCATGTTATAACTAGTTTATCAAACTGAATAGCCTGCTATACCTCGCGTCGAACTTTGCAGAAACAGAGTTCTTCACTGAATTTAGACATTTTTACTAGAGTACCGTCCAAATGGCAGCAGATGAACAGGTTAAAGGTAGCACCACTTATGGCGCGAACTTAAACAGCAGCGGGGACACACGCTCTCATTGAAGCCGTGCTATATAGGCAGGTCAGGAGTACTGTAGGTCATGGGATTGTGCATCGTCACAAAGTAGTGTTTTATAATCACAGATAAATATAGTTACTCATAGAGCCAACGTTGCCGTTGAGTCTTGCGGCCCAGCTACAGGACTGCTACCAGGGCAACCAGCCGCTGGTCAGACCTTCAATTTTGTCCTCCGAAATTCGGGACGCCTGGTTTAGCTCTGTTTTGGTTTCGATTTTGACAGCAGTGCTTTTCCATATAATTTATCTAGCTGCCTACGTGTTTAACTACATTGTCTTTCGTCAAGCTTTCGTGTTATGTTTTTCGCATAAACACGCGTTTAAACTAACAGATCACAACTTTTTACTAAAAAAACAATACCCAAGATTGTCGGTGTACCATGAAAAACGGAATTCGCTCATTCGAATAGCATAACATTATGTCGTCAAAGATTTTGTTGTTTTTGTGCTCACGTTTTCGCTGTTCTTTTGAATGACACACAACAGGAAGCATTGTTTTCACACCAAAAATCCATTTTTTGCTCGTTTACATGAAAAAAGAAACAAGAATAGGCATCAGCGCACGGTTGCTGAGTTGCAACACATCACAAAGTAGACCGAGAAATTTGAAGAGAATTGCGCTGAAGCCTACGTGAAAAACCATCGGAAAAACACTGAGACGCTCCACATATGTGGTATAAAACACCCGTGTGAGAAATGGAAGCGATTGTATTGCCAATGGTTGGACACAATAAAAAGTGAGGAAAGGCACATATGGTCCCCGTGATATTGCGATAGTCCTCTACATGAGGCTCGGTCTGTTAAAAGATCCAAACATGAAGCTGCATGAGGCTCTGCGGCGCCCCGCTTTTGGCGACCAAGCTTTGGCAACCCAGCACGCCCGTGAGGTGGCGTCGAGGCAAGCCCTTGACGGCTCCTTATGGCAGGCCTAGGCCCGGTCACCTAAACCTGCTAGTTTCTTATAATAAAGTTTATTCCTCCTCCTCGGAACACACATCATGGCGTCACAACAACAAGAATGCACTTTTGATAGAAGGCGATTATCTCAAGGATGACGACGACGAAAAAAAGACACGCATGGTCCTCGCGCTATTCCTCTACATCAGTCTGGGGTTATTCAGTAATCCAAACAGAACAAATTTGACAGTATCACAAAGCAAGCATACACTCATGAAAATGGGTTATAAGAAAAAGCTTTTGTAAAACACTAGACAATGTGTAAAACATCCATAAACGAGCTTGTACTGACACATAAAAAATGAAGCCAAATCGCCAACAACGAGTATCTCATAACTTCATAATTGTTCGTTTTCTTGAAGATGGCAAAAAAACTCTCTCCAATGGGATTGCGTTCATGCCTGCAAGTCGACACCTTTACAAGTTTTGCAACCTATAGCAAAGCGAATGATAGAAACAATAGATGTAGTCAATTACCCGGGTGACTATAAGAGTGAATAATTAGGAAAAAATAGTGTTTCAGAGATGGTAAACATTGCAATGCAAGAGTATTGAGATAGCCTACTGAGAAAGTGCACTTATTAATCACAGTTTAATAAACAACCTTTTCAAGAACACAGGTCTTGTGTATGAGATAAATGCATACATTTCTAAATTCACAGGTGTTCAGTAGTGATTACAGTGATATGCTTGAGTCGCAACTTTCACGTTGCTGTTATAGTATTGACAATATTATGCTGCACATGATGAATGTTTTTAAGGAGCTTCCACATCTTGGAAGCAATGAGAAACATTCCCCTACCCTGATGCAGTGATAACCTTTTTCACTTGCTTCAATTCATCTCAGGTTTGACTCATTGCTAAATACAAATACATCTTAGTATATTTGTGTATCCTAGATCTACAGCACGTGTATTTTAATATGAGTATTCTTTAATACTTTTCTATATATATCAGTCCTGCTGTGCTTTTATCCGCACTTGGTGAGATAAAAAAACGAGTAAGCAGGCTTTAAATTGGTCGAGCTCCATGCAAGACATTAATGTCTTGAAACAAATGCTCTCTAAGCTTCTATTGATAAAGCGCACATGCTATAATAGCCGAATCCTGCAGAAAAATTTCAAAAACTTTTCACTGCACTCCACTGAAAAAAAAGGAAGATCTCCCACATCTTTCGTGAGCTCATACAGTGTACCACAGATTCGCTGTACGCGAGACATTTTTCTTTCAGTAGAAGAAAAGAATGGATTCTCCAGCAACTGTATAAATGCAAATGCTCTTTAAGAAAGCACTACCAGTTTTCCAAAATTTTTACCTATATTGTTGTACGCTTTCAACATGAAACAATTATGCAGTTTGTCCAAGTTACAACTAGCACCTTTCAGAATATCACAGCAGCTGTAACGTTCCTTTGCGGTGATTAGGAAGTGCAAAATGAAGAAGCTAGCAACGTAGCAGCAAGCAGACTCCTCTATTTCGCGGGAGTGTTGTTTTGCATCTAAATGGGTGATTACGTCTGCAATAGACAAGTCAACCGGGGCAACAAGGCAGACAGTCTCCGAAGGTTTCATTTTTCAGTGAAATTGGTGGCACCTCGTGTATGAGCTCACATTCATCGCTCTCGGTATTTGCAGATGCAGATACCTTGAATAGCCTCCTGACAATAATGTGCTTCAGTACAGACGTGAACTGCGACTTGTAAAAATTTTTGTTGCATCCATGCTTCTGCCTGATGTGACCGACCAATATTTTTAAAGAATCCTGCTGGAGCCGACGCGTGAACTGAAAAACATCATAATTTCTGGTAAAGGCTTTTCATAGCATAACAATGGCCCTTATTGTAGCCTGTCATGCAATGACTCTCTGTGCTTGACGTCTTCATTCAAAATGCTACTGAAATATCCACAATGTCTAACTTTCCAGACACTACGTCAACTGAACGTGGCCTTTACAGATTGCGTGTCGCATTTTCTGCCCAGTATTTTTCACGGTGAGCTGTTTAAGCAGTCGAACAGGTTGTTCATGCGCTCACAAAATTTGACTGTTGTCATGGCCTCTGGAGGGAGCTGTTTGGTAAAACACAATAGCAATCAAAGTGATACAACAGAGGCACTGAAAACTTTTACTTTCTTGCCTAATTTCGTTGGACTGAATGGCTTCGAAAATATATGGCGCTCTGTGAGTTTCGCAGCCAGCCACAGTCCCAGCTCTTGTGTTGACTGACAGAGCTTCATGGTGTGACCAATCTGAAGTTCTGTTTTCAATTTGGAGCCTGTATGCTTCTAAACTGTTGCGGGTAGTTTCGATGAGGTGTATAATATCGAATATAAATTAAACACGCTCATTATTGAGAAGAAAGTATGGAGTAGCAATCGACACACTCTGTGAGTTCGCGAGGTTGTTGTTAGTACGGCCCTGGTCACAAATTCCAGCTTTCACAGTAATGAAAATTTTTTTAGGTTCCTCGATAGAAGTAACAAGGAGGCGGCATTTAGCAAGAAAAGTAATAGACGCATTCGCAGATATATAGTTAGTAGGTTTACCCATTTTCTTGATATTCTCTATAAAAGAAAGAAGGAAAACGAGTTCCCTGTCCGCTATTGATGTCCTTTCCATTCCGTCATCTTTAAAATCTTGGACCACATTATTTGTAACATCATAGGCAAGCATTTCTGCAATATTTCATCAAAAAATGAGAAAGTATACCCAATGACGCTCGTTCCAAGACTTCGTTTTAGAGCGTAGCGTCGGAAGTATTCCAGGAATATTACCGAGGCTCATTTTAACGTTCGTCAGCCAATGTGTCAAGGAACAGTGCGAGGGCCATGTCATATATGAAGATAAAAAGCGGTAGGCTTGTGGACTGCAAAAGTACAAGTGCAAAGCAAATCTTTTTAGCCACAAAGTAAACTTTTTCTTGGCTCTTAGAGTGCATTTTGGCGTGACAGCTAGTCAGTTGATATACCTCATCTGTTACATGACTCCGAATGCACTCTAGAGCTTCTGAAAAGTTGCAGGCAACTTGCGGTGCATTTTCCGCAGCCTTGATATTGATTTTTTATACTTGGACACGTTCACTTGAAGCCGCCTGATGACGTCTCTCAGCAGAACGCGGAGCTTGTGTGAATGAGCTGCATTCATTGTGGAGTGTTCTCAAATAAATAAATAAATTTTGTAAAAACTGTGTACAATATATTTTCATTGTGAATATTGTTGCATGGCTTATAAAAATACGTTGGTGGGCTAGTTGAAACATAATAAGTTTGAACAGCTTGACTGGACGTGGACGCGGAATACGCAATGACATTGTACTTTGTGTGTGTGTGTGTGTGTGTGTGTGTGTGTGTGTGTGTGTGTGTGTGTGTGTGCGTGCGTGTGCGTGTGCGTGTGCGTGTGCGTGTATCTGCTTTTTAGTACCAGCTATTCGTCATCCTATTTCGTATGGCTATTGTCGGGGTAATAATATAGGTGTGTTAATACTTGGATACATACCTGCACGAAGTTGCCCAGCTCATACGAAATCTTGTGGCCGTCGTGGGCGTGGAGGTAACAGCGTCTGCATATGCAAACAAGGAAAAAGCAGTTAGGGGTTCCTGGCGTGGAAGAAAAATAGCGCACGTTCGTGCTCAATTGGCCTGTTTTAAACATACTTGCAGTGTAGGTCACAATAATTCTTACACTCTAAAAAGTACACCTGACTCTTTTCGGATTGTTCTGACTTGCCACGTATATGGCTTCCTTTAAAGAGACAGGGTGACATTCTAGGTAAGTCAGAGTCAGAGTGTTCAAGACAGTCCCCTGACCCTCTTATGAAGATTAAAAAGAGACTTTTACGAGACGCTTTTAGGAAGCATCACACTACCACTTTTAGGGAGTTAGGCGACTAGTACCGGTGAGGCTCTTACATTGGTCAGGCGACTCTATGACTATTTTGATCGTCATTGCACAAGTAAGCAAAGCGCAAAAACAGCGAACAGAAGCAAATAAAAAGAGGGCACGGTGGCGGTCGCCACAACGCGTGCCATACAAACTTCTATGACTGTGAATAAATGGTAACTCTTTTTTTTGCGCCTGCTTTCCAAAAGATGTTAAGTACGTACATGGAGGAAATTAGCATGTAAGAACCTTCTCTTTAGTCTCTTTTTTGTAGAGTGTATTCTATTGTGGTATTATTGATATTCATCATTTCTGGCTCTTTTATGTATGACAGCTGTCAATCAATGAATCACAGAGGCTTTGATAGCCCTCTAAATTGTCGTTTAACAATCTGTCATTTACACGAGCTAACTTTGAGTTCTAAAAACTCGCAAAGCTCACGCATCTTAAGTTATATCTACAGCTTTACTCAACAGCAGAGGAATGTATGAAGTAAGTTACTCTGCTTCAAACTTTTAGAGTTGTACATGTAGGTTGTTCGTCAGCAATAACTTCGGCGTGCACTGCTGTCTTGATGATTGTAGGGGACTGGCATATCTCAGACCAGGGTTCTGGCATGGAGATGCAGAGGATAGTTTGGGCAGAGCGACTGCTGCGATACTGTTCCGGGACTTCGCGCTTTCTAAATCAACGGTGAAGCAACTGGTATAGTCAAACGACGTAGCGTTCGTTACTTCAAACTCAATGCATACTTCATTCAAACTTTATTTAGCCCTTCATTAGCACGCATACGAATTGTAGGCACGTGAGTTTGACTAAATAAAGTGCAATCTGTTTGGCGCAGTGTCAAACATCGATACCCCGTGAATGAAAGCACAATCAGTACATCATCGATACACGCCTTACCACTGACACAAATGTCATATTGTTCGTAGGGGCGTTTGTACTTCGCTAAACTATTACTAAAATTTTATTACGTTGCACGTATTCGTTACATTTCACCAGCAAAATATTGAATAACTTTAAAAGGCAACTGTCTTGTTTAATGTTGCAGAGTGCCGAGAAACTAACTCGTTTTCGTGAAGTTGTTCTAGTTGATACCTAGAATAGTTCGTCTAAATATGCGAAAAAATAACAAGACATGTGTACTCTCACTGGTGGCAGCTCACACGGTGATTGGAGGGTATGGCTGGAAGTAGTCTTGTTTAGGAAGAGGGAGGAAACCAGTACTGAGTCGATGCGTGTGGCACCTGCGCCTGGGTGCATAGTGCCTGCAAATGTGCGTATAAGAGGTTTTGTAAGAACTATACATGTCATCGAGAAAATATCATAACATCTGGGTTCGCATCGAAAACGTTCTATAGTAGTATTCGGGAAGCATAGCTAGAACACGAGAAATTGAAGCTGACTTTATATCATGTTTCACTACAGAACAAACGAATCATAAACAATACCATGAGTGTGCAGATATTCCCGGTATCCAGTAGGCTGAACCGTAGGAATAGCCGCCTTTTTCAGTGATGTCATTCCTGAGTCCATGAAGTCATTTTTTATGAAATGGTCACCGCAATTGTGGTACGTCCAGTACAATTGTGTCGGGGATTTTCGTAAAAGGTAATTCCTCCTACCAATTTTTCCTCGAGCCTTCCACCTCAAGAAATTAGATAATAACATGTCACATTTCGTTTCACGGTCTGACTACCAAAAATATGTGCATAGCACCCATTTTTTAAAAAAGTGCATCCACGAGCTGTTTTATTGACATCGTCTTAAAATAGTGGTCAAAAGGAGAAAATTCCCTGTTGTTACGAGGAATACGAAAGAACTTTGTCCCTAGAGTTCTTTGTCTGTGTCCGTTCATGCCACAGCATAATACGGATCCGTAGCTCCCGTAAATAACATGCAAATAGTGTAATAATGTAGACTCATGTGAAAGCTGTAAACATATTTACTTATAATTGTCAAATGACAAAAGAAATACGCCAAAATGGGGGAAGGGAAAGGTGGAGGAAGTCGAGATGAAATTGCTCGTTCTGGAGATTGGAAATGTGTTTAGAGACATGCTGTTTTAGTTCTGCAACAGTATTGAGGAACTCGGTTGAGCATTGCGTTGATAATATGCGGCAATTGATTACGCGAAGCTCAAACATAACTTCTACAACCTGAATCTTCTACTTCTGAAATAAATTTGAGTTATTGGCAGTGAAAGATACAACGGAGATCAACCGGACTCCCTTCTTCTGCAGTCTGTGTATACTGTTTTTATTCTTAGATGTTGTTCATGGAATAGAATAACACTAGCAGGCGCGTAGCAAGAATTGTTTTTTTTTTTGGCGGGGAGTGGGGGCAAGGGTGGCCCCACCTTGAATTCGGGAGGGGCACCCTCTTAAAATTGCCATTTTTGCTCTTTGTGCTTTGGCGGAAAAAATTTCGGGGTGTGGGGGGGGGGGGGGGGGCACGTGCCTAGTGTGCCCCTCCTCCTGGCCCCTAGCTAGGCCCCTGAACAGCGGCTAATTTCCAATTAGAATAGTTGGTGGAACGAGGCAGCTTGTGTTTCGGCAAAGCTTTAGCTTAGGGGAGCAGCCCACCGATTTAGTAAGCTTGTTTTACATATGCATTATATGGTCAGTGATGCAAGATTGTATAGCTTATGATGCACGACTGAGCAATTTGAAACTGTCCACGATTTCAATTTCGTTATGTTCTAGTTTAAGATAAACAATTACTGATTGAAACACGATAACGTCAATATCTAGACTATGTCAAGTGGCCGCTAGAAAGCAGCCTTTTATTAAACTGTCCTCTCCGACAACAACTCCGTGAATGAAACGAATATCCCATGCATATTTTTTCGCTGCAGTCAGAAGGCTCAACCACCATGTGTGGATGGGACGCGATTTTATTCTTCTTCATGATTGAATTCATCATGATCGAATTGAGTTCCACTAGGATGAGCCCTGCAACGATCAAAAGTGCCAATATGATAATCGTACTACCACAATTATATTGGACACAACTAATTTCAGTACATATCCTTAAAATTGCAGGAAAACTGCAGGCAGAACAAAACGAATGGGTAAGAAATGAAAGACACGCGTTATTTACAACCCACTCTTAAGAACCAGCCTCGGTGGGCGCCGAAGCACATATTTTATGCTACGCACGCGAAAACACACTCCATTAGAATCAATACTAATCTTTTTAACTATATTGAATGCAAGCAACGCCGAATTCTTTGTGCAGACAAAAGGATGCAATTTACCGCAGCAGCGATCCGGCTTCTTAAAGCGCGGTGAGGTAGGCGTTTCCGCCTCTATCGGAAATGTAGCCGCCGCAGCCGGGATTCGATCCCGCGATCTGCGGGTCAGCAGCCGAGTACCTTAGCCACTAGACCACAGCGGCGGGGCACGCACCTCATAATTTCGCGCAGAGCAGAGAACACCAGCTACTGCGGAACACTAAACACGTGAGGGGTTTGTCATCGCAGAGGAATTTTACGAGCCTGCCTTTCATTTTAGTGCAAGGGCTCGACTGAGGAATAGTAGCGTGGGCAGTTGTCACTAGAAAAAAGATTTTTTGTTATAGTAAAAAAACTGCCAGAACCTATTTGCTCATTACACTTACATATTACTGTTAGAGCAAAGTTATGTTATTTGTAAAGCATTGTAGGTACTGCGATATTGACTAAAACTTGTTTTTTTTTTAATTCTCAGTGTGTGTTTGCTCCACACACAATCACGCTTCAATCGCAGCTCCTATAACTTCCCATGCTGATGTCGCTGCCTATAGCTTCTGAAGCGCTTTTCGCCAAACTTTCATGACCAATTTGAATAGCTTTCTTGAACGAATAATAGCGCTGCAAGAAAAGGGACGGGAAAGAAAAGACGACTTACAGCTTGTGCTGTAGCTTGTGTTGTAGATGTTAATTTCTTTCCCGTCCCTGTTCTTGTCGCGCAAATATTCGTTTCGGATGGAGATGCACCAACTCGCCCGATTGTCCCTTCTGATGCAACTCATCTGAATAGACCTTGTACGCTACGCTGAGCAAGTAAACCATACACATGACGAAGGTGGCACAATCAGGCAACATAAGTTGTTCGCATCTTTCGTCATTATCATCATAAGCCTGACTACGTCCACTGCAGGCCAAAGACCTCTCCAATGTTCCACCAGTAAACTCGGTCCTGTGCTTGCTGCTGCCACTTTATACCCGCAAACTTCCTCATCTCCTCTGCCCACCTAACTATCTGTCTTCCTGTATCTCGCTTACCTGCTCCGGTAATACAGCCAGTTCTCCTTAACGACTAGCGGTTATCCTGCCTACGCGCTACATGTGTGGCCCATGTACATTTATTCTTCTTGATTTCAAGTATGATATCATTAACCCTGGTTTGTTTCCTCATCCTCATTGCCTTCTCCTGTAATTTAAGGTTACACCTATAAATTTCCTTTCCATCGCTCGCTGCGTGGTCCTCAATTTAGGCTGAACCCTCTTTGTGAGCGTCCAGGTTTCTGCTCTGTAGATAAGTACCGGCAAGATGCAGCCGTTATATACCTTCCTCGTGAGGGATATTGGAAGTCTACCAGTCATGATTTTAGAATACTTGCCAAATATTCGCCATCCTATTCTTATTTTTTACTTACTTACATCCCGTGGCTCAGCTCCGCGGTTATTACCTGTCCTAAGTAGAAGTAGTCTTTTACCACTTCAAGGGCGCCAACACCTATCTCGATGTGTCTCTGCGGCGTGGTAAATCGGGTAATTCCTGTTCAGGAAAAAAAAAATTTGGGGTTTCTTAGTGTGAACGGGTGAGCACAAGCATTTCAACCCATTATTTGAGCTAGTATTTATTTTCCATGAGCACATCACTAAACCCAGTTTTCAGCGAATGTGAATGCACTGACAAAAGTGCAGTGTCACTAGACTGATTGGTGAGGGCGGCATTGCAGCTGCTGTCGCAAAATGCGTTTATTGGGAGGCTTGAGTTTGTGTTGGCTCCGTTACACAGTTTTTGCTTTTTTTAGTTGAGCATGTAGTTCAATTGATCACAAGTGTTTAGAGGCTGTTTTATGCTATGAAATTTTTGTAGCTACGGTTTTGAAATTGCGAGTCTTCTATTAGTGTCACACAAACCCACTAAGCACTTCTAGTAATATTTACAGGAAATTTCGCTGAAGCCAGCGTTTTGACGAGTGAACATTTCTTCGTCAAGATAGCGCAGTTGCCCCGACGAAGACAAGTCAACTTGCCGAAATACTATTTGCAGAGGAATTTTTTCTTGCAAAACTTCTGATCGTTTCCAGCCTCTCCATGCCTGTGCACTTCAGTCTCATTTGGTACCAGAGTTCTGTAAGAAAGCTATGTGCACCGTAATAAGAAGTCAAATACAACATTTCCTACTCGTGGTTGCTGATCATTTTTGCAGTGGCTGGGATATTCTTGGTTCACTGTTTGCTCATTGTGTCCATATGTCAGCTGTAAATTAAAACTGCTTTTATTGATTGACCCTTTCACACCACGTGAATGTCTCTGCTCTGTATATATAAAGCGGGTAATAAAAAGATCATTTTCCTTGTGCCGATTCAGTGTCGTCCTTCTCAGAAAGCAGTCCGCCTAACTTGCAACACTTTACAACGCAAGAACAAAATAAATATGTTCAGCAAAATTTTGCGAAGGGCCGCATCGCCCAAGGGACCAACTGACCTGAATTAACGCACGAGCGCATTCCAGTTGCACACGGAGTTAAAGGGAGGACTTCCACGGCAACCTTCGTCCTCTCGGCTTTTCGCTTTTCTCTCTATTCGAGAACTTTACCCATGAAGTAATCGATGAAATGTTCTGTTCGTGTTATTTCCAGTTGTATGCCCGGCAGCCGCCAGTGGTGAAAGCGGTGCTGCCACTGTGTATCAGCATGCGAGAACGCCTGCATGGCAGATATACAGACATTTCCCGCCCCCTAGTGCTAAGCCGTATCGATTGCAGTCGTTTCAATGGTTACCACGACGTTAAGTGGTAATGGGAAGCAATGTGAACAATGCGAAACTCCCAATCTCTGTGGTGTCGCATTTTCAGGTGATTGTAACCTGGATGTTGACAAAAACGTATCTAGAGCCATCTATTATACAATCGAGAACTGTTCTAGAATCTTTTTATTGCACCAAACTCAAGATGTAAATAACACAGCGCGCCGCGCCATTCGCGCTTATTTATATCTCAACTTTACCGTCTAGGGCATGATCTGAAAGCTATCGCGCAAGCATCCATGAAAGACTACAACAGTACCACGGCGCAGAATCCTCTTTGGAGAAGGCGAGGTTCAGAAAAACTGACATCATTGTTTCTGCTGTTCCTCGAGCCGTAATCACTCCTGCATGAGGAACAGCCGTTTTGATTTTTTTTTTACAGCAAAAGCTGTAACGGGTTCACAACTCTGGTCACGCGCTGCGTCGAGTTGTCCGCCACCTGCGCTGCTGCCGCCACCACCGATGTCCATAACCACTATCGAACAAAATGAGTAAAAAAGACTTACTATGTAAAATACATTAAGGACACAATGGGGCTCCAGCCAAGGTCCGCTACGTGCTAGCTCGGTATTCTACCCCTGAGCGACACCGGTGCTTTGGTCTTGATCGCAAACTTGCCTTAGGCATGCTTGATGTCGTGGAAGTAAACGCCTTAATATGGGTAATGAAGCGTTTTAAAACATCAAAGGAACAACCAGGCGTCACAGAATGCGAATAGCGTAACAAATTGGTCCTTGAATGCTCTAACGCATAAGAAAAGTTTGTTCTTGATAACCTAATAACTTTGACGCATGCCCACTTCAGGCATGATTTTTTGTCGTCTTCAGCCAGTCACTCCATGAACAATTAGTACAAAATTCCTTGCAAATTTTAGCGGATACTATGCTTTTCAGATGATTGACGAAAGATAGCATAGCGAATGCCGGTATACTACCCAAAAAAATGAATACTAATGCTCTAGTGAGTACCCAGTGAGCGTAATTGCAGCAGTTACCCATTGAGTGTTTATAAAATGCTTGAAAGGCTGATACTCTAGCTTTCGTTGCGACTGTACTGTGCCTGGCGCGCAGGCCTGGTGCTTTTTCTATAATGACACAACGCGTATAATTTCTGCATCTAAGCCATTAGATCAAATGAATTGCTGCCAAGCTCCAGCTTAGCTACGTATTTCTTGTATATGAATTGTGCTATTGTCGATGAAGATGAAAAGCCGACTAATTTGATCGCGACGAAGTAAATACCTCAGAGTCATATATACTGAACAACAAAACTGGTAACCTCATATTGAATATATCACAACACAAGGAGCACGGGAAATGGGTGCATTGCGCAGGCTGAGCAGCCGCACATCAGGTATGAGAAGGAAAGCACTTTTTATGGTCTACAAAATGTACGTACGACCGGTTTTAGAATTCGGCTGTGATCTTTTTTGCGGTGCGCCAGCATACCAGCTTCGGCCACTAATCCTATAGAGTGACAGGCTTTACAGCTGTGCTTAGGCCTTCCAAAATGTGTAGAAAATACAGTATTATACCTGGAACCTACCACACCACCCCTGTTAAGCTGATTCAACCTACTTATGGTGCAGATTTTTACGGTTTTACGAAACACTGTCTAATCATTCCCAAATAGTTTTAATCTTCAATCCCGATTTTTCCTTCTCCGAGCACTGGTCTTGATTCCACATGCCACAAATCTTATTTGTAGAAGCATTACTCGAATCTCTAAATGTACAAATTTGTGATGTGCGTCCTTTGACCATGCAACCTAAATTCCCAGAAATTGTATACCACGATATGTTTCCGAACCATGCCAAAGTAATACCTCACGGAATTTCAAATTGACTGTTACAAGAGCATCTAAATCATCTGCCAACGAACGTGGTTATTGCAAGAGATGTATAGCAAACTGGGGAAAATGCTGGCATAGGAATATTCTGTCCTGAACTTTAGTGGTCTTTTTCTTTACGACTGCCGGATCTTATCCCAGTTTTAATAGCTGAAGTTGTGGCCATAAGATTAGCTCTCTAAAATATAATCAGTTAAATTACAGTTGTAGCAATTATCACTGACTCATTATCTGTGTTCTTCACTCTCTGCATCTGGTGAAACGCCTCTTCTAAAGCTTTTCAGAACACTAGTTTCAGCGCACCTTCAATGTCAATATATATATATATATATATATATATATATATATATATATATATATATATATATTTGGGTGCCAAGACACAAGGGTTTGTTTTTAAACGAAAGTGCTGATACAATAGCAACGGTGGAGCATTTGGTGCCATCATTTTGGTTTTCCCACTAACAGCATACATTAAAACTGCACGATTCCGCACGCCAACATTTAAAAAAACGCTTATCAGACCTTGTCTTGACAGCTTCTACAGTATATAGGCGCCTAATTTTTACCTGGAACAGTGAGTTATCCCTGTCAAGTATAATGGAAGTGACTATAACCAAATTTCGCTACCGGGTTAGCTCCCTCAGTTTTTACCTGCATAGATCAAGACAAGCTGTGTCTCTTCTGTGAGGAGGAGGAAACAATAGGTCATTACTTTATATCCTTTCGCCGGTACACGTCATTGAGAAGAAGATTAATAGCGTCACCTCTTCGAAACTTGGGTCTGAAAATATCCGAATCAGTTGTTCCATTATTTGGCGCCTCTACACTGGGCTGCGGTCTTGTGGATGTTTACTACGCCATGAAGGAATTTATCAGTCAGATTAAAAAAATATTGAACTAAACTCATCATCTTTGTAAGCGTATAAATACATATATTGAGAAATTAAATTTCTTTTATTTCCTATCACTAGCTTATACGAGAAGTGTTGCGAGGGAACACCAAACAAAATTCACCTAAGGCTCAGCCCATTGGGTAGGAGCCATAAGAATAGAAGCAAAGAAGAAGAACCATAGAGAGAAGAAAGTGAAATGTCTTGATTTTAAGTTTAAAAATGCACTGGCTAGGCCGTCGGGACAAACGGCAAGTCAGTGCTCACGTGAAAACCTCCTAATCACGCAAGGCTCTATTATCGACGTAAAAAAAAAGCATGAACAACAGTTAGTTTGACGTGCCCAATGCTGCCAAACTGGAGTGCAGCACGCCTGTCAATGTTTATAATAAACGGCGTGCACAATACCATTTTTAGTGCTTGCCGCTGTACGCGCTTGATTGGTCGCCGAGTGTTTGTATGACAATTTAGACATCTTCTAATCGAACTATGATGACATCGGGAGCCTCAGACTTTGCTCATAAAGTGACAATGTCTCATATGAGGCCACCTTATCCTACATCACATGACCAAAGTGGACACTTACGGAATGGCAGCTGAAACATTGCCTTTGACGCCAAAAGACAGTGGCTGCAATGGTGTTTTGGAAAAACCGCATCTTCCATTTTTCGCCTGTCACCGAGTGAACTACGCTGTGACGTCATCATCCAAGCGCACGAGACCGATGTTTAGTACAAGAAGGTTTGACGAAGGTATCATCGATCATGGAGAGGCTTTATTTCTTTGTGGCTCTTACTGCTGCAGTCGAAGTGGGCTCTCGTCTTTGGGGATGTGTCTGTTTCTTTAATTCTTGGAGCGAATACCGCAGAAAGCATAGACAGGATAGACTTTGAATCTGGTACATAACAAGAGGTAAAGAGAAAGCACCCGCAGCCAGTGAAGGCGTGTAGCACCTTCAGCAGCCCAGTTCAATGTCCGTGAGGCTCTGTATGCTGCGTCCTCGCAGCTTTTCCGGGGTGTGGCACCGAGCCCGCAGCCTGCGGTCTGAGTGGCGCCGAAGGTGGCCCAGCTTGCAGTCACAGTGAAGCCAGTTGTCTGCACCATTCGGAAGAATAAGTTTATAGTTAGACTAAGGCTACTTTGAGCATTCACGATATCTAATCCGAGATGTTCTCTATCAAAGATCAGTATCTTCTGCTTCACTCACGCCGTTCACATCGGTTGATAAACCACTTATTTATCTAAAATGTGCAAACGAACAAGAACAGTACATTCAATAGCGAAACAAATGAACACCGTGGTATTCTGCGAAAGACACCGTGGTACTTTCAACAATCTCTGCGTACACACACAAACACACACACCTAAAATTTTCGGCATACACAATCGACAAATGCTTCGGGGGGTTCAGTCTTCTGCAAGCGTTTAAGAATGGTGGGCGAACGTGGGAAAATCTTTGCATATATGCAATGTTCCGCAAAAAGGCCTGCCTGCGCCTCGGGGCACAGGGCAGGCGCTAGTGAAAATTGCGTTTCGTGGGTGTGCTGTCTTTCTTTTTGACTGCATTACCTACTGGAACCATCGAATTTGTTTCTCGCATATATATATATATATATATATATATATATATATATATATATATATATATATATATATATATATATATATATATGTTATCACACCTAAAAGGTATATTTAAGTTGGCGCAAGTACAATAAAACAAGAAGTTTATTTAAAATTTTGTTTCGTGTCTTCCTAGTTTGTTCTTTTTATAGATATTTACTTTTTTGGTGAGATTTGCGAGTGGCAGATTATTGCACTTTTCGCAAAGGCAGCGGCTAAGCGTTTACAGACATGGTAGTATAGTTGTGAACTTTCAACAAACATTCGGTTTCTCATGTTTTTTATGAAAATCGCCACTCGTGAATGCTTTCTTATTGCTTGATGTTTGATTGATTTATATGTAGGGTTTAATGCCTCAAAATTACTATATGGTTACGAGAGACGCCCTAGAGGAGGGTTCTAAAAATTTCTACCACTTGGGGTTCATTACGCGCACGCAATGTGAGCACACGGGCCTACAGCATTTTAGGCTTCATTGAAAATGCAGCCGCCGCAGCCGTGTTTTCTATTGCTAAAAATACAATTGCTTCCTGGCTACTGATTATAGTGCCAGTTATGCAAATACAAGTAATTCACATGTGATATTTCCTCTTTTTTATTTCGAATAGCCGGCTTGTATATCTTGCCTAAACGTCAGTTGAGATAAGCATCCTCTTTGGTTTAGAATGCTGTCTCTAAAGAAATTACCCTTAAAAAACTTAAACCTGCACGAACAATCGAACCTTAAGCGTAGTAAGCCTGCATATATACTGCGTTTAACTGAAACACATGATAAGGGGCGTGGGTATTCGTGACGTAAAGGGAGAGGGGGTTGTCACGACTATTGTCCTTTCACAATACCCTCGCATGTCCACAGCTTCTGCATGTAGGGTTAGCAAACATGATGAGCTTAGTGCTGAAAAAGACAAAAAAATTTCACACACAGGGCAGGCACTTTCTCTCACGTGAGTTCGAAGATTTTAGTGCTAAAGTCACCGTGCTTTCTAACCAACAACACGACCAACAAATTCTCAATACGTGTAGTGATACAAGTCCCAAACAGAAGCTAAGTATATCTATTTCCGAAACAATAATCCTACAAAAATACCGCCACACTGCGATGAATGGGGTTCATTGCAATAAGAACCGTCGGCGCACCATGTGCACTTTCATTTACAGGTCTTTGAAAGCACGCAGTGTGCTTCACTACGAAAGTAACATAAGTAACCGAAAGTAACATAAGCCCTCCTCTACGGCGTCTCTCATAATCATATGGTGGTTTTGGGACGTTAAACCCCACATATCTATATATCTAACTTTGTTCCACCTAGCGGACTTCTGGAGAACTGATGTGCAAGCGAAATTGTGAGTTTATGCCTTCATCATTGTAGAGGGCGCGAAAAGTTGCAGTGATAGTGCTCCTTCATTGTGAGCGCAGTTTACCAGCGTTGTATCAGAACAGGGGTATCAAACACGCGGTTTGTAGGTCGCATGTGACCCGCGGATGCCTTACTAGAGGCTTTTGGCTTAAGAATAAACAACAATTTCGTGACTGTGCTTCAATTATTCATTAGTTCGTTAACTTTAATGACGTTTATAAAATACATTGCGCATTACCTTTGGTAGAGCGGGCAAAACTGATGTACGCCAAGGAGCACTTATGGAATAACTTCGCCTACGAAACGACACCGGCGGCAGACACCATGATAAGTACCAGATATTTGAGCCAACCCCATAAGCGTGCTTGGTTCCTCTTAAAAGAGAGGGGAGAGAAGGCATTTCGCAGCGCCCCCCTGTGCCGTCACGAAACTTCACAGTCACGCTAGAAGACAACTTTGCCAGCTGCCCAAAGCTGCCGCAACATGGCACCACTCTGCAAAACGGGCATCGTTCGCGGGCCGAGACGTTTCTGCGGTGTGACACCAGGTGACGATTGTAGAGCTTTTTGTGCTTTTGCGTTACATTTTGGAATAGCTGAAGTCTGAATGCAGGACAACAATGCTGAATACTTCTTATGTGCCGGGAGCTAGCTGCGTTGGAAGACAACAAGAAAAACAAGTTTCTTTATCGAGAAATAAGAGACAAGTCCCATTTCAGTGGCAGAGAAATTCATGAAGCCGTGCTACCTAGATTAGAATCACCAGAAAGAACACAATTGTGCACAATTTTTGGCGTACTGCGCTATGGCGTCAAGCACGCAGATATCGGTGTTGTCAGACCTAAAACCAAAAGAATACTTGTATAACGCTACAGCGCTGACGGTTAGAACAGATGATGGCTCGTTTTTTTTGTCAGCACAATATCTAATCACCGGGTCGTAATTTGTTTTAATGTTGACACTCCTGTGGTTTAAAACTGCCGCGTGGTGACTTACTTCCAAGCAGTACAACAGTGCTGGTGTCGTTGAGTACACCGGAGAGGTGGCGCTCCTCAATGGTGGTGATCTTGTTTCCCTCCAGGTCCAGAAATGCCAGAGCCGGAAAGCCATCACCGAAGCCAGCCGGAATGGCCCTCAGGTCATTGTAGCTTAGAGAAAAGAAGAAAGTCGTCACTGGTACTTGAGAAAAATGCCAATCTGCCGAAGAGCAGCTTCATGCTCGAGGAAACTCACGCGTCGACACGTTTAGTTTCGAAAAAAAAAAGTGAGAAGTGGTAACGAAGAGTTGGAAGGTGAACGATATGCTGGCCCCGGTTGAGTGATATTTCTTAGGAAAAGAAAAATGAACCAGCACTGCAACTACAGGTAAAAGTAGTGAGAGGATGAAGTGTTGTTCACCGCTCATCTTCAGCCGCTAGCGTACCATGGCTGACTAATAAGCGTAAGAGATCATAATAAATTACATAACAAGAAAGTGGAATGAGGCAGAGTTGAAGGCCGAAACCTCCAACATCTGTTCAAAAAGAGATGTGAGCCACTATCTCCATGTAACCACGCCCACGTAAGTACGCCCGCTAAGTGAATGTAGAGAAGCATGTACTTCCTTCACATCGCCTATGCGGAATTCACGAAGGTAAAAAATAGAAACTCAAAAAGAGTGGGAGGGGCTTCAAACGTTGCAAGAATGTGAAGCACGTCGAAACCATACTTCGAATTTTTGTCGACCTGATGACAAAGTTTTTGCTGATTTTCTCAAACTTATAATGAACAGAAGTTACCCACAGAGGCTCACGCATTGATTTGACATTTCACTACTGCGAATGTGTAAAAACGACACATGTGCTTCATGCTACTGCAGAGATCATAGGAAAATGCTTGTAAGTTTCGTAGAATTGCAATGTAAGTAGTGTCGGGCCAAACACCACGCAAATGAAAAATAGTATCTTACGCATATTCCTCAATGCCAGTTCATCACTCAAGCCGGGCACGATATTATACACTACAATGTATTCCTGAACACTGTGGCATGGCATGCAACAAGCTCGATGATGGTAAGCCAGAGTCACCGTGCATAATCCCCCCCCTCCATCGGAATGGAAGTAATATACTCGCGAAGTGACCTCGACACGTTGTTATCCTACACAACCAATGCGAAGCACACGAACGCTTTTAAACAGAGACATAGCCAAGCGGCACGCAGGACAGACGCTTTCTTTCGTCTATCTTCCCGTCGCATAGTGCTCGTCTTTTTCACCTCAAGTATGAACCAACTTGTCTGAACCCACGCCTTGCTACACAACCACTTAGGCGTCTCAGTCGGCCCATCAATCTGTGCGAAATAGGCTCCGAATTGACATCTCGCCTCTAGAGTAGTATGAAGCGAAGCTAACCCACTTTGCTACAAAGAATTTACATGGCGTTGTGCTCACCCAACGCCACGCAACATCATCCACCATGCAGACTGCCTGAACTGTAAATGCTGCTAAATGTGTCAAGCAACAGAGCAACAATTTTATGAATGCGCACTTTGGGTGTCATGATATTCAACACTGGCAAAGATTTGTGTGGCAATGCTAAGTGAAAAGGTATTTTTTTCAGAAGTGTGCCATAACGCAAATTGAACAACTGCTACATATGCTTATATGTTTATGGTATCTGTTTAACATAACTGTTATGTTTTCAAGAGCACAGTACTGGACACCAGACTGTAGTGAAACCATCACGTTTCGGGTTATTGTAGATACACGCAACTTTTTTCTCCCCCTGGTCACATTCATCACCGACTTTTTACCTTTTCCTTTATTTCTTGGCGCAAAGTGCCACGCAAGAGCTCACGAGCTTACACTGCATCTTTACCTTCAATGAATTACATATCTTTCTCTTTCTCTCTCTGTGTGAGGTGGATATGTGTATTTGGGCTGTGAATCAAGTGGGCAGACGTACTTCGCGGGAAATGAATGTGGAAGATAGGCTCTGTGGTGATGGAAGTTTTTCAGCAGATTCGCTGAAAGTTCTTGAGCACATTACCCGAAGGTGCGAGTAAGAATAGAAAGAGGCAACATAAAGAAGTGAAATATAAGTTACAAAATAAAACAATAAAACTTGACAAAATAACCAAGAAGGTTATTATGAACACCCATAAATAATAATTGACCAATACCACACGTGACACAAATTAAAATGACTTGAAATGCAATTCTCTCTTGGTTCTCACTCAAATAAGTGTTTGCCTGCCAAATATTCCTTGCTATATGCTGTAGACATAGCTTCCTTTCATCTTCTATTTTTAAAGTAGGCTCCTCGACGCCCAGTAGCGGCAGGTGTACTTACTCGAGGTCGATGCTTCGCAGTTTGAGCGCTGGGGTGGGTAGCATGTTCCGGGAGAAGAGTGCGAGCTTCGAATCCCGGATCACGACGTACTCTAGGTATGGAAGCTCTGAAAGCCAACCGTCTTCAATGCTTTCGACGCTCGAATGGAGCACGCTTACGCCCCGCACAGTGCGCGGTAGGCGGCCGAAGTCTCGGCCAAGCCTCAGACCACTCATTTTCACCAGCCCGAGGGTCTTCAGACGTGGTAGCTTCTGTAAGGTCTCCCAGCTGGCTGGAAGCGTGCTGCCGTAACTGTAAAGGCAAACAAGCCGTTTAACATCATCATATCTGGCTATTTTCTTCCTGATGAACATCAGCAAGTCATGCATATTAGCTGGCATCTATCACTAACCACACAGAAGTCTTTATTTCTGCAAAAGTGTCAGACAGTTCAATGAGGTATACAGAGTGTTTTTCAGTAGGCTTTGCCATGTTACACTGGCAACAGTTCACTGATCCCTGAAGATCACTAGCTCATGTATAGTGTGCAAGACTCACAACTTCGCTCTTTGAATCTGATAACTGCATCAGTTAGCAACTAGTTTAGGCGTTGCTGCAATAAGGGACACTCCCACCTTTACTCATTAGCTATTGGTCAATAAACGTTTTCTCCGCCTTGGTAAACTAAGAAGGCATCGAGGCCATGTGTTACACTGCAAGGACAATATATTTTCCTTGCAGTGTAAATTGTTCCATATTTTCCTTGCAGTGTGTTACACTGCAAGGAAAATATGGAACAATTTTTTTATTATTTGAGAACCAGCGAAACTGCGTTCAGCGAAGAATCTGTTTTCAATTGCAAAATGTTCGTCTCTGCGACGCGTTATCGTTAGCAATCGACATCAGAAATAGCATCCCGAACTCCTGCTACCTGACTCATTTTGTGCGGGGTTTGTTCACACGCACGCATGACGCTCTACGAATTATATCTCCTACTTCCCCGTTTAGGGGTGAGATGCATACTTTCCTGACTCAGCTTATACCTCGAACAATCACAGAGTGCAATTCATGAGCATCATCTTCACGCTTGCTACACAGAAAGTTTAAATCTTTTGTTTTTTGTGTTTTTATATCCATCCTTTCCTGCTTTTTTTGCACTACTGTGTAAAAAATAAAAAATACCGTGAGTTATATCTCAACTTTTCTCACCTGCCTGGTACACTTTTACTTCCATTCACCCCAACTTCTCGCGACCTATTCAAACTGCAACGTCGTTCAACGCCTTCAATATTGCAGCCTCGTATTTTATAATAAACTATTGCCCTTCACTCACTAAAGAGTAGAATCATCCTCCCATAGCAATTGTTGCCAAAAAAATTTTAAAAAATTGGGGAGCCTCTAAGTACGCCGTTTGCAGGAGCGTAGCTTGCAGTTTGGTTCGTGGGGATTCACACCGAACCGAGAAGGGGGGGGGGGGGGGGCACATGTATCAGCTTTTCTTTTTGACGTCACTATCGACGGTAGGTTAAGCAGATGGCGTACATGTATATCAAGCCATGAGATTCCCCCTCTCCTATGCATAAGGTTGTGAAGAGAGTAAGTAAAAGTACTGTAAGAATGATTTATTGATAAGTGGGGTTTAACATCCTTGGTCCTCCCACACGTTGGTGATCTGCGCCGCAACCTGCGCCGCAGACGACTCTGGTCGACATCGCACGCAGCGCCCCCATGCCGATCGTCTACTTAAGGGGTCATCGTCAGTGAGCCATCGGGATTTACAGAGAAGGGCTCAGCTCACACCGCTAATTTCATGTTTTTGGGTGAGTGTAAAGCCTAGTGCTTTATTTAACACTTCCAAACTTCTTGCTGCAAATCCCAAGTGAAGTGTAATGAATGATGGGTTGTGATCTGTCTGCGTACCGTGCGAGGATTGGTTGTTTCTTCGCTCGCTGTAAATTGAACACGTCACGTTCCCATGTATGATTACGGCCTGCCTTACTCACTGATTGTTGTCGTTCCGGAGGACGGTGTTTCTTGGTGCTGTTCTGTGTCGCCCATTTGATAATCTGCGCGGAAGATGTTGAGACCAATCCTGGTCCAGACAAAATAGACCAAGTTATTTCCTTCCTAAAAGAACTATCACAGACAAATGAAAAATTTCACAAGGAGACGTCAATAAAGCTGAAGGACATTCAAACGAACGTTACCGACATTAAAAGGCGGCTCAGTGTAGTGGAAGGCAAACTAAGCGCAATCGACAACCTGCGTCAGGATGTCACCAGTGTTAACGAAGCCGTTCAAGAATCCCAGGTACAGCTGCAGACCATTAAGACTAAACAACCAGAACAAACCGAATTTGTAGTCGACGACTTAAATAACCGAATGCGAAGAAACAACCTGATTTTCAAGGGCATTTCCGAGGAACCAGATGAAAAATGGGCAGATACGGAACGTTTGATTACGGAATTCGTGTCTGCTCAATTAGGCATTCAGGCAGGAGAAATCGAGCGAGCGCACAGGGTGGGCCGGCCCAAACCAGAACAAAGTCGCCCAATTGTGACAAAATAATTGAACTACAAAGATAAAAACAACATTCTAACGAACGCTTCTAAGCTAAAGAAGTTAAAAGAACCTCGCGTATGGATTGAGGAAGACTTCTCGCGACGATTACAAGTTGTGAGAAAAAAACTGCGAGACTTCGCTCGGGAGAACCGCACCCAAAATCAGAAGTACAGGGTTGTCTTTGATAAACTGCTTCTTGGAAACAAGTGTTATTCATTCGACTCAGCAAAAAATGAGATAGTCTGTCTTCCAATGAACGAAGAATCTACGTCAAGCATGCCACCTTCACACAGAGTGGATAATTCAGGAGGGGAAGATGATACTATTGGTGACTGACATGAAACCGTTAAGGCAGCAAAGAATTTATCAATTTTAGTGTGCAAATTTCGTAGTGTGCTTCCAAAGCAAGATCAGTTATTTGCATTTGTAGAATCATGTTCGGCAGACATTGTTCTGGGCACAGAGACATAGTTGACTCCCGAAATTAACAATACCAAACTGTCACTCTCTAAAGCATTTACGATATTCAGGAGAGACCGAGTGGCCGCACGCGGTGGTGGAGTAGTAGTGGCCATAAAAAATGCGTTTCGTGCTCGCATTGTTCCCACGAGTTGCGATATAGAAATTCTGTGGGTTCTGATTGAAATGTGCCCTTCTGTAACTTGTGTCGTCGGGGTGTTTTACCACCCACCCGATTACCCTCAAGAATTTGTGGAAAATTTAAATGATTCTTTAGACGCTATGCAGGACAAATACCCAGCATCACCAATTATTCTAGGTGGTGATTTTAATTACCCTGCGATAGATTGGCAATCCTACACACCTCTGGGCGGTACAAGAAAGAACGAATGCAAGAAATTTTTAGATGTGCTTTCTTTATTTCATTTGCAACAAATAGTTTGTGAATGCACACATGGCGATGCCATTTAGGATCTGGTATTAACTACCGAGCAGGGAAAATTGACTGTCCGTGTTTTGGAATCTATTAGTGATCATAATGTTCTCCACTGTGAATATGCATTAAAAAATAACAAACCTGTGCAGTCAAAGAAAACTATCTACAGTTACGCACGCGCAAATGTTGATCTTATCCTCCAAAAGTTGTCATATTTTTGTGTTGAATTTTTGTGCACAATGCGTAACCGCACTGTTAATGATAACTGGATCTGTGTCAAAAACAAACTAGTCGAACTAAAGCATCAGCACATCCCAAGGTCGAAATTGTTTCATCAGCTCAAAGCGCATGGTTCACGTCACACGTAAAAAGAGCAATAAATAAGAAGAAACGCTCGTACTCAAAAGCCAAGTCCTCTAACTCGGATGGTGATTGGGAACGCTATCGCGAAGCATCAAAAAACTGCAAATCTTCAATTCAAGATTCCAAAGAAAAATTCTATAATAATGGTATTGTCAGCATGTTAAAAAATAATACAAAAAAATTCTGAAATATGATCAATCCCAAACGGAACTCACAAGTGAGTATAGATATAGTCAAAGAAGGCGAATTACTTTCACCATCCGAGGTTGCGACTGAACTTGACTCTTTTTTATCTCTGTTTTCACCGATGAAAGTAATCATATAGTGGTTTTGGGACGTTAAACCCTACATATCAATCAATCACCGATGAAAGCCCACTACCACTTGAACTTCACCCAGCTTCTATTTTGACTTTTATGAGAGGCATTACCATCACACCAGAAGAAATTGAATGTGCCATAGATCGACTTTCGGATAGTTTCGCCCCAGGACCCGATGGCATTTGTCCAAAACTGCTCAAAATGACTAAACCAATTATAGCTTGTATCTTAGCCGCCATTTTTCAACAGTCACTCGACACCGGTATCATACCGGATGACTGGAAAATCGCACGCGTCGTTCCCGTATTTAAATCCGGCAACAGATCAGAACTTTCAAATTATATACCGATCTCCTTAACAAGCATACCATGCAAAATTCTAGAACATATCATATCATCAGCCGTTATGACGTATCTTACAAAGCACAACTTTTTTTATATTCATCAGCATAGATTTCTTCGAGGGCGTTCGTGTGAAACCCAATTATTTGAGCTTATAACCGACCTACATCAGGCCGTTCATGAGTCATTCCAAATTGATGCCATATTTATCAACTTTGCAAAAGCGTTTGATAAAGTACCCCATAAACGCCTAATGATGAAACTTGCCCGGCTTAAAATAAACAGCAGCGTACTCAATTGGATTGCAGCATTTTTAACCAAGCGCTATCAATACGTTTCCGTAAACGACCACGATTCCCCCTTAACCGAAGTCAAATCAGGAGTGCCTCAGGGCTCTGTACTGGAACCAATTTTATTCTTGGTTTATATTAATGACATAGGCAATAACATAAGTTCTAACGTTCGGTTATTCGCCGACGATAGCGTAATTTACAAAAAAAATTAACACCTCTGAAGATTCTAATACTTTACAGACCGACCTGAATAATATTGTTAACCTGTGCGACAATTGGCAAATGCAAATAAGTGCTTTCAAAACAAAAGCTATGACATTTACTAGGTCTACTAACATGCATCTAAATTCGTATTGTATTAATAACACAGCCATCGAAAACGTTTCTACGCTCAAATATCTGGGTGTGTATTTGTCGTCTAACCTTACGTGGAATGAGCACATTGATGCTATAATTTCCAAGGCAAGTAAAACACTCGGCTTCATCAGACGAAATTTGTATTTAGCTAATCAGTAAACTAAACTTTTAGCTTATACTTCATTAGTTCGATCCGAACTCGACTACGCGTCTATTATTTGGAACCCAAACCAGGCATACTTAACAAACAGACTGGAGGCCTTGCAAAATAAAGCAGCACGTCTTATTACTAAGAATTATTCTCGCACATCTAGCATAACTGCCTTTGAAGAATCTCTACAGCTGCCCTCCCTGGAAAAACGAAGAATACTAGCATTACTGTGTCACTTCCACCGGCTCTATCATAGTGCGTCGTCATTTGCTGCATCGCATATCAAACCTGCCCATCGAACTTTACGCGTGTAAATCACCCTTTCAAAGTCCTCCCCTTGTTTGCCCGTACTAATCTTTTTCGTCAATCCCCGTTGTTCTTGGCCATCTTTCATTGGAATCGATTACCAGAAGATATTGACACAATTCATAATCACGATTTGTTTGTAAGCCACTTGAAGCGATTTTTATTATCAGAGCCATGAACCATGTACTATGTGCACTTGCTTTGTATTTCTTTTCCATTTATTTTTGTTTGTTTGTTTGCTTTTCTACCATTTTTCGTTACACGCCTGCTCTTGACTGTGTTTGCTCTTGAATTGAAATGTACTCAACACATTGTTCTCCCCCCCCCCCCTATGTAATGCCCTTCGGGGCCTTTAGGGCATCTGAATAAAAAAAACCACCGTATTATTATGAGAGACACCGTAGTGGAAAGCTCCGGAAATTTAGGCCAGCTGGGCTTTTTTAACGTGCACCCAAATCCAAGCACCAGGCCTACAGCATTTACCCCTTCAGTGAAAATGCAGCCGCCGCCGCCGGGATTTGATCCCGCGACCGGCAGGTCAGCAGCCGAGTACATTCGCCACTAGACCACCGCAGCGGGGCTGTACTGTAAGAAGTACTATAAAATACAGTAAACGGCTGGTACAGTGACAATTTGAAGCAACGACCTTTAACTGCACGATTGAATAGACTAGTCTTCGAGAACGCATTATTGCGGTGACCCACCTGATCGTAGAAGACATCGTTATTTGTTATACTCTCCGTACATGCCATAGTCCTCCTCTGGGCGAAGTGCGTTTCACAAGTCAGGCACGGTTACGCTTACAACGAGGAATGAGAACTAAACGCAGCATATTTTTGTACATTCGTAATAACATTTAGGTTTTGTTTATATGCTGTGTGGATTGCTTACTGTCAATACTGAGTGTGTTCCTTGACGACTACATGCTAAAATTTGAAGAACGGTCGGTCGAAACCAACTGGAATATTTTTAAAGATAAAGTCGCAAGTTTGGTTCACAGGTACATCTCACTGCATGCTACCTCAGGTAAACATAGGTCCCCCTGGTTTACCTCTTCGTTGACTCACCTGTTAAATAGGAAGAAGCGCGCGTTTAACAAAGCCAAACAGAGTAAGAAATCAGGTCGATGAAGCGCTTATCGTGAATGTACTACGCAGTGTAAAGAGGCAGCCGAGAAAGCAAAGGAAACGTTTTATATGAACACACTTCCCTCGTAACTTGTAAAGAACGCGAAAAAGTTTTGGAATGTCGTGGGTGGTCATAAACAGAATGAAATATCTTTAAGTGACCGCAACGGTGTACCAATTCCAAGTTCTGAGTGTTGTTCTGTGCTCAATATTGTATTTTCTAAATCTTTTTTATCATCAGCAGTGTCTTTTCCCTGTATTACTGATTATAACTTCGCCGTTATGGATCCCGTTGTTATTGATTTTGATGGTGTACAGAAGCTAATTCGTGGCCTGAACTTGTCTTCGTTTAGCGGAGTGGATGGCATCACTCTAAAGTTTTTGAAAAGTACGGATGTTTATTCGTCAATGTTTTTGTCCAAACTGTTTTCCCAGTCATTAGAGTCTTGTTCGTTACCACGTGACTGGAACTTGGGCAAGGTGGTACCATTATTTAAATCTGGTGATGCACAGTCCGCTTTGAATTACGGACCGATATTCCTCACCAGTGTACCTTGTAAGCTTTTAGAACACATAATTTATTCTCATCTCATAGCCTTTCTAGATAAAAATTTATTCTTCTCTCCCTGTCAACATGGCTTCCGTAAACATTTTCATGTGAAACTCAAATGGTTTCGTTTGCACATGAACTTTTAGCGGCATTGGACAGTGGACTAATCATTGTATATTCCTGGACTTCTCTAAGGCTTTTGATCTTGTTTCTCACCAGTTACTCGGTTTTAAGCGAAGTAAATTAAACATTGACCGCAATCTATCAAAATGGATTGAATACTTTCTCAATAACCGAACTCAGTTTGTCCCCACCAACAATAACAACTCACAAGCGTCTCCTGTTATTTCTGGTGTGCCACAGGGGTCCGTTTTCGGCCCTCTTCTCCTTCTTGTTTATATCAATGACCTGCCTATTTATATTCTATCATCAAATAAATTATTTGCTGGTGATTGTGTTAATTATAGAAATGCTTGCACTAATATTGACGCTAATTTCCTGCAACAAGATTTTAATGCAGTTTTTTCCTGGTGCACTAGATGGAACATGCGGCCTAATGCTAATAAATGCAAGGTAATGCGAGTTTCTCGCGCCCCTGGTTCTATTGACGTTCCCGAATACCTAATTAACGATAGTGTTTTAGAAAGTGTTTTATGCTACAAGTATCTTGAAGTGAAATTTACCTCTAATTTCTCATGGCACACTCATGTCACCTACGTATTTAAGAATGCCAATCGCACTCTTCGATACCTACGAAGACACTTTTTAAGGGTACCTTCAGCTCTTAAACTTATTCTATATAAAACCTTTGTTCGTTCTAAGCTTGAGTACGCGAGTGCTGTACGGGACTCCAGGATTAACAGACTAGTTGAAAACTTAGAATCCGTCCAAAATCAGCGTACACATTTCATCCTCTCAAACTATGCACGTACATCTAGCGTATCATCTATGAAAACAGTTTTGGGCCTTCCACTTCTTTTTTCGCGTAAGAAAGTCTCTCGTCTTGTTTTTTTTATAAAACTTACCACAATGCACAACTAAAACAAGACCTTTCCAAACCACACTACATGTTATATAGATGTGACCATCCCCACAAAGTACACATTCCTTTTTTCACATACCAAGTTCTTTCACGATTTTGTTATTCCCCCTACCTCGAAAGAATGGAACCGCCTATCCTCCTCTGTTGTCCCATTGACCGATGTCACTACTTTTGAGGCTGCTGTTTAATGGGATGTTCACTCTTAGCTGCATTTTTCTTTGTTCACTTTTACTGTTCCTATTTCTATGTATACTATTACCCACTCCCTTGTGTAACGCCTTCGGGCCCTGAAGGTACTGAAATCAGTAAATAAATAAATAAATAAATAATAGATAAATAAATAAATAAACATCTATGACTGCATGCCTATTAAAATGATTGTTATGTTAAGCTACATATGTCAAGCAGCCCTGACGCAGTGGTAGCGTTTAGTCAACATTTTCTTACTTTACTGCGCGCATCCGAGCATCCTTACGATACTCAGCAAGTAACTTTTCTGTAAGTTATGCTGCACGTTGGCAACACGATTTCGCACACGTTGATTTTTGGGCAAACTTTCCATTGCAATATGATTTTTGATAGCAATGAAGTACTCCAAATGTAGAGGTTGAAAATCGTGCAATCTGCGAGGGCAAGGTATATATTATTGAGAAATGTTCTCTTGGCCTCGATATAAAGTGCACGTGTGACCAGACTATACCTACTCACATAAAACTATCTTGTTCCCGGCGTAATATGCCCTAAAAAGCCTAAATACATGCAAAAGAACAAAATGTACTCGGTTTTTTTTTTTGTAGCTTTCGTCACTAAGCTCCCTGAAACGATAGCTTTGCGGCAAGGTGTCCTCTGTTGTTCGCAAGCGTGCAGCCAACATTTCCTTTTACGTCAACAAATTCAGAACTGCACAGAATATTTCACCGCAGAATGTAGCTGTTGCATTCATGTTTCCAGCCATTACACCAGCGCGAACAGGAGCAACCTCATACCACACAAAATCTCGAGTGATCGGTTCACTAGTGATGAAGAAACAAATTTCGCAGTTGTTCAGAACATAGCGAACCATATTCCATTCCTCAGAACGCGTGAAGTCTGACAAGAACTGCCAGTTCATGCAACACTATTTTGCTTACGCTCTACTGTGCACCGTTCTTGCCAGTCGGTGGTGTGTTTTGGGCATTCTGATGCGAGTCACTGGAATTTCTGATGCATTCTGATGCGACTCACTGGCCCGTGTGCTCAGATTTGGGTGCACGTTAAAGAACCCTAGGTGGTCAAAATTTCCGGAGCCTTCCACTGCGGCGTCTCTCATAAACATATGGTGATTTTGGGACGTTAAACCCCACATATCAATAAAGTGTTTAAGGTGAAACTTTACCAGCCGACATGTATTGTCGCTAACGTTCTCGTTTCTCGCAGTAAGAGCCACTGCCCGAACTTTGCTGATCGTGTTGCTTCCAATATCATTGCGAAGTCACCCCTCCCCCCCGAAATACGTTGCCTACACGTATTGCTGGTAGTTCATGTCCTGGGTTGATCAGTGCCCTTTTATGAGACTGGATGGTCACACCAAAACGCCGTGCGGTATAACGTTTGATGATTATTTCCCGAAAAGCGCCACTGCTCTCAGTGCACACTTCACAACTGGCGAAGATGAGAAAGCCGCTTGTCACAGCTAGGCGGCTTCATCGAAGTAATGTATCATTGGCTAGCGTTGAAGAGCACTTCAGGCTTTTAGTATTTTGGCCTTTATAGACTATTTAAGAGACCAGGGGCCGAATTCACAAAGCTTTCTCTTTGGCTACGCATTATCTTAGCCAAAAATCCTCTTATCTGGAGGGATTACTATAGCACGGGTATAAATTTAACTTATTCGGCACTTAAGAGGGCAAGGAGGACACACGATAGCCGATGAAACGACAAGGAAGGAAAGATGTGCGTGCCGATAATATCAAGGTAGCACGCAAAGCGTCTAGCATCGAGAGTATACGATGATAGCCAATGATTTGCTGCATCTAAGTTTCAGTTCCGCGAGCGTCTGCTACAGCGCTTACGGGATGCCGCGTACGCTGTAATAGACGTTTTGGTGGGCTGTGCAAAGCCAAGCACTCGCCTTTAATCACCGACTGCAGCTAAAAAAAAATAATTGCTCGATGGCCTTAAGCTACCGAGCAATCCATGCACTATCTCGCCAAGTACAAGTAAACAACACTCCAGGTGCACCACATAAATGAGACCACACATAAATCGATGCATGCAATGTTTGAAAATGTGCCTCGAATGTCTTCCCCTATTTAACGCGACCAGTCACCTTACATTTCATTGAAGCTGCGCTGCTACTTAACTAATTCGGTGCAATCTAGCACGGTATAATGGTGAACGTTAGGGTGTTTTGTACCTATAGTCCAAGGTAGCCTTTGTTACAATATTCTTATTACAAGACGCATGAGCGACTTTGGTGCCTGCAGACGAATTGTGTGGAAATAGATTACAGCAGTAATCAAATGAAATTGTGAGCGCAATTTCGCTGGTTCCATGCACCGCAGCATTTTTATAAAGCCGGAATGCGAGAACGTGCAAACGCTTACGCTTAGGTATATGTCTACGTAAAATGAGGGAGACTCCTCGGGAGGTGTCTCAGTGCTAATGCTTTTCACAAAACACGGTGCGAATATTTCGTCCAGCGTCGTTTGAGTGCGCAAACAAAGCAAGGGACGTGTATACGAGTCTTGAAGTCGAGAGACGTTATCACACGTACGAAAAGGATGAAAAGAGAGAGAGAGAGAGACTCTCGTTTCGGCTTCGCGAAAGCTTGAAATTAATAGATAATAAAGACAATTTTCTGGCCCAGCCGACGTCAGGGAAAGTCTCCGCAAAGCAGCGTCAGATGCTCGGAGAGCATAAAAAAGTGGAGTACGCGTTATATGGGAGTGACAGCCACTCAGAAAGCGAGATGAAGTGCGACTGTCCTTAGATGTGAGAATCAATGCTAATTAGGAGAGTTGAGTTAATGAGCCAAAACTTTCCTAAATAACGATAATGGAAGCAAACTGAGCATTCATCTAGTGAAACTTACACTAGTGACAGTGAACTCATAATAGTTGATGAGCGTTGTCACAGGCCGATGTATATTTTTATTTTCTTATTTATATTTGACAAACTATGAGAAGGTAGCCTACGTTAGAGCCGGCTATTCCAACGCCATGACAGTAATGTACAAGAATAAATAGCGCACGGTTATACAGTCATACGTGGCGGTTCCTATCTTCTAGTAACCTTGGGCAAACGTATTCTATTTTTTCTATTTTTGACAAAGTTTCACCGGACGTTTTTGCATTTGGCTTCATTCGAAGGAATGACGATATATCAGCAATATGGTGAATGCAAGCACTGGTGCAGTGGACGAGCGGTTACAGCGCTCAACTACAATCTAGGAGGTACTTGGTTCAATTCGCAGAATCACTGAGCACTTTTTTTTTTCAAGAGGTTGCCCAGCCTGACATTATGCGTGGTGGCGGGTACTAATGTTTTGAGAAGTAGGCTTTCGCACTTGCTTCTTTCACTCCCCTTTTGACCCAAAAGCGCTGTACTGTGCTTCTTCAAAAATTAAACAATTCAGGGTTCATAATTTTCTCCTCCATCCTCTCTTATCGCAAAAGTGTCCAGTGCTGAAATACCAATATCATACCTGGTATATTACTTTTCACGTGTTTGGATATTCGACCAGCAATCAGTCTTCACGGTGTTTTGAAGAAAATCTGTACATGCAGTGAGCTGACTGCTTGCAGCCAAGTTGACTGCCTTTGTAGGGACACGCTTTCGTGCTAATTTCGTGGGCATCATCACATGCAGCAAGACCAAAGAGCACGGACAGTTAGAGCTGACGCAAACAGAATGATTAGTTTGTGTCTTCTCTCCCGCTATTTGTCATGCTGCAGTCTTCAGTGTAATGTCGCTGTCAATGGTTAAAATGAACTATACCAGTTAATCGAGTTCTGCATAGGGGGTCCCCTATTGTCCAGAATGGAACAAAGCAATGGCAATTTGATTTGTGTGATAAAAAGATACCCTGCTTTTGGTTACTAGAATAAATTTCTAAACTGAAGTTTATTTTTTATTAACAACAGTTCCAGTGCAGATGAAAGGAGCATGGACAAAATTTGTGTATTCAGCTTGACTAGGTTTGTGACCTTAATTGTAATTGCGAACTGGTATCACAGTATGCATAAATATCACACACATATACAACCACGTGTGATAGCTTGCTTATTCTGATTAAAACTGAAAGGTTGAAATCGACATATTCAACCAACGCAATGTATACGAGATATGCCATGTTGAGTAGCTATGTCTAAACTAGTCTTCGCAGGTTCGTTCCATTTTACCCAATTTCTTGCCCATGACTGTAGGTTGGTAAATGAAACAACTTCTTCGAACACACATATTCTGTGTAAGGTACATTTATTTTTATGCAGAACAAAACAAATTCAAATGTATAATGGCTCAAAAGAGAAATAACAAGAAACAAATTCAGCCAAATCATTACCAAACTTACTCACCAATGATAAACGGATTCTTATTTAAAAGATACATACATACATACATACATACATACATACATACATACATACATACATACATACATACATACATACATACATACATACATACATACATACATACATACATACATACATACATACATACATACATATATGCAAACACACATATATATATGTACACCCATACATACATAAATACACTCAGGTGTAAATATTAAAATGAATGGCTATAAAACAACAATTCTATACACTCAATTAGAATATACTACAGAAAGTAACTTACGAGAGAAATCCACCGGCACTGTTATGTCTGAACACGGTGTTTCTCGAACCATCTCGCAAAAGCTTGATGCATAGTTTTCCGCTGCTGCCCAGTGACAAGCATTTTTGATAAAAAACACAAGAATAAAGCCCTTGACAACGTGCAAACGCTTACGCTTAGGTATATGTCTACGTAAAATGAGGGAGACTCCTCGGGAGGTGTCTCAGTGCTAATGCTTTTCACAAAACACGGTGCGAATATTTCGTCCAGCGTCGTTTGAGTGCGCAAACAAAGCAAGGGACGTGTATACGAGTCTTGAAGTCGAGAGACGTTATCACACGTACGAAAAGGATGAAAAGAGAGAGAGAGTCATGCTAAAGAAAAGGGCTGTGCATTAATATTTTGTACATGTCTGCAGTATCACTCTGTGTATTTACATAGCTTGGCTCATTGACAACCCACTAACAAAGCATGTTAGGACACTTGGGCTGAAAGTTGGCACAGCACGAGTAAATTCTAGACAAAACATGAATAATACAATTATAAGCTACTAAGCTCCTTGGTGCAAGCAGTGTTTATATTGACAGCTATAGGTGCCATTTCTTTTCCCCAAAACACTTCTCAAAAGTAGAATCAACTTTATTTAGCTAAAAGTTTCTATTCTGGCGCGTCGTGGTGGCTCAACGGTGGAAGTGACTCTTTTGGCCAAGAAAACAAAGACCAATTATTTTTCCAGTTCGTGAATTCACCCCATGCTAACATTGAGGCAACTGGTAGGAGTGCTTTTGGAGAGAGAAAACCACCATATTCCCACCAGTTATGGCCTTGGGTAGCTACTTCACTTGGAGAAAAATAATGAAAAACACTCCTCAAGAAGACTTCAAAGTTTGCACATCAACACAATTCCCATACAGCTGTCTATTAGTCTGCTTGAAAAATATTGAGTTTACTGGTGGGCAAAGACTGTACACTATGTGAGGTGATGCTCCAGTGCACTGCATGTATGTCTTGCTGCTGGCCTCAACTGCGATGTTGCTCAGCACATATGTGTAAAATAACAACTAATACTATGCCACTGCAAAGTAATTATGTGTCATTTGCAAGAAACAGGGACCACAATAAAAGAACATAACAACATTTGCCTTCACAAAGTTCAAAAAATGTAAACAAATTTCCACAGAGTTTTCACAGTTCATCTGAGGATAGTAATATTGGTTGTAAACACAGTCTTACTTCCACTAACGAACAATTTTAAGATGCCAGATTCAATATTAGAGTATACCAGCAATTTTGTAGGACTAAACAATTGTACAGGCACCTAGAAAAACACAAGTGAATAAATGCTACAGCTACATATAAAAATAAATACTTTTATTTGTAGTCTGGGTAGAGCTGCATAGATGATAAGTCACTTGCATTACATTATGAACAAACCTATCCGAGCAAAGTATGCATTGAAAAAGTTACACTTACACAGTAGATAAGTAGACTGTTGAAGGACGGACAGGCAGTGGAATAATATCCAAGCACTGAAATCTACTGTCAAGATATACTAGGAGTAGTGATGATCCTCTTCCTTCCAAATAAAATAATCCACATAGATTCACTTCCCAGACTTATAAACTCATGGCATCATTGGTGCTATACAAATGAGTGTACACTGAAGGATTACATCGACTAAGTACATGATTACTGCATCCATGGCTTTACTTCTTGTACTACAAAGAATGCAAACACAGTTACCATTGGCGACCATGGATGCTGTGATTTCTGGCATGTAAATATAGAGGCACGCAGGCACTTATCACACATGTTAAAAACTTCAGCTCAAAAATATTTGCCCACTAACACTACAGCAGCCTTTAAATAAGTGTCATAGTTTGGTATCTTCCATGAAAAATTTAAATAATTTCGAATACAAGCAAATGAACTGCTGAATAATGCACTGCTAAGAAGTTAGGCAGCAGCTGCTCCTGACATCACAATGTGCTCTTTCTGCTGTTGTAAACTTTGAGCAGGAGAACAGTCAATGGCAGTCCCTTTATACTTGTTGGTCTTCTGTGCTCTGGTTATTCTTGATACACTGTACATGATTGTGGAGCACCAAACCCCTTGTTACTGCTGGAACTTAGAAAAATACAGATCATTGTTACAACCATGCTACATGCAAGAGTGTATAGTTGTCAATTCTATGCTCATATTTACAGATACTGTATTTTCAGAAGCCAATGACAAGCCTCAACACACACACACACAAACAGTGAAGACTGAAAATATATTTAATATGATACAAGAGCAAAACTACAATGTTATAGATGAAGGCATGAAAATTCTGACAGGCATGAAAAGCCAATAGAGTTTCTTTTATTTCGACTTTACACTAGGTGCGAGAAGTAGACCACAAATAAGTTCACTAAGAAACACAAGTTAGACTGCATTACAACGCAACAGCCAATGTTCATAACATTAGGGCTGTTTAACATAGCCAGCTCACCATACCGCATATAGGAGCAAATGGGCAGTCTAGAAGACACAAAAAACTTGTGGATTATCAGTGTGCTTGTTGCTGACATTTATTATTCTAAATGAAGAAAATTTTTCAAAAATGCACTTCATCAGGGGAAATAATCATACGCAACAAACACAACGGGATCCTACAGGTGCCACCGACACTCACCTATATTGTTGATACCAGTGTCTTGCCGGATGGATATGCTGTGTCCGGCACAGAACACGAAAGGAGCGCTCCATGACTTGGATTGCATGTGTGCTAGCTGCATCGCTCTGCTGCTGAAATAGGCTAGCCACAGAGAAAGAAATGAGAAGCCATGGCTTTGAAACACACTGAACGTCACCCTTAGAGATCAACAATGTATACTTAGGTCAGGTACAATTTGTAGAAAAATATTTATCACTATGCAATCGGGATGAACAAGTTTGGCTGAAACACAACAAGCCAAATCACTGAGAGAGAAAAGGCTACATAAAGTAAAAAATGCAGTTACTGGCCCTATGTCGTCTGAGGCTTGTTCAATAGGTCTTTCTCCTTGCAAGTTGTGAACAGCCAGGCAATTTTCACCCACTTGCTATTTCCTTCAAGAGCACTTGATCTACAGAGGGAGTCACAAGCTCGAGAGCTCAATAAGGAATCAAAGTATTTGTGCTCGTTTCAAAGCACAAGCTTTTGCGTCTCAGATTATTGGAGTTTCATTCATAAGCTGCAGGCTTTCAGCTTTCAACATTCTCAATTATCTTGCAATTTAGTTTTATAAATGTTGAATAAGAATTATGTGTAAGAATAATACAGGTATCCACTGAAAGCAACCATGCTTGGGTTTTCAATTTGTGCACAGTAAGTGGTGTTCACGTAATCGTATGTAATAAATAAAAACTAACCTTGCAGCCAGCCGTTAGGCAGTTTTGTGCCCTCGAAGCTCCCAAGCAGATCGCAGTCCTTCCAGATGAGGCTGCCATGCATGCTTCCACGCCACATCCGCTGAATGATAACAGTCCCAGCAGTGACATAGACATGCACAGTTAGGGAGAACGTGTCCTTCCTATTTTTGTACAGGTGCTCCAAGTAATGATGAGGATTGATGTGCCAGAATGTGCAACCGATGCATCACAGGACCTTAAAAAACCAATCTCTGCGATCTGTGAAGAGCCAAAAACGATATATTTAAAAACAATCATTAAAAGCACTCACTTCTAATACTTATTTGAGAAAGCTTTCACTTCGTTAAAGTGATGAAAATCTGCTATAATCACTTTGAAATAAACTGAAGCCTCAAGTAAAATTTACGTACCGCAATATATATGTCCTACTGAAGTATAGTACTACCGCAGTGGTAATCGTCTATAGAACTAATTTTCCAAAATAACATAAATTTTTTAAGTGCAACCTGGCTCCTGAAAAATAAATTCACATTAACTTTCCAACTATCAAACTTTGTCAATCGACAGGCCCAACCTCCTAATCAAACAAGAGCTCACTTGTATCAAATCACAAAAAGACGTTTTATCAATTTGCTCCATAATATGTGTATGTATGTAACAGTAGTAGTAAATTTTTCATGCTTCAACTTATTATAGAAAAACATGATATCTGATGGGCTTAAAAACTTGCACACCTTATAGAACTGCGTGAATTATAGTACCGGTGAAATTTAGTTCTGCAAGGTGAACTCACCGATGCCAGCATTTAGTAGCCGTCGGTATCATGAGGAACCAAGTACGGCCAACAGGCAAAGGGCATCTGCAGACTGGAAGCTGCCAATGACAGCAATGAAGGGCTGGCCAGGAGTGCACGTCCATTGATAAAGTGTAAGAACTGGCCATGACCGGCTGTTGTCAAGGCTCTAGTGCCGTGCCAAACGATGGCCAGACGAACTCGGAAACCTGTAGTTAGGCGATATTGGCTTGCAACTTCATCCAAAGCAAGGCACCGGAAAGCTTTGCGTGAAAGCTTTGCTTTTTCTGGGGGCCGGAGGGAAGCTTGACGTTCACGGGCTCTCGCTGCCACATAGAACTCTCAAGTTGTTACCGAAGAACAGTCTAGGCGCGCTTCCAAAGTAACACGATCCAAACAGAATGTAGCATCTCGCAGCTTTTGTTGATCACATCACAGTGCTAGGTCTGGGGGTCGGAGGGAAGCTTGACGTTCACGGGCTCTCGCTGCCACATAGAACTCTCAAGTTGTTACCGAAGAACAGTCTAGGCGCGCTTCCAAAGTAACACGATCCACAACAGAATGTAGCATCTCGCAGTTTTGGTTGATCACATCACAGCGCTAGGACTATGGTTATCACAAAAAGGAGAAGTGACGACTTAACAAACAAAAGCGCCAGGCTGCCCCACCACAACTTCGCAGGGCAAAACAGTTATCAACGCTGTCTTTGAATTTTCGGTCACACGAGCACAGCTTGTTCACAAGTCTTGGAACGTCAACACAGCACCACTGTTCACAACGAACATCGTTTCACTCCCGAACAGTACATTGCTCTCAAGTAAATAGAAGCGCACGGGCTAACTAGTGGCGAAGGAAGAACCGAGCGCGTAGTTCATACGTTTCCGTACATACTTGGGGTCACTCAAGTAACGTGTCAAAACGCTGTCAATCCGAAATGTCGCACAGCACCCAACTGAGAGACTGGAAAGTCAAGCGAATGAACTGTTACCGGCACACAAACACACATTTCAGGCTTCTCGAGTGCTAGTTGCCGTCGATACATCGACGCCGATCCCCGCTTGATAACCACACCGACGCACAGGCTTCGCTGCGCTTCACCGTACACCATTGCACTGCCACAGCTTTCCGCACTGCTTACACGCACCGAAAGAGCTGCTGTAATCACAACACATCCGGTCAAACGCTGAAGTAACTCGTGCGAGAAGCGTTTGCTGAAAGTGGCACCGACCGATATGCTCTTTACGACGCCATGTTGTTTTCGACAACTGCGCAGCACATAAGAGAGCTCTTAGAAAGTACTTGCACTATTTTCACGGCGTGAAAAAAATTTTCTCTTATGTGCGAGGGGGGTGATATGACGAACAGGAGAGGCATGCCAGATGAAAGAAGTGTTTTGGCAACGTCATGGAGTGAGCTGATGTTGAGGGTATTGCTTCACAACCAATCACAAGCTATGCCTGTCGGTCAAGCCGTCGTCTGCTCGCGTTTGTCGTCTGCTTCGATCAGAGCATGCGACAGGGGATTCGCCTTCGCAACGCTATTATTCTCAGGTCAAGTGGTCGCTGAGTCGCACAAAATACATGTCAGTGGCTCGCTCTACCTTTGAATGATGGTCGTGCGCCAAGTTAAATGGCTGGTAATTGACGCAGGGATGAATGCAGCCAAGGTTTGCTCCAGAATCCTGAGGGTTTGCATATTTTCGGTGTCATACAAAGTTACTGGGGTCATTTCATTCCGATTGCTTGCCATATTATCACAGTCCATATCGGTGTCTGAACAGTGAAGGTGAAGATGCATGATTTGTTTGTAGTTCCATGCGTAATCACGCGCACCCCTGATACGCTTTGGTTTAGAAAGTACGCTTTGTTCCAGATCGTCCCAAAGTGTATCGACAGCTGTGTTTCAGAGATCGCAACCATTGGACAGTTTGAGCAAATCAAAGTACACTAGAGGACAAACTTTATGAACCACTCACTGAAAACTTCCTCTCATTTTTATTTCCAATAGCGTGCAAAGAATGTGCTCCCATTAACCTCTTTGGTGGTAATTTCCACCAATGAGGCAAGGATCTCGAGTCGCACTTTTAATTGGATGAGATGGGGCGCAACACAACAACATAACAAATAAGGTTGATCCTATGCCATGCCGCGTTCGAATGCACCGACTATTCACGTATCACAGTGGTTTTCATCCAACCACACATTTTTACATGCGTAGTTTTATGCCATTGATGCCCAATAGAATTCTTCAATTACTGCGACTTCGAACTTATTTGACGATGGTGGTTGTCAACACCATCCACTGCGTACAAGGGAAACAACACGCGAAGCTCAAAGCGCCGAAAGAAATAAAAACGCACCAGCAGTCATCAGGCAACCCTTAGTGGGCGTGAATTAACTCAAAATTAGCCAGGGCACCAAACTATACCGCCGCGGCAGCAGGTTCTAAGTAGCCACATTGTTCCTAAGAGTGGTCCGGACCAGTCTTAGAATTTTCTCTCAGCCATGCTGTTTTTACGCACAATTTCGCTTCGTGAATCCACTTACGAGCACTTTTCGGTGACGTAAGCAAGTATAGCAACTGCATCACCATCGCTGACATGTTCCCGGGCAGTCACAGCGCGCTTTATTTGCAGCGGCCGATGTGACAACGATGGCCTCTTACGACGTTTTTTCGTTTCGTGAATCGACTTACGCAACAAAATTTCGCTTGCGCAAAAATGTTTTCGTAAGTGAGTTTTGTGAATCCGGGCCCAGTTCAATGAGCGCTTTAAAGGGCATCGCCACACCTTGAAGATGCTTTCTTCCCTTCTGCCACAAAAATTTTCGAATCTCCTACGCTTGCCACTGCGGAGAAGTGTGCTGACGTTACTCGAACATTATGTGAACTCCCCATTGCAAGGAGACTTAGCAGTATGGGCTGCGAAATGAAAGCGAGAGAAGTGAGAAACGCTGAGCGTCCCCGCTATGGAAGCGGTTGCCGATCACCCAGAGGTATTCTTTCCAAACGTGCGCCGTCTTCTAAAGATTCTGGCAACTCTGCCCGTGAGCACAGGTGAAGCGGAATGCTCTTTGTCATTGCTGAGACGCCTAAAGTTGTAAATGAGAAATACAACAAAAAAAATATTGTTTTGCATCGCTCTCTTAACATCCGCCATAAAATATAAATCCACCCGGAAGATATTCTTTCTGTTTTTTTACCGGGAACGTAGGCGTCTTCAGCTGAATGTGTGTCTAGTATCAACCATAAGCGCCTGTTCAAAAACAAGGAAGAACGTTTAATAAAGTCTTTCTTGGATTGAAATTTTCCAAACATCTGTTAACATCAGCCCTGAACATGGTTGTTAATAACCAATCGATGAGGTGAGGTTTAACATCCAAAAACTACAATAAGATTACGAGAGACGCCGCAGTGGGGCACTTCCGAAATTTCGCCACATTGGTTCTTTGACTTGCACTCAAATCAAAGTGCAAGGTCCTCAAGCGTTTTCACCTACATTGAAAATACGCGAGGAATCCAATCCCAACGCATGCGGGTCAGCATTGGAGCACCATAACGACTGGATCATCCTAGCGGGTAATAAAACAAAACACAATTTTGGTAAAATTAGTATGTGCTACTTTTCGTCCAGCTACATGTAAGGACGAAAAGTTGAACAGTATGAGACATATTTCTTAAAATCACCTTGAGAGCATGCCAGAGTGATTCCGTGCGTGCTTGCGTGCATGCGTGCGTACGTGTGTGTGTGTGTGTGAGTGTGTGTGTGTGTGTGTGTGTGTGTGTGTGTGTGTGTGTGTGTGTGTTCAGATGTTAGCAGAACGTGCGAAGGTTAAATAGAGGTTTATTATTCTCTGGCCTGAGTATATCATAACACACGGAGAGTCACCCTGTACTATGCTTCAACGTATTCTATCAGACCTTGGAACGATGCCTGGCTTTTTTCAATAAAATGGACATCTGCGTTTTGAAAATTATCGAGAAGAAAACATCTGTTCCGACGGGTACAAGCGTTACCATCGCTGAAACACTAATCCAGACGCCTAGCCAACTGAAAACACTCGCGGCCGAGATTGAGAAACACGGCGAAACAATTTTTGCTATGGAGTAATTAGTCATTGTAAAAGCGCCCAGGAATGATATTGTGATAGTATCAGCTCTTAGTTTCTATATCATGTCAGCACGAAGCGACGAAAAAAAGTAGGGTGGGTAAGTGGCGGGGGGGGGGGGGGGTGCAGGACAGAAAAAAAGTTGTAGGGAGGGGGGGGGGGGGGGGGGGGCTTTGAACATCTTAACCCACCCTTGGCTCAGCTACTGGCCTTTTGCTTAAATGTCTCCAACCACAGTTGATGTGTTCTGGCTCCTTTTCGTTCACAATGACATTAGACAGTTAGGCAGTGCCGCAATTTATATTTATTCACTACTTTGATAGGCGTATAAACATTTAAATTATTGTCATGCTTTCAATACAGAAGCTTCCTTTTATTTGTTATCTTTTTTCAAAACTCTTTTCCTCGTGCCGACTTGTTATACCCGTTTTTCTTTCGGCGAACATGAAAGATAAAGCCGTCTTTCTCTTTTCTAGCTGGTACATGGCACTCAATTTAAGTTCATACACTCGTGACAATGTCACGAGTGTATGAACTTAAATACCGTTAGAGTCCCTCCCCTCAGCCTTAAGTAATGCCCTGCCAAGGATCCTTAAGCGATACTAGGTGATGAAACTAATGTTGATGACTTACAAGAGATTACTATCTTTTAAGAACAGTGATTAGGCAGTCGCATGCAATGCAGAAAAAGCAAGAAGCGTTCACCCTAGTAAGTGAGCTGAACTTGCAACAAAACACTTGCTGATGCCCACAGAAGTTAAAAAAACAGCGCTAAAAAGACGGGACAAGAAAAGAAAGGACAACAGGACAGGGCGCTGACTAGCAACCAAATATGTTTATTTCTTCAGTCAGCATACATATATACCACAGCACTATCGCAAAAAACAGCCTACGCAGCGGCATGTGAGCCTGCGCAGAGGCATTCCAAAAAATTAGTTTGACAGAAAATTGATTTCCTTCGGAAGGAGGGAAATGGAAGGGAGGCTAACACATGCCTCACCACTGTTATGAATGTGAACTTCTGTGAACATGAACCAACCAGCCCAAATGCGTACGCTTCTACTTGCTGATGCTTCCATTTGTCACGAATGCAGTTCGTGTAGAAGCTGGTGCGCTTCCATTCAGCTTCAGGAAATAATTGTTAGGGTTCCCGTTCTTTTTCAAATGGTACATTAGAGGAAGGGGGTCGACTGTTCCTTGGTCATAAGGTTACACGGAAAGGCAGCGGGGGAAGTTTTGAATACCCCTCCATAGACGATTATACATTTAAAGCATACCGAACACGCTTATTTGTAGGTAGTATGAACCATGCAGCATGTTTTCTTTTTTCAAGCAATTATTCCTGCAGTGGAATTATGCGCCCATAAAGCCAACTGTTGTCTAAGGTGCATGTCACTAAAAAAAAGCACAGAAAAGTGATTTTAAAGGCCTGGGCTCAAAGACAAACTCTTGTATTCCTTGCCTGTATGCCCCTGTTTTTAATTTACACCATTGCACCGTAGCTCACCATGTTTTCCTTCATCAATTCTTTGAAGCTAGGAAAGAAAAAAATTTTATTCACCTCTTAAGCACGTATCATCCTGAATCCACCATTGACTCAGCAGTGAAAGTGTTCAAAGTTGCACCGGGATTTAACCACACACTTCCGGAAAGAGCAACCATTTATGTGCGAGACATGATGGGGCGTTTACTCTTTTGGGCTTCATTATCGGTATTGCAGCCAATTTGGTTGTTTCGTAGCTTGTCTCTTAGATGCCTGGCGCAACCCACCACGGAGGATCCGCCATAAAACGGGCAGTACCTTATCTTAGAAATAAAAGTGTTTTACCTGTAGCGGAACAAAATACCGGCTGCAGCGGCTGCAATTTCAATGAAGTCGAAATTGCTGTAGGCCCATGTGCTAAGATTTTGGTGCACCTAAGAATCTAAGAATGTCGAAATTTCTGGAGTCCTCCACTACAGCGTCTCTCATAATCATATGGTGGTTTTGGGATTTCTAACCCCACATATCAATCAGTCAGCCACCAGTGGGACAGCGTTCTGTCTGTACTGAAATCTTCACAGGAACACTTAGTGGGAAAAGTACGATTGATCCTTTCTAGATGTTTAATGATATATTAATGTCGTCAAACCACGTGTCTAGAGCGTTCATATATATTTGCAGTTTCTGATACAGTGTATGTATACTTGCTGATGCAGCGAAAAGTGTGATGTCAGAGTATACATACACCTGTACGTCAAGTTTGGCAAGAATCGCGTGCAGTAAAAGTTTAAATATTAATGGTGACACTACCGAACAGTAGGGGAGACCTCTAGCTTTATTAAAATTTGAAAAATACACGCCAGCTTGAAAGCAATGAAATTCTCCGTCTTTTAAAATGGAGGAAGCCCGTGTGACGAAGTAATTTGGTAAACGTACGTGCGTAGGCGTGTTTATTGGTTCAACGTGTCCCACACTCTCGAGAGCTTTCGTAATATCTGTAGTTACTAAAGCCGCAACCTGTTTCTTAGAAGAGGCTACTTGTTTCCTTCTATCCGAATAAACATGGGCGCACCGAATGAAGCACCCAGGCCTGCATCTAATTGGCACGAGCTTAAAATTATGTTTTCGTCCAACCAATTGTCATCCTAATGAGCAGAATTCTTTCGATTAGCTTTATGACATTAGACGTGATTTCAATAGGCGTAATTTTATCTACCGTAAACCCAGCTTCACGTTTCTTTACTAAAAGAATTGTTTTGCAATGAAATGTGCGGAACATCGAGAACTTTCGTCCTTTGCTGCAGTCCCAAACGCATTCGTGCGCTACATGGATGAATCGAAAGAGGCTTGAATTCATTCGAAGGCATCCTAATAAGATGTAAAGGTCAATCCCATTTGCCGCTAAAGCATAACACATTAGAAATTCACCCTTCCTGAATGAAATAATGTGACGATACTTGTCTTTACTTTGATTTAAAAATAGTGCGTACACCGGCTGGTATTTACACCTTAAATCAGCGCCCATTGCAGCACATGAAATGTCTATTGTGTCTTTTATGATGCAGCGTGCCCGTAGGACTTGTACAAACTTTGGTTACTACTCTTAGGACGTTAAACGTGTGTGCCAAGAACTGCCGTAAGTAGTTGTCAATATTCATTCGTCACGTCCGTGGCACACAATTTCGAACAGCTTTCTGCAGTTCCGCCAAAATGTTCATTATGATCAAGCGTACCATACGTGTCTGGACTGATTGAGACTTCGGCACGTGTTCTGCGCAAGCATGACGTAGACATGGCCCATGTAATCATGTACTAGCTAAGGACACGCTCTAGTGAATATAAAATGTCAATTGCTAATGTAATGCTTTCTTGGTGTGGTTTCTGCAATTTCATGCATAAAATGCCATGATGTAAAGATCGGTGAATCCGGAAATTTCGAGCGATGGCTCAAACTGCATCGCAGTGTTGTGATGTAAGAGGAAATGTCCTCTGGCGGCTTCGCTGAACATGTGGAAGCCTGGTACAAGAGAAAGTGTGGGGCCAGCTGAGTCCCTATGAAAACGCCAAAAGTGAAGAGACCGTGTTATTAAAAGGCTTGACGTCAGTAAATTCCCTGAAGCGAAATGTCAAAAAACTTAAACGCCGAAACATGGTGAAACAAGGGTTTTCCACTAAACCTAAACACTGTAGGTTCAGTGTTTGAACTGGCAGAAATGAACGTTATTTGGTCGATGCTGAATAATAGGTCAGACGTCCATGAGTTGCTGTTTCACTTGTGCGAATAATTATGCAATACAGTACAGCAGCTACGACTGCTAGCGCTCTACAAAAATGAGAACGATGGCTTCGCCATCAACGAGAGTTGCAATGTGGGCTTGCTTGTGATGCATATAGAAAGATATTTGTAACGCGAGGCGAAAAACAGAAAAAGGAAGGAATAGTTCTTTTTCCTGTCACTCTACCCTTCCTGTCTGCATATTTTGCCTCGCACTACAAAAAAAAAAACCTTTCCTTCGCCATCAAGGTAAGGCCACTTGCAGCCATTTTGCTCTTGCTCACAGATGCACGGCAACTATGTCTACAAGATACATATGCATTCTTGAAGTCACTCTACCCACAAGAACCATCTGCCCTGATGCAATTGTGCGAGGACAACTACTTATTTGGGAAATCACGCCGCGGTATTGCTGGAGGTAACTCCGTCGTGATCATACAATATTCACCAATATTTCCGCCATCCCTTTACAATGCGCTTATCCTAACTCAGGATAGGTTCCCGTGTGACAACAAAGCCGTCGAGGCATGAAACCAATATTGGGAGATATTGACTGGCGAGACAACACCTAAGCGTCTCCCTTCTTATTACCGCCATAAAAGGGACAACGCTAGAGTCAAAAACTATTTCCAGGGATCCATTAGAGGCCAATCCCGCCTCTCACAAAGCAACAAGCAATTGTTACGTAAAGATCGTATGGCATCTGCGCTGGCCAAAAGGGACGGTGTAGTCGTTCTGTTTCATGCGAGACATTGCTATAGTAATATATCGGTATGAAATTCAGTAAAAAATGGACTATATTGTCCCTGTTTTCGAAGGCTTAAACCATAACTGAAAGGAAGATGGCTATTTGTAAAGATGGTGAAAGCGCGTGCACAATGTGCAAGGCCGGCGGAACGCTTACCTTGCCAAGGAACTTCAGTTTTTTATTATTTTTAGAGGATGCTATCTTTTCAATGTTTCGTCATTTTGATGTTTAGGTATTCTGATTTTTCGGCATTTTATTAAATTTTCGGCTTTTCATACTTTTTGGCGTTTAAAATTGTAGCGTTACGCTAATTTGTCATTTTAATTATCAGAGTTTTGATTGCCACCCGGGCTATGCACGTGGCGTCACTAACAAGGAGGCACTAAACTATATGTGAAATGCCAAAGTACAGACAACAAGAAAAAAAGAACACGCTCAACCTCACGAATCGCAGTCACCCTCCCCTCGCCATTCCCCCTCTCTCTTCACTCATACGCAATATGTTTATCTCACGTACTTTAAGTCAAGTTCAACGCTATTCTTCCCTTCGCTTTTTTTTTTTGTGAACAGAGCTCTCATTGTTGCTGCGGAAACATATAAAACCTATATAAATCATATTTTCTTTAAAGTCCACATCCTTAAGTTACATTCAATGATTATTTCCGACCAGACGGCTGTCTGCCGAAGCCATCTTTTCATTATCGCATTCAGATTAAAGAAACGTACCTTTAAGAAATGGCGTTAAGCGAAAAGTTCTGTTTTGAAAATTGTGTGAAGATTTGCAAGACATCTAATTACACAGCAAAATACAAAATACGACATGCGGCATCTACTTGAGTGCCCTGATTTCAGTGCAACATAATGTCTCAGATAGAAATTATATAGCGAGTTTTAGAATAGCATGTGCAAAGGTAAAAGTCCTAGTGATTGGAGACCCGACAGGAGCACGCAAGAAGTTGGCTTACAAAGCATGCGCAGTGATGGCAACCGCTAACGCAAAGCTTTGCGTACGCTATTCTAAAACTGCCTCATGATTCGCTCGCAGCTGTTTATGACAGCGACAAGCAGACGCAGCGGTTTCCCATTCTGCTGCCGCTAGCAAGAGGTACGTGTTTGCACAGCCCACTACCATCGTAGCTGCCCTGTCGCGTTTTATGGAGCAGCGATTCCCCCCAAATGCTGTTGTCGTTAGCCCTCAGAGCACTACAATCACGTTGCACAAACAGGCAAAAAACGTATGTATTTCGCGAGTACTCACCATGAGTAGAAAACCACTCATAATTATACAGATTTAGCAACTGTCCTGTCAGGCATGTCACATACTTATCTACAATGTTTAATTAGCATTTCTCGCAACAATTTCGCTTTGTTAGTAGGTTAATTTATTAAACGTAATTTCATACTACTAACATTACACAAAGTAATTGTGTGTTACCCGACGTAGTAGCCAGAACGCGCATTTGTTACCATCGTCATAAAATCTACACAGAAAGATTTTTAGCTGTGGCTAAATTTATTGGTACACGTGGCGTATAACGTGTTTATGCAAGGACATAACTTAGGCCTCTCTGCAGCCAAAACACACTAATAAAGGAAAGTTTTGGATGCCTTATCAAACGCTAAATTTTAATACTGATGGCGTCAAAGAAAAAAAATAACCGTGCGCTGACATCACCACATATTGTTGTCGTGACGCCACATTACGTGTTATCACCATGATGACGTCTCCACATTACATAGTTGCTCGGTGCAAAGTGAGCCAACCGTGGAGGCGCTATATTATCAGGGGAGGTGGACAAAGCGGGTGCCTACAATGTGCGCTAAATCACATCAGGCAGAGAAATCTTTCAGGGTGGGGAAATATTAGTACATGGAAAGTGAAGATAATGAAGATGAACATGACTTTCACCTTGTTGCCATCTCAGGTCAATACATATGCGGCTATGTGAGGTATTTCTGAATGCTTAACTTCAAAATCTTAGCGGAAAAAAAACGGAGACAAAAGGTAAAGACGTAGACAACATGAGCGCAAACTTAAAACCACGTTTATTTGAGAACACACACGAATATATCTGAACTCAAATCACAGAAATCGCACGCCTTCTTCTCTTACAGATAAAGTACAATCAAACATCATTCAAAAACAAGTTTGCGCTCATGTTGTCTACGTCTCCTCCTTCTGTCTCCATTTTCTGGCACAAAGATTTCAAAAAGGAGGGTCAAGGACATTAAGCCTCGACATCAGAGATTTTCACTGCTTACCGCAAGCCCCTCTTTTGCACAGTGTAAAGGAGTGTATTAGTAATCAAGAGAATTAATATGCGTTCACCACTCGTTCAGGTGTGTTAGTTGAGAGGTTCCTCGAGATTCTGAAGCCTCGAAGATCCCCTCAACTGGAAACGACGTTCGTGACATAGAGAGGGAAAGTATCTGCACAGAAATCTCTCGTATGCATAGGTTCTTTTGTTGCCCTTATTCTGAGTACAGTATTTTTAGCGAAGGTGGAGAGGGCCATTCAGCATAGTCTTTTTGATCTGGTGGTCAAAGTGTTTTGTTATGTTGACGATTACTTGGTTTCGTGAATAGGCGGGATTTCTTCACAAAAATGATTGACGTAATGAAGTTTTCAGGGAGCAAGGACAAAGTTTGACGTTCACGGGGGAGGCATCCCGGAACTATGCTTCGTAGTATTTAGACCTCCATTTAGCATTAAGCCCTGGTAGAATACGCTGGCGATATAAACCACGGTCACAAAAGGGCTTGCTTGACTACCAGTTTGGTCACTCTAGACTTCTAAGAAACGACATAGCCAGCTCTTGCATCCGCTATGCAATATCAAAGTCTTAGCCGCGCCTGATGAGCCAAAGCAGGTCCGCGCAAGCAGTCAAGTTGCGACAGGCAGGGTACCTTGATCCTGTTATAGCTGCGGTTAGTGAAAGGTTGCTAAAGACCATAAGAGCAGGTGGTAAGCTGGCGCCGACAGAAAGATGTGAAGGAAGCAGGTTTTTCTTGATAATTCCCTACAATCACGGAGTGTCCCCCCAGCTGAAGAGAGTAGCGGCACGATTTGGTGCCATTGTGGTGTTTTCAGCCAAAAATAGGCTGAAGGGAATTCGCCCGAGGCTGCAGTAGCGTGAGAGTAAAAATGATGGTTAAAAAGGCGAGTCTACCATGAGACATGACATTCGTTTGGTGTCTTTTGCAATAAGAGTGGTATGCGAGACCCCCTTCTCGTGCAGACACATTTACGTGGGCCCAGCTGGGCGATGTTCTAATATCTGTTTATGCGAGCACCACAGCTCATTCAAACTTGGCCTTACATCACCGTCAATTTAGCTGTACTCCACTGTTCGAACAAACAGCAGTGCTATTTTATCACAAAGAGCAAGTAACCCGTGAAATGGGTGACGCCTGCATCACCCGAAAACATGGCGCTAAGTGCGTGAGTCAACTGTCTGTACTCATTCACGATAAGGAATTCGCGTTTCTGATGAATATATTTTCTTAGTTTCACGAGGCCGTGTGCTCAGATTTGGGCTCACGTCAAAGAACCCCAGGTGGTCAAAATTTCCGGATCCCTCCACCACAGTGTCTCTTATAATCATATAGTGGTTTTGGCAAGATCAACCCCAAATATCCATCCATCTTAGTTTAACCGAAATAATCCTGCGCTATGGACGTTTCAGTTTTCGTTTTTAGGGTTTTTTGGGGGCTTTTGCAAGTTATTTTGTAAGGTTTCTTCGCTGCAGTTACACATGCACGCTTACCTGTGTAGTTCCTGACTATACGTTTATTGTCTTTGTATTATGTTTGATAGTACTTTATCTGTAAGAGAGGAAGGCGCGATATGTCTGTGGTTTAAGTTTATATATATTCATGTGTGTTCTCGAATAAACGTGGTTTGAAGTTTGCGCTCTTGTTATCTACGTCTCTTCCTTTTGTCTTCGTTTTTCGGCGCTGAGGTTTAGAAATTATGCATGTTTGCCAAATCGCCACGCTAAAAGCTTATTAGCATTGTTACCTCAATATTAAGTTATAGTGCGTTTGTGCCACGTTTCGGCCTTCTCACCAAGAACATTATGGCATCATCATCCTGGAAAGAGGATCAACGATAGACCTGCAGCTTGTTTTGCACGGAAACATGTATCTATACAGGGCGTCCTAAGTATCACGCAGCACGATTCCCCCCTCCGCCCTTCCCCCCCAAAAAAAGCTAAGGAGGGGTAAAATATGCAGTGTTTTGAGAGTTTTTTTTTTTTTGATGAGGCAAAGTCGGTACCATGCCCGAACCTTGGCATGCAGGCAAGGGTGCTTACACTCCTCTGAAGTCTGAAAAACTGCGTTGGGGTGCAGCTTGTCCTTGCTTGCTTGTGCCCTTACTTTTTGGCTCCTACGCACTACGGGGTATCGGTCATAAAACCGGTGGTTTGTACGGGTAACCGTTGTTTCATTTTGAAAAGCGATGAGGCAAAAATCGAACGCCGCATGTCTAAAGACAATTTAAGGATGACCTGGCAATGTATTATATTACAATAATGGGCAAAGCAAACGAACTAATGAAAGAAAATCTGAAGTAAAAAACGTTGGTGGCAAATAACGTTAGCAGGCAACTCCTGCGTCCAAGTTATTTTCCCTATGGCTGAGCAGACCCAAGGTGCTTCTATTTACTACATGCCCGGTGTTAGTTCCCTAGGGCATGTTTTATTGGGCTAGCTGTCACCTTCTTCATTGTTAGTAAACATGCAGGGAGTGGCGGGCTTTACCAATTGATTGCCGCACACACGCGTGTATGATGCTGGAAGAAATTTGACGACGAAAGCGACCAGCTGTTCGGGCTTCGACTCATACGCTGGAGCAGCGACCCACGGAAAATAAAACTTTTTTTTTTCGCACAACGGAAGGATAAGTTTTCTTCGTATGATGAACACAAGGACCACATGAGACATTTTTTGAGGCGCATGCCTCGACTACATGGCACACCGGGACAGGAAATGCCGATGTCACAAAGCCTTGTCGCATGAGTGTGCGACAAAACTAATGCGGTGCGTCACTTCGTAAATCCCCCTCGGTTGTATTTCGCTTCCTTCCTATACGACGTGGCGCTTTCTCTTCTCATTTATGATGGCCTGTGACGATGTGAAAACCGATAAACCTGGACCCTGAGATGCATCAATCCTAAATAAGAGAAACGGTGTGGCCAAAAACTAACTTTATAAGATTACTAGTAGACTGCAGCAGCCGCCACCATTTTTAACAATGAACTTTACTAGTTATTCACACCTATAGTTAACTATACAAATGCTCACGGACTCTGAGATGCATCGATTCTAAATAAGAGAAACGGCGTTGCCAAAACTAACTTTATATGATTACTAGTAGACTACAGCAGCCGCCACCATTTTAATAATGAACTTTACTAGTTACTCACACCTATAGGTAACTGTACAAATGCTCACGCAATTGCCAAAATGTCATTGAATCGTGTGTAGACCTGTTCAAAGAAAGTCTAACTATATTATTATAAACAGCGTACCGATTTCGTGCTACCTTTTTACCGTACTTATTCCACGCGTCACTTCCCATACTTCTCGAAAGCCCGCGTAATATCACAAGTGACGCGAGATCAGTGTGTTGCGTGCACCAGAAATCTGTACCTTGAATGTAATATGCTTACTGTGGGATGGCTATTATATATATATATATATATATATATATATATATATATATATATATATATATATATATATATATATATTTATTTATTTATTTATTTCTTTATTTATATATATATAATCTGCGCGGTTGCCCGGCCGAACGAATGTGCCGCTGACATCGTAAGGGCGTAATGAGAACAGCCCTCCTGCTGCAGTACCAATGAGATCAGTTACCCGTAAGATCTGTCTAATACAGGAGCGTAGACAAACATTTTTTTCAGGTAGGGAGGGAAGGGGGCACTCCGCTGAAGTGTAAATTTCTCGCTCTATGCCATGGCAAAAAAATAAGGGAGGGGGGTGAGCCCGGGTCTGGTGTGCCACCCCCTGGCTACGTTATCGGTATACTGATAATCACTAACCATTTAGTGAAATCAATTTCGACGCAAGTGTACACCCATCTTCTAACCTCTAAGAAGTGCTAAATGCTTGTGTATGGCAACGGAAGACAGGCGAAACGGTTCCTTCAAGTAAGCTTATTTGAGGCGCTACTTTTGTGCGAAGGTGCGGACGTAGTCCCGTGCAATTTTTCATGAACGAAGCTTTGAAAGACACGCACACAAAAAGAGAGGCTTAGATGACCACTAAGGCTGGGTTTTGACAACCCGGTGTGTGTGGTTGTCAAAAGTTTTCTTCTTGTTTACGTGTTTTTCAGAGTTGTGTTTATCAATTTTTCAAGCTATATACGAACAGCCCCGATCCAAGATTCTTTTTTTCACTATATTGAGGCACTTTAATTACAAGCCGGAGAAAAGTGAACACGCAAATAGTACGTTTTTTCAAAATAGTGCAGTCAGAAGTAATTTGATGATGCCTACACATGCTTCTTGACAATTTGATGATTACGCTACTTCTTGCTGATTAGCTACACAATTATTGCTCACGCAGCACGGCGTCTGTTGTACAAAGCCTTACTGAATAGTGACAACAAAAATATGAGCAGTTCACCAGAAAATAATAAGTGGGGTGATTCAGAAACACTTCCCCGCCGTTTAAGGCTGCGGCCACTTGCACCGCTGGCCCTAAGTTACCGCAAATATTGAACGCGAGTGTTTGCGTGGCGCCAAAGACGCGTGATCACATCGTACCTGAATACGAGACGCTCCACCGAGGATGGCAGCGCGTCTCCTGCGAGCCCAGACAGCACCGCGTCGTACGATTCGGGTGACGCGAGCGTGACGTTCTGGAACTCGAGAAGAGTAGCATTGATGCCCTCCAGCCAGCCGACGGGGAAGTCGCGCGGACGCGAGTCGCGCAGGATGAAGCTCAGTCCACGCGACGAGTGAGGAACGAGGCCGTGGTTGAGGTGCCGCTCGAAGTCGTGCGGATCTTTGAATCCCTCACACGTGTACGACGTCTCGTACTTCCCGCTCGTGTCTTTGCAACTGGCGTCATGAGCGATGCACAGCAGGGGCGCCAGTGCAGTCAAAGCGAGCAGGAGCGCTGCGCGTACGCCGACGTGGCCGCTGGACATGGTGTCGTGGGAGCGACTGCGGTCGCTGTGGCTGAGGAGCTGCGCTTCAATCGCTGCGCGGTGTACTCTCTTTTGCTTATTATTTTCGGCATTGCTCCTTCACCGTAATTCAGGGTTCTCCGCCTTCTTCCGGTTCTCCAAGGCGAATGAAGTGCTTGGGCGAGTTAAGTGGTGAGAGGGGGCAGGGTGCTTATGTGAAGATGTAGAAATTGCGAGGGTATATGATGATGTAAAGTTTTTTTATTTGTTTTTGGTTGTAACGTGGAAGAGAATAGGCTGTAATTCTACTGATATCGTTATTATACTTATTGCGTTGCATATATCCTCAATTGCGTATCGTGGCGTTCGTTTCTTCCAACCGCAGTAAAGCACTTAAGCAGCAGTGGAGAGATCAGGTGAGCCTTCAGTGCCCGACACTTGAGTTCATCCAGAGAATCGGAAAACAGAAAATCTTTACGGCTTATTTTGGCACGCTTTCAGTTCCAAGAACAAAACTTTTCTAGACGGAAGGCACATATTTTGCTTATTCAAAGAGCGGCGTATTTTCTTGTTCGTCAGCTAGGTGTAAGAACAAGGTGAATGGTTCGCTTTGTAATAAATATCAAATTCTTTACTTCCGTAGTTGCAGTATCTGAAAAAAAACTTCAAAAAGTAAATACATTGACAGGAAACGGGCAACTTTAGGAAGATATTAGCGAATCGTAGCACTAGCGCTTCCGAGCCGAAGAAAATAGCGGAGTTGAGTGGCCTTCATCGGAAAATGTAGGTTAACTTTGATCAGCGAGCAAGTGCCACCACCTAGCGAACGGAGGTTGATGACTTGATCTTTTATCTGTCTACCTTTCTGCGGCTATAAGAGCCGCTTTCTGTGACCTTCTTCCTTTTTTGATTCCTCCTCATAATTTACTCCATAAACACCGGTGTAATAGACATCGTGTACCGCGCTACCGCTTTCATTCAATGCCACAACGCAAGCAATCACCTGCTGCCCGCCGCCCTAAAAATGCATTATGCGCAAACACGCGTATACGACCACGAAGACGCGGTGCTAACAGAAACCAGCGCATTAGAAAATTTCTCAAAGTTACAGTAATGAGCCCACGAAAATCACAGTATTAAATTTTGTCGTCCAGAGAAATCAACGTCTTTGCAAATGCGATGGCGCAGCCATAAGAGCGCGGCCATTTTTCAATGCATGTGTGCGGGTATAACATTTGTACCTCCACCCATAATAGTTTTCGTAACACAAAATTCTCGAAGAATCTTTCTTACCCTTTTGCCTCAGAAAATATCCTTTAAATAAATTGATCAGTCCGTTGTAGTGCGCGCGACATATTAATCTACCAGCGACGTTAGAAGCGTCGAGGACTAGTGGAGCGGAAATTCGCATTTTCAGTGGAGTCTGCGTTTAATTTCTTGGGGGAGGGGGCGCTAAAGGGGGTGCACATATTTTTAGTTTCATTTCATAGCATTGAACTCAATGAAAAATTACACCACACTCACCTTCGCGCCGCATGCTTGTCATAACGATCCCCGTGGTTCGTGGCATCTGTCTTTTTTTTGGGGGGGGGGGGCATTTTGGCTGGTATGTGCACTAAAATTTTGAATGCGCCTCCACCCTACGCACCTTGGAAGAGGCACGCATGGTTGTACTCCACCTATTAGGTTGGCACGGTGTACGATAATCAGCTCAGTAAGGATATGCTTTGGCCAAAACGACCGGTGTAAATATTACGTAGTCAGGGAACGTAAACTTTCTGTAAAGAACAAACTTTTGTTACATGTTCCTGCACAGTGAGGTTGCTACAAATGTGAGCCTGCGTTTTGTATTGTCGCTTTTGATAAGAGAAATAATACCATAATGTTTAGCATTACATAAGAGCGTATTACACTAACTAGAAGAATGTGCGAGACACATTTGTTGTTCTTCTGCATTAGGAGAGTTTACTTTTTTAAACATTTTTGACTAAAAAAGCTCTTGTGATTCGTTTAATACAGTGTACATGAACGAGCGTGGGACGCGATGGTCTTCGCACATGGTTATCATTGCTATATATTATTTTACATATATACACCGCAGAGGCTATTATATGTATATATACACCGCAGAGGCTCGAACAGGAGTTTTGTGTGTGGGGGGCCACACAACACAATATAAAAGTTTTAATAAGAGGAAATAATAAATGCTCACTATAAGCACGTTGTTGTGTTACCTAAACATTACATAATAAAGTTATATAACTCTTGCGAGAGCAAGCGCACCGTATAACTAATAAACATACAGCAGACTTACTCGTAGTGGTCCATCACATAACTATAACAAATTATGCTATATTGAGCGAAGAGGTTGTCTATACTTCAGTGGAAGGTAGAATGTGAAAAAAAATGGTGGTTGCTTTGGGACGAAACATTACAGGACCCTATGACGCTACTTTTCAGAGAATAAAAGTATTTTTTCGTGAAGCCTTTATGTGTTCTGTGTGGAGGGCTTCCTTGATGTTTACGCGTTTAATATAAATATGCATTTCCGTAAGCATGTTGCAACCAGCCCAACAAGTTTTACTAAACTTGATCTCAAAGGTTGTTGCAGGACGTTGTTGAATTCATGAACCATGCCACAAGACATAAACTCCACATTGTTCACGTCCTTTATATTAGGCCCGCCCAGCCAGAGTAAGCTCACACCGCATAAAAAAAAAAAAACATTCCGTCCTGCATAAATGCAGGACAGAGAAGCGGCCTGCAGTAAATAGCCGAGCAAGCGAACAAATTGCGTCATGCATACAGCGCTAATTGTACAAGCTTCAGTGAAGCACGCTTTCGTTCGTGAGACGTTTCCGCAGACGGATCTTCGTTGACGACGAGGAGGCGGAAGTTGTCCAAGTGGCGAAGCTGGGATCAACGACCCCAGTCTTCGCGATGCCACCAAACACACCAGCCGGAGGCGACAGCCGGAGCCCTCTTCCCACTCGAACGTTTACGCGAGACAACTCGGTACATCGGCTAACTCAAGATGATGGGAGCTTTATTGTTTGACGTTCGTTGCGCCCGGAAGGGCACGCGCACTCATTTAGAGCCCGAATTCATTGTAGCAGCGTCCCTTTCCTCTGCCTTTTAGGACGGTGAGTTCAAGAAAAAAAAGACAACTTGGAAGGTCGTTAGCCAGGCCAAGCTTGAGACGCAGCTGAAGTCAATAATGTTGAGGCGCCATAGACAAATGCGTTGGAGTGTTCGCAACGGCCGAAGGGCCGTCCACGCACATTCTGACATGGAAAAGAATAGCGTGTGTTGATTAGGAATTGGCTTTCACAAAACATAGGTTATTTGAATGAAAATTTTGTTACACCATTGTGCTTCTTCCGCATCAACTCTTCTGAATAAAGTTTCATCATGATCTGTGTACAATTGAAAGCATAGGGATAATTTCTCGAAGCTTAGAAATGCCTACGCTCCCTGGCTTCATGACAAAAATTTTGTATAGGTGATAAAGAATATTTTAGTGTCATTCGCCACGCCCACAATAATAATATTACCAATGAACTTGAAGCAGCTTTAAGTGCCAGCCCCTGAGAAGAAGAAATACAAGAAAACAAAAGATATCGACAACTAATACTTCGTCCCATGTTTGCTTGCTGATTCAGTAGAAGCAGAAAACTATGCCATGTGCTGCCTTTAGACTAACCTTCCTTTTAACAAGAAATGACTGTTCATTGTCGCTGCCCGGCATTCAAGGACTATTCGTGCCAAAGCCGTAGGTGCTTCATCTGCCTTTGACTTCGAAAAGCGTGACGTGGAGTGAAGAAACTCACATGCCCTCTCACGTGTGAGCTTTGAACGCATCAATTGAGCCAGCATCGAACCTTGGCATATTGGCGGCAGAAAACGTGTGAGAGGCCACAGAAAAACAGATGTAGAGGGTATCTGCACTGTCTTCCGTCGTGGTCATAGGTAGGCGAGAAAGGCAATCAGCGTCCGATTGACGTCGTCCAGTTCTGTACTGAATGCCGAAGTCAAATTTCTGAAAGCGTAAAGCCCATCGTGCAAGGCGGTCAGAAGGGTCTCAGAGGGTAACAAGCCAACATTATGAATGATGGTCTGTCACAGTCGTAAACGGATGGCCGTAGAGGTAACAACGAAACTTCTTAACGCGAATACAGCCGCTAATCATTCTTGCTCTGTCACCGTATAATTGATTTCGGCCTTGCTTACAGATTGACTTGTATGAGCAACGGCATGTTCTGCAATAATATGATTCTGAACAAGCACACCTCCTATGGCAATTCCACTTGCGTCACTGTGCACTTAAGTAAAAGCAGATGAATCGAAATGACGAAGAATACGCTCTGATGTCAGTAGAAGCTTCAGTTTCAAAAATGCGGCATCACATTCAAGTGTTCATTTGAATGGGCTGCCTTTTTGCAACAAGCTCGTCAATAGGTGTACCACGTTTGTGAATCGGGGCACAAAGCGACGAAAATAGGAACATAAGCTCAAGAAGCTGTGAAGTTTCTGCAGTGTCTAGGGTGGTTTAAATTGGCTGACTGCTTCAATTTCGCGGAGATCTGGCCTGACAGCATCTTTGTCAACTAGATGACCGAGGACTAATGCTTGTCATTCACCAAACCGGCACTTCTCAGAGTTCAAAATTAAGCCAGCCTTTCCGACAGACCAAAAAAAGGCTCAAATTGGCGTTATGCTCTTCGAATGTACGCCCAAAAATGATGACGTTGTCCAGGTAGCATAAGCACGCCTCTCATATAAGACCACAAAGGACAGTGTACATAATCTAGCAAAGTTGACGTGGGCGTTGCAAAGTTGTAACGACGTCACGAATGTGGTCTTCTGCTTGTCTGAATGATGCATAGGTATCTTCCAATATCCTGATCATAGGTCTATTGGAGAAAAGTGGGAAGCCGAGTGGAAGCAGTCAATAATATCGTCAATACTAATAATTGGACATACATCTTTTTTGGTAAGGGCGTTCAGCCTTCCGTAACCAACGCAAAACCTCCAGGCATCTTTATTTTTAACAAGCATGACCGGTGCAGCTCACGGGCTACACGACTCTTCAATGACAACCTTGAGCATTTCCTGAACCTGGTCTTCAATAACTAATCGTTCTGATGACGACACTCTGTAAGGTTTTTGTCGGATCGAATGGGCAGTGCTGGTGTCATTTCTGAGCGGAGCGTGAAAAAATGGTAAATGCAGTGGCTTCTCCTCTGGGCAAAGAGTAAACACAGAAGCATATCGTCTCAACAGATGGCGTAACTTCTGCTGATCATGTGACCGCAAAATGGCGCTAATGATTCCTAAGTTCTGCGACTCGTAGGAGGGACTGTGCTTGCCGGAGATTGTACTTTTTTCGCTTCCATCGTTGTTAATGATTGCCATAGAATCTTCTGTGGAATCATCGAAGATGCCAAGCCTAATTTCTCGAAGGAGCACATCCGTTATTGGCGAACAGTTAAGTGCCCAGAGGAAAGTTGCTCCTTCATCAACAGATACCAAACAACGAGGGACGTGTATGCCTTTCTTAGCACATTGAACAATGGCAGGCTCAACGACGGCGTCAAAAAATGTGGCAAATACTGGGGCGAATACCGCAACTCACCTCATTGGCCATGGTGGTACTGTCAGCTCATTTTAAATAATCAGAGCGTCCTTCACGGCCTGCGGCGCCTCATTGACGAGGGCAGAAACAATGTCACCGCTGACGGAAAGTTCACCGGTTCCACAGTCGACGAAAGCGCCACATTCTTGGTGAAAGTCAAGTTCAAGAATAACATCGTGGGTACGACGTTGCAGCACAAGAAACTCTGTTGGGAAAACCTTTCCTGCCAATAAGACGTTGACGGCACAAACTCCAACAGGATAAAATACTTCCCCACCAACACCACAAAATCTTGTTGAGTCGCCACAAGAAAACAAACCTTTGCGGCCAACGAGACTTTTGAAAGATATACTCCTAACCTATATCGTAGCACCAGTGTCCACCAAAGCACTTGTACGAAAGCTATCTATTTCCACGCGTATCTTGTTCTTGGACAATATAACTGGCGGAAGCATTTAAGGTAAATCATTTTGTGTGACCTCACCGCTATTGGTCACGCTGGCTGGTTTGCCGGCGGCGGCGGTAATGACAGGCGTCCTCCTGGTGAAGGTGATCGATGCAGTCGGCCAGATGGAGGCGTCGAACTATGGTCAGAGGCGGGAGAACAGCCATACCTCAGCAGCTTGTATTTATTGCGCTGTGACCACTGTGGTGAGGGTGGCCTGTAGTTGTAGTCATCGACACCTGCTGCGGCTATCGACACGGGATGGCGAGAGGGAGGCGGCGCGGGTGTAGCTTCGTACGGCGTCGAGTGAGCGTGTCGAGAGAGATTTTCTCGAACAATTTCGCGTATTGTCGATGCGAGACCAAGCGGCGTGTATTCATCAACACTCGCCACGGTGGTTACATTCGGTAGGCAACCGAACTTGGGAGTGATACGTCGATCTTCAGGGCCTCGAATGTGGGATAGTGACTTATGACATCGGTTACCGTGTGAAAGCTCTCTTTGATGATGAGGAACTGATACACACCCTCGGCACTGCCCTTCAACAAGTGGCCAACTTTGTCTACCTCTGACATAGAAGGGTTGACAATCTTGCAGAGCATCAAGATTGCCTCGACATATGTCGTGCACGTCTCTCCTGGGATCTGAGTTCTCTGCAGTAACGTTTGTTCCGCTTGCTTTCTCAAAGCTACGGCGTCTCTGAAGCACGTTCTTATTTTAGAAACGAAGCCATCCTCTGACTAAAGGGCATCTTCGTGGTTCACACACACGAGCGCTGTGTCTGTTAAAAAAAACTGTACATTGGTCAGCTGAGTCGCCACGTGCCACTGGTAGTAGTTGCTCACCTGTTTGTAGTGTGTGAGCCAGGCGTCCACATCCTCGCCAGATTTGCCACCGAATGTCCGAGGCACTATCAGATCTTAACGCAAACGCGCACCAGTGGCGCGCGAACCTGGCACTAGCGTTGCTGCTGGGACAGATGGAAGGTTCAAAGCTGCGCGATGTGGTTTCTTTCTTCGCCGTGAGACATGCCAGCTGCCAGTGGTAACGGGGGCAGTCTAGCAACGTGGCGGCTTTGTCGTAGATCAAGCGCTTGAAGCGTCGTGTTGCTTAGTTGATTACCCAGCACCTCCACTACACAACTGTTACGGTTGAATAAAATATGGGTGCATTTATTTACAGGGTGAGAATGAAATTAGGTAGTCGCGGTAAAGATGGAGTTCTCAGGCCGCACTAGACAACCTCGTCTTCCACAGTTGCACATCCCCGGCACATACATACTAACAGCCACGCTAATACCGTAGCAATTATATATATATATATATATATATATATATATATATATATATATATATATATATATATATATATATATATATAGATATGTATATATATATATATATATATATATATATATATATATATATATATATATATATATATATATATATATATAAGTGAGTTGTAGGATCGTTCTTTCTGCTGCTATACATAGGAGAGGCTGGCAGGTCACTTTATTCGCATTTATTTATTTCTTAATGTTGCCGCCCCGCACCACTTTATTGTAATATATCTGCTGGACTTACGTGGCGCCAGTTAGATAGGCTGCTAACAGACGCAGCAAGATGATTGGATAGCAGTGTGACTTCAACTAAAGAAATGTAATTGAATACTAGTAAAAATGCGTAATTGTCCGCTATTAAGGTGCGTCATGTATGAGAATACTGACATAATTGTACGTAAATCCAGGGCTCAAGGGATATCGTTCTCAGCTATCTCAAGCTCGTGTAAGTGAATTTCGAAAAGCTGCAGAAAAAGCACTCATAGCCTCCAACTTGAATGCGCCTGCATTTTTCGTAATCCATCCTGTCATATATGCTATTGAGCTCTTGAACACATTCAATTAACCGCTGTTAGGTATGTTTTCAGGCGATAAGATCAGTCCGATTATTATGCGAGGTTTAACGTCCCAAAACCATTATATCAGCATGAGAGACGCCGTACTGGAGAGCTCCGTAAATTTTGACCACATGGTGTTCTTCAACATGCACCCCAATCTCAGCACAAGGGCCAACAGCACTTTCGCCTCCATTGAAACTGGAGCCGCTACAGTCTGGACAATAATATCAAATCAACATTGCAGCTAATATTGAAATAACTGTAAGATGACCGTCTCTAAGTAAACGCCGCAAAAACCTTCGCCTAAAACTTCTTTTACTCAACCACAGTCAAACTTGGATCACGGAATGCTAACATTTTCATCAGCCACATTTGCTGGCATCTCGCCGAGACTATAAGCCTGAATTTCGATAAGATTAAAGAGAGCGTCAATATTTTTTAATTTTTTAACTGTACCTAACATGAATGAAATTCGCAGGTGCTCTACCATGTCAAGCGAAACTCTGTGGCAGTGATGCGACGCAGTAATTGTTGGTTTAATGTTGGCATGGCAATTGGCTTAAGAAAGCAAAAAAACCACGACAATGAGCACACTACAAAAAACACAGGACAAGGTTTAAAAGAAAGAGAATATTTGTAGTATCTTATTCATATAGATTAGCCCCGCCGCGGTGGTCTAGTGGCTAAGGTACTCGGCTGCTGACCCGCAGGGCGCGGGTTCGAATCCCGGCTGCGGCGGCTGCATTTCCGATGGAGGCGGAAATGTTGTAGGCCCGTGTGCTCAGATTTGGGTGCACGTTAAAGAACCCCAGGTGGTCTAAATTTCCGGAGCCCTCCACTACGGCGTCTCCCATAATCATATAGTGGTTTTGGGACGTTAAACCCCACATATCAATCAATCAATCAATCATTATTCATATAGATTAAAGTCGTCGATGCTGCGAGCCTTGTTATTATGCAGTACTAAAACACGCAACACAGTCACAGCCTAAGCTGTAAAAGTGTGCGTTATAGAGCCCATTGTACATTGTCTTGAAACGCCGACTGCAAATAAACTTGCGCGGTGACCACCACGTCATGAACCATCACTCTTCTTGCGAAGTGTTTTCAAGGCAAAACACCCACCTACAGAGCTGCAATGTTTGATGAAGTTCTGACTGATACTACTGCTGCTACAAATGATGATGGTGTATAATTATGGCTAGACTCCTTATAATGGGTTGGAAGTTCTAACCGCCCACTCTCTGCGTCAATTACGAGGTGTGTGAAGCATGGTGCAATTATACTCTAATGTCAGGCAATAAAATAGGTCCCTCACCCAACATGACGAACGGGGTTTTTCCTGAAGAACTTTCAAGCACTGACGTGGATCTCTGGTAGAGTAACTTGGCTGACTCACGGAGTCACAAAATTTCGTTCATTTTGCCCTCTTTTATTTGTTTATTTATTTTTTGTTGTACACATCTGATGCAAAACACACAGGCTACTGGCGGAAAATGTTGCCACCGAAATTGCCTGTTTTTGTGAGCTCGTAACAGCTTAGGCCGTAAAACAAATCTTGCACAAACAAAAGTGCTTACCTTCTTTCGAGTTTCCTTTTTTGACGCACGAGAGAATACTTGGGAGGGAGAAGTACTAATTGGATGGCGTTAGACTTTCGTGCAGGAATCTACTATTCAGCTGCTTTTGTAAGTAAACCCCGGTAATACCATAAAACGCCGTTTTATTCGGTTGTGTGCACTCATGTACATAAAATAGTGAGGAGGCCAGCATGGAATCCCCCGCCCAATCACAGCGTTATTTGAAAGAGCGACATATTCAGTCAGTTAACACTGTCCTAAGACGACCTCTGCAAGTATAGTTGCTAATAACACACTGTGTAATATTCAAGAATATTTAACGAAGCAGCGAGACAACCACTACGTTGCTAAATACACGTTGCACTCCTCTGCACCTCTGCGCACTTTGGTGAAATTGGCTGATGGTGATCAATAATTATAGAAGAATCCTATAAAATTGGCGGGAAACAGTGAAGCACCCATTCATTACGTAATTTATATATCATGGCACCTGGTGTTGCTTTAATCTTTTCCCGCGCTTGTACTGTAAACGTTAGTGCGATGACTCGCCATATACACAATGTTTTTATGGGGCATCTTGCGAAAAAGTTTTAAGCAGTTGCGTGGCTTTCAGGTAGAATGCTCCACTACCAAAACTCGTTTCAGGATAAAAATCCACATACAAAAAAATTATCAAAATGCACCATAGCTGTGACGGAAACAAGAGGTAACGGCGCACGTATACGTCATCAAAAGTGGCTGCTGTAAAGATTAGTTATTCCGTGGTTGCTTCAATTCAATGAATGTGTATATATATAGGTGTGCATGCGTAAGAGTTTGCAAAATGTTGATATTAAGCTGCTCACAAATTGCATTGTGTGAAAACCCCCTGCATGGTATTTCTCAAGCACGAAAAACTAAGATTTTACGACACTTTACCGCCAAGTGGGATATCTGGACTGCTAATCCTTGTTCCATCCAAGCTTTGAGTGTTACCAAAATGAGATCTGCTATTGGAATGATTGTACTTACCTGAATAGTGAGCAAGTGTAAACAATTTCTAGGAAGGATCTCATTCAGGAATAAAGCTTTTATTACAATCACATGTTTATTTTACCACCCCTCAATCTTCAATAAACAAAAACAAATTCGTGTCACCGCTCATAAGTCTTGTTCGGTAGGTTGCTTCCAGAGGGACATGATGTCCGAACCCTTGGTCTTTTCCTCGATCTTATCTGCCATCTTCTTCAGCAGCTCGCGGTTAAAGTAGTGCTTCCAGTCTCCCACCTTGGCTTTGCGCACAAAGTTGAACACCTTCACGTCCTGCTGCTTTCCGTCAGCAGAATCTGTTGACTCGAACTCCATAATTTTTTTCATGAACTCTGGACTGCTCTTCTCCATGACTTGTTTAAAAATGTCCTCGTCTCTGTCCAACAGTTTGCCGTACTCTTCCCCGAGGAAGTACGCGAGCTTTCTGATGCTGCCTGGTGTGTCTTGTTTGAATTGTTCGTATGTACTGAAGAACACGTTTGGCTCGTTTCTCATTTCGTAACCGGCCATAATGTGATCGAAGTAGTCTCCGAATCCAAAGCTGCCCTCCAGAAAACAATCAAGGAAATCCTCAAAACTTCCATTTTCGAAGCGGAACTTCGCGATGCCTTTGACATGGTGGTAGAATGACACCGAACAGTCCCATGGGTTCCTTGCCATGTAGACGTACTTGGCGTTTTTGTGGCATGAGTTTCGACTTAGGATCGGCAGGTTGGTACGCATCATTCTTGGCGAAGGCATCTTATCCAGCAGTTCGGGTGTTCCGTTCATCTCCATGAACGCGGCCTTCTCGATGTGGTCGTAGTAATCTGTGGCTGACTCACCCTTGTTGAGTGTTAGTAGGATTACTTGTTGAACCCAGTGTGACCCCGATTTCGGGTAGGCCACTAGGATAACGTCACCATCTCGAGGCTTGAAATTCAAAGCATTTCTTAAGCACTCCGGGTCACAGTAAGGTCCTCGGGGTTCACCATCAATAATGTTATAGTAAGGCACCTGCCTCTGTTTCTTCTGCACTTCTTTCTTGCTCATGGTAGTGTCTGGTATAGCTCCTGTACTTCAGTCTGCGAAAAAAAAGAGCAGTCCTATTTCAGGTTTAGGCAGCGGAGGACTCTACAATCCATCAGCGTGACCAATCGCAAGTGCTACTGCAATGTGACTTGGCAACAGTGATATGAAAGCACATAGTAAGCACGCACACAAACCAGAGTCGTAGAGTGGGCTTGTTTGTTGATTATTAGAAGCAGCTCGTATGACCGAGGCCATGACACAAGCACAAACATTTCGAAGAGCGCTGCATGTATTCCTTCTTTGTGTATTTTTTTCTGTTCCTGTGTGAAGTTCAATTTGAAACCACTTGCATTCAATAAGTTTGGCGGACGCTTTATGTCAAGTGATCAGTGAAAATTTCGAACGTGCGACCACACAAATACTTTGAAATTCCCTGATATATCAAGCCCGCTTACCAAACAGCAAAAACAAATCATGAGAACGCTGCTGAAATCAGCTTGACGAGATGAATTATGCACGCATTTCATTACTGTAATGCATTACACATACAACCACGGCTCATAAAATGAATATCAGCGCCGCCCTACCCAGAAGTGGCCCCTAGCCGTAATTATTTCTCGGCATATACTTGGAAGCACATGCCCTCGACACTCATTGGAATGTCTTACAGTGAAGTGTTTTTAAGGCAACTCTTCCTTCCATGAATTTGCTAGATGTTCTATCAAATCATACGTTGTTGTCCATTCATTGGGTTGTCCTCAGTCTCACTCCAAGCAATAGAGGCTGTTATATCAGCTCAGCTTCTCGGTAGTATTTGAAGCAGTACAAGTGGAGAACGTATGACTCTTGAAATAAACATAGGCGTGCACAGGGAAGGGGGCAAGGGGTGAAAGCGCAAATCCAACATCATAAATTAATAATATGGGGAGAGTGAACGACAAGGGGGCACAGTCAACCCCATGGATTGACACGATAGAGAGGGGGGGGGGGGGGGCGAGGAACCTCTTCCTAGAGTTACTCTGTATGCTACCTACTAAACGTAGCATATACAGTAACCCTACTCCTTACCCCTGAAGGGCTGCTCTGAGCATGTTCTTGAGTATAAACAGATACGCAGGTTTTGATGACATGTAATCGCACACTGAGACGGATACAGGCATTTAGAGTCAGAAATATGTCACAGGAAAACCTCCACGTAGCGGCCATGCATTAAGCCATCCTACCGCGAGCCCTCCAGAGTGTTTCTGGCTTGTAGCACACCTGCCTCATTCGACGTTAGCAGGTTTTATCGAAGCAGCATAAGCCAACATGTGTTCGCTCCGTTTTGGTTAGTGAATCCCTATTTGTGTTCGTGAAGCTTGGGCCAGTGAGCTTGCACATATATTAGGGATTTAATTCACCACCAAATAACAATAGTAAAACAACTGTTTTCTCTTGTACAATTGGGAGATATCTGAGCGCTTTGCAAACAGCACATAAGCCAGCAAAAAGAGAGGGGCACCCGCAGCAGGGGCGAATGTGGGTGAACTCGGGGAGTTGGTTAATACTCGGTGTAACAGCAACACAAAAGGACCTCAGAATAAGGCCTAGAAATACATAGCATACAGAACATGGTTTGCCCGCGGGTTAAGACAAAAGGAAGATCCAAACCTACTGACCAGGCCTTATCACACTGGGGCAGCAGAAGCAACGGATTTGAAAACAACAATTCAACTTTGTAAATTCTGAATCAACAAGGACACAATCATATTATAGAAAGCATGTAATCACCAATAATAGTTATAACGTAACGACAGTAATGAACATAAAGTAATAATTAGTCGCAGTAAGAACATAAGCACTAATGAAATAAAACAACAAACATCAATAATGCGGTAAATATTAATACAAATAACAATAACCTATATTAACATTACGATGCAATCGCCGAATATCATTTTAACTTTGTAGTGAATGTTACATTAAAAATTGTACAACACATTCGCGTCCAACTCAAGAAACATGTTCATCAATAATTGTTCAAATTCTTGAGCCGTAGTACAATTTCTGGCTACATCAACAACGGTAGGATACATATTTCATAAACACATAGTTGCATACTCGATGGTTTGCATACCATAGTTTGTCCTCGGTTCCTTAGTTATCATTGATTTGCAGTGTAAACTGTATTCTCCTTTTTCTCGACTGAGGTACTGGTTTGAAAAAGCCTCAAAGTTTGCAGCGACCTCTTCAAATATTCGAATGCCGATATTTGCTCTGTAAGAGTTTCTTATGTTAGGAACACTGTAACGCGCCATTAATTTGAAGGACGCTATGTATTCTTTTGGAAATTTTAGCAAACGAACAGCTCCACGTTGTAGTACTGCCAGTTTTTCAATGTCGGTTTTGTTTCCGCTCCCCCATACTAATGAACCAGAGCTAAGATGAGAATGTGCAAGAGAAAAGTATAGTTGTCTGACGAGCTTAAGGGGTAGATAGCATCGAATTCGTTGTAGTAGGCCAACTGATCGTGCAACCTTACTTTGAACTTTATTTATGTGCTTAATCCAGGTTTGGTTTTTCTGAATCGTAACACCTAAAAAATAACGGCTTATCACATGTTCTCGTTGCAACCGTTGTAAAGAAGCATCACAGCATGGCTTAGTTCTTTATTCTTAGAACAAAAAAAGTAAATTTCATTTTTTTCGCATTTAAGTCAAACTGAATAATTTTCAGCCATTGGTGAAGTTCGTTCAACTAAGAACTTGCTGTAATTTCTGGTTCCTGGAGTTGACTACCATAAAACAATCAAATTTTGTCATCTGCACACATTACAATTTATATGCTAGTGGAATGTTTACTGTATCATTGATATATTAAGAGAAACAGTAATGGCCCCAAAATTGAATCCTGTGGTACCCCATTTTTATTTGCGCTTTTTTCTGAACTATGACTTTGCAAGGATGTGCACTGCGATCAAGATTCTAGGTAACTATTCATAAGTTCTAATGCTGTCCCACAAATTCCATACACTTGAAGCTTGCGAAGCAATTTTAATGTTTTATAGAATCGAAGGCCTTACAAAAATTCAAGAATATACTGATGATATGTTTTTTTTTCTGATAATGTTATTATTGTATTCTTGATTCCTAATGACGCTATTTTATTTTCCCTATTTTTCTGGAAGCCATATTGTTGACCCAAAATAATGCATTTTAACCAGCAGGAAACTAACAAAACGCTTATACATAACGCACTCAGCTACTTTAGAGAACAATGGCAGTGCCAAAGTTGGTCTATAGTTGTTTAGATCATCGTGATTACCACCCTTAAAAATCACTGCAACACGAGCTATCTTCAATTCTTATGAAAAAACTCCAGTAGCAAGTATACAGTTGCAGATATGTTTCAATGGACCACATAATAATTAGTAATATCACATGTTTTATGTACAACTGACAGAATACGTCTGCCATACAAAAATTGCTCGAGAAATTTATATTCTCAACATGTGTGTGAATCTAACCCAAAAAAGTGGTTGCATACCGTAGTTGGTATATTAAGATGATTACCTATACCGTATACAGCTTGATTGCCAAAATTGTGGGCTGATTGAGCGCTAATTTGCATTAGTTAAGGCGCACCTCTCCAAACATTTTTCCTGGGTATACTTGACGGTATTGTTTTCACTGCTGAGAAGTTCTTAAAACGAGAGGTAACGCTCGGCTAGAAGCAATCGTGGGTTGGTCCTAGTAGCATTCTTATGCGTGCTGTACTTATTCGCACTTGAGAAAATCTTTACTTGTTTTTGTCTCGTTTCTCACTAAAGTGCAAATAGCTCAATTAGTCGCATTTTCTAAATGACTAATGACGAAGAGATACAGACACAGTCAGGTGTTTCTGAGTAGCTCCAGTATGACAAGCTCATGTCGAAATTATTTTCGATGTTGGTAAGTGCTAAAACATTGAAATATCTGTCAATAAGGCTCTTGCCATATAACGTCTGTTTAACATATACGTGGTCGCTTACGAACGGCTGTCCGCGGAAAACCCAATTTTATGCAAGGTCCTCTACGTCTCACCTCACGCGACCCCGAAGATGTTATTGAGACGGTGACCATAAGATAATACTATATGATGGGTGTTTTACGTACCAAAATTATATTACAGTGACAGATGCCGATGTGGAGGGCTATCGCAAATTTTTGCCCTTTAACGAGCATTTAAACTTGAATACAGGTGTTGTTCTCTCTTTCTCCTCGTATTCAGTGCCCTCTCTGCAGCAACAATTAATACATACCGACATGTCACGTGTTCTGCTTTGTTGTTTTGCTAAGCACACGGGCATCAAGCATTTAGCTTTCGTTGAAATGCGGTCACCACGGCCGGAATTCAATCCCGCCAACTTTGGGTGAGCAATCAAGCACCATAATCACTAAAGAATGGCGCCGTGTGAGCAATATTAAGCTTGAATAACTAATTATAGTCATGACTTGAATCTAGTAAAGTGAGGAGTAACACTGAAGTTTTATCTCAATGCGAATCGTGTTGTATTGAGTTTATGTACGAGGTGACAAAGCGGTGCAATACACAACACGCGCAAAACAGCGTGGTCACCCCGACTTCGAATATAGGCCAATGCGTTGATAGGTCACCTAGAAAAAAACGTCTGCAAATTTCTTTGTCCTTGAGACTATCAGTTATTTAAGCAGTCATTGTATATACAAGTATGGCAATAAAATCATCAAACACTTCAGGCATGTTCAGAATTCTTGAAAATGCCCATTCTTGTTCATTATGCGAATATGTCTACCGTTGACTATTATGGCAATGACAACATTGACGAGTTGCAAGGTGGTTTTGTTGTCTTTTTCAGCCCAGCTATTTTTGCACCGTCTGTGCGAACAAGCTGACACCACCGTGTTTGCATCACGTGCACAGGTCAGCTTCATGGCTAAAAGGACAAACGTTTATTTCTACAGGTCGTTTATAGTGTGCACTAAATTTCTGACTTATTAAAGGTGATCAAGTAAGCGTCCCATTCACGATACACTCAAGAATATACATTACGGAGTGTTACGTACAGGGCAATCCGAAGGGATTCAATTGGAATGCAGTCCCGCTGGTAAATCTTTAAAAGAAACAATGGAACATTCTTTCACTCGTTGAGAGAAGGAGATCAGTGTTTGTCGGCTACACAGCAATGAAACAACCCTGATAGTAGCACTGAGTAATGTGACTTTGCCGTAGTCATGGTTCAGTCACTGGTGTCATAAGCGGATGGCTTTTAAGAAAAGCAGCACCATTATTAGAGTGTTGTGCCTCCCAGACGCGCCAGGCAAATAACCTGGAACACTTACGTATTGTAGAAAAACCCGTCACCTCATTCCTTGAAGTTGTTGGTAGTACAGAGTATAATAATCACAATATGACCAGTCGCAGAACGTCTCGGGTAAATAGCCACCTATTCCTACAATTTCATATTTGACAATACACATCCTTCCTTTCAGGAGTAATTAGGCTCTTGTAGAGGAAACAGCTTGTATGAAGAGCACTAAGACTTGTGTTCATGACTAGTAAAACCTCGAAAAAGTTCTATTCGCAGTGGCCTTTTTCCAAAGAAATAGAACCATTACGTTTACGTTGCTAGTACATGTGCATAACACCTGAACTGAGCATCTGTACGATCTCAAAAGGAATGCGTTGAACTTCGATGCCAGACGAATACGAGGAGATAGGGTGATGTTCTTGCTTCAAGAGTGCAGTAAATTAAGTGGCTGTAAGAACAGAGCTTGCGATTTCGCAATATCCACGCACTCGAGCCCCTCCACCCACTTCCGTTGAGTAAGATGACGCTAGCTATCTTCAGTTTCTCTTTATTGCCTTATTCAGCTGCACTTAATTACCTTGAGTGTAAGCCTGACACGTCCACTTGCCGTGGCACCGCAGATTACAGCTTAATCACGCAACCAGTCTAATAATGAGATTGGTCATGGCGTCTTATCGTTTGAAAGCATGGATGAGCTGTTGTGCAGGTATAATATATTAGCATGGTCACTGCAAAGCTCTCGGTTAGTTTGGATTTCTGAGAAACCAAAATAATAATTGCTTCTTATAAATTTTCAAAGGTTTTGCAGTAATGCTGAAGTCATGTTAACGAAACCTTGAAACTTATCCTGGCAATATATTACGTAGGTTCATTACTACAATATCAATGATATGGACATTCCGTTGAACTATAACGACCAACTATATTTTCTGGAATTTACAAGAGAAAGCTGTGGCATATTTGTGAATCACGCCACGTGGACAACTACAAGTTAGTTTGACCTCCTGGCGCTTTCACACTCACATTTCATACACACGGCTGTTTCTGAATAGTAATTCAATTGTTAATTGAATCTAATAGGAACACAAAAACCGCGAGTGGGAAACGACGTAGTTTTCTGGAGCTTAGTGCCATAACATTTTATACATACTACTACATCAAGCTGCATTCACTATATATTTCACTTTCTTGACTCGGGGACTGGGCTTTTTCATTGTGGTAGTAGTTATACATACACTCTTTGTGATTTTTTGGTCACTATTGGCGTGTCCGTGAGGTCTCAAAGTCCAATGACCATAGCATTGGCTCACACGTCGTAGTATTCATGTGCGAGTGAAGTTGTTCCAGGCAAGCCCGGGAATGCGGCTCATGTGGAGAGGAAACGCGCCGGCTGTCTTTCGTTGCGCGGAAGTTTCGTAAAGAGGGCTGCATGGTTCCGGCAGAATAACCGCGCTTCGATCAGCAGGTGTGTTCAAAAATATGCAGAAGGTACATACATTCGAACGTGATGTCGTCTTACCGTTAAAGTCTCTGGATAACTGTGTTGTGCAATACACAAATACCTAAGGAATCCTGAAATAATGATAGATGTTCATTCTCTCTCCTTAGGCTTGCATTGAAGCGATAGACAACACGAAATTCATCTATCTCACTGCCGCGACCACATTTCCTAATGTGAGCGTTTTATTAGGTCATATCATCTGGATACTAAAGAAGTGAGGTACTTGCCATAATTCAGATACCGTTTTAATTTATTTGCTCACACTCAGTGCTGCACCCCTAGGGTGCAACTGTAATATCGCATTTTTTATCCCGCTCAAACCAAATCACAGACCATCAAATGTAATACCATGCCACTTAAATTTTAAATACTTACATTTAGGCCTATACCAGGGAGGAATAAGTATAAGAGCAAACGTATTTGACAGAAATCTGTCTGGCTGGATGAAATAACAGTAATAGAAAGGCTTTCCAGCCAAATTTGGTTGTCATTGGGGCAGTAGTGAGTCGTAGATAAGTCTAAGTAAATGTCTTGGCCTACAGATATCTCCTAGAATATATCACAATCATCAGCAATTGTGCCTCGAATTGTTTTTCGAAACCATTGCCCACTTTAGTCACAGTGATGAAAAATAATCAACTTCTTGCGAAGGTTTCTTGTACGGTACCAACAAATGTGGTGTTTGCTGTGGTTCGAGTTATCTGACTGGCCAGAAATGTGGTTTTTTCGCTCAACACGACATCTTTGGGGCGAAGCTCCAAAAGCCGTCGGTCTGTCCATAGAAGTATTTTGTGGCCGGTTCGTAACAACCTAGTTGTATGACTAACTCAGTAGGTGGCACGAAGTGTCAGTGACTGACAGACGGATGGGCAGACAGGCGGATGGATGAATGGATGGACGGACAGACAGACAGACAGACAAACAGACAGACAGACAGACAAACAGACAAACAGACAGACAGACAGACAGACAGACAAACAGACAGACAGACAGACAGACAGACAGACAGACAGACAGACAGACAGATGCATGGACAGACGAGCGCATGGACAGACGCATGGACGGATGGATGGACGGATGAATGATTGGACCTCATTGCCAATGACTGCATTTTCTAGCACATGCTTTCCAAATACGCACTCAGATGTATCCATATGCAACCTTCCAGGATCTGAAGGACGTGCATGGACTTAGTGTTTGCAAACTTCTGACTGCAGACAGTACAAAAACTCTCTCGCTTCATTTCACCGACCATAAAACCGTGGTAATGAAGGGACCTCGCAATCCAGCTGCCATGACAACAAAGAAATGAAAAGAACCGACGAAGAAACGAAACAACTAATGAACAAGAACAAAATTAAAGTTGATTTGTACAATATACGCACAGTCTTTCGTCTTTCTAATAATGTAATGGGTTAAAGTTTGACGAGAGAGTTTCGGTTTAATGATAATCTCCCCCTCTCGAGCATCACCCACTTATCATCATTCATTCTGTAGATATTGGACGATTAATTTGCCATTGTTATTTGCACTGTTGTGTCCACCAGGCGTCTGCAACTTGTAATTTCCCATGCGCCGAACATCTGATTGTGCTATAGATTTCAATATAAATCTACCTTCGTATAAAGCGTCTGGCTGCCTAGCCAATACTTTCAGAAAGCTACACTTTGGACGTGTGCCTTATTCGCTTCCATCACAAATTGTACCATACCTATCAATCTTCAAACCCATATATACATATATATATATATATATATATATATATATATATATATATATATATGGGAAGGGAAAGTTATCACACCGAATTGTAATGTAAATGTGAAGAAAGAAAAGTGAGTGAAAAGCAAAGATAACTTGCCGCGGCCAGCAACCGAACCTGCGACCTTCGCAAAACATGTTCGATGCTTTACCACTGACCTACCACGGTGGCTGTCCTCCCAGCCATTTTATTGGGTATATATGTAATTTAAACGTGGGAGTGTCGGTCAGCGCCAGTCCCACGTTTAAATTCACATATGTGCCCCATATAGATGTGGGGTTTCACGTTTCACGTACCAAGACCGCCATATGAATATGAGAAACGCCGTAGTGGAGGGTTTCGGAAATTTCGACCACCTAGGGTTATTTAAGTATTTTTGCCTCCATCAAAAGTGCAGTCATCGCAGCCGGGATTTAATCCCGTGACTTGCGCGTGAGTAGCCGTGAATAAATGCGTAGATAGACGCAGTAAAACTGCCTGCAAATAAGGAAAAAAATGTTTCTCATTTAAAAATGGCAATAAAACTCGAGACGAACAGAGCGAAAATGAGGTATTCATTTTCCATAGCAAAAAGGAGACCTCTGTTATGGTGACTTTCTATTGCTGTCCGTAGCTGTTTAGGGCACCCTGCAGATCCATTGTGCTTCACGGGGTGATGTGTGACATTTGATTCAGGATGCACGGCTGAGCTTCTACGAGCACGGAGAACCTAGTACCTGTAGGTCCGCGTGTCATGGTATCGATCCTGGTTGCGGCGGTCGCATTTTGATGCATGCGAATTACTACAGCGTTGTGCACGTTATGAAACACCAGATTCTCTGAATTAGCCGGAGTTCTCAACTTCGCAGTTCTTCATATTCTTATCGTTCTTCCAGTTGTAAAACCCTATATATTATTAAGCATAACTAAGGGGCCTCATGAAAACCAGAATGGATTTTGATGAATGAATACGTGAATAGGCACCATGACTTATCCGAATGAGCGATACTCAGGCCGCGGCCCACCACTGTAAAAGCTGGCGCTGTTGCCCGCATGATGTACTATGAAGGAACCGGTGATCGCATCAGCTTTGTTGTCTGCTCAAGCACCGCTGAAGCGAGTATAAAAAGACCTTTAGGAATTTATTTGGTGCTGCGATTCGATTATATGAAAGGCGTCACGCTACGCGTGTGCTTTTGAGAGCACTCCAGAGCACTACAAACGACGTATTTGATCGCGTCCTGTATGCTAAGCCAATACTCAGTGCCGATATGCGGGACGTACGCAACGAAGCCAGGTGTCAGACTTCACACACCTCTGAAATGTAAGAAGGTGCGGTGCGTCAAGAGTAGATCACGAAACAAAAAACTGGGAAGCAGCCATTGCTGGCTGCACGTGGGTGCAGCCAGAATTTCGTCGAGAAACACTACCATCTGCATCGGCGTGTGGCTGCGATTTTAGATGAGTGTAGAAAAGCACTCACTATGATGCCCGGTCATGAACGCTACTCGGCTGAAAGCGCTTTTTACCCTCAAACTCCCCAATTTGTGGCCTACCGTTACATCTGCCCCAAATTTAGGTTCATTCTTTTTGCAGTTCACGTTTACGCGTCTCAAGCGCAAATTGTTTTGGCAGAGCCATATACATTCCTGTCGAAAAGGTTCCACGCCTTTTACGCCGTACACACTACTATCCTACTAAAATCACTGTAACATGAGTCAAAGAATGCTGCGTGGTAAATGTTTGCAACACATTCCTTAGACTTTGTTTTTACTCTACGTTGCAACTATATGCCAGTTGCCACATTAACGTTTGTATTTCATTCCGATTCGTCATTCGAATGCTGTTCTTATGTTGTCGTTTAAAAAAATGTTCAGTGAACGTCGCTATGTGATATTTTTTTTACATTATCGTTGCACGATGCCACTTATCCTGTGTAAGTCAGTCATTCTCTTTCTTTAACAGCACTCGGCAAGACTGCAGTTCTTAGCGTAACACAATGAGCGTTTTGACATTACATATACCGTTCATGATTACCGAACTGAACACTTCAAGCAAATGGGACGTTCAGAAAATAATATGCTTAAAGGTAAGGTATTATGGAACAGTGTACACAAATAAACAGCGTATTGCAGTGGGTGGTGAGGAAACGGAAGTTGTAAATAAGTATGTCTACTTAGGACAGGTAGTAACCGCGGAGTGAAACCATGAGAGCAAAATGACAGAATAACAATGGCATGGAGCACATTCGGCATATATTCTCCAACCATGTCTTGTAGTATACCGCTATTCCTCAAGAGGAAGGTATATAGCAGGTGTGCGTTACTGGTACTCTACTATGCAGCAGAAAGCTGGAGGCTTGCAAAGAGCGTTCAACTTCAATTGAGAACGACGCAGCGAGTGATGGAAATGAACAAGGTGGGGGTGAATTTAAAGGGCCCTATGATACTTTGGCGACTGTATTATGTAACTACGGAATTCATGTAGTAATGAATTGCGGAGACAAATGGAACAAAATGTTGAAGATTTGTCCACGAAAAGTGAAATTATCAGTCCTCAAAGTTGAAAACTCAAGCACAAAACGACGAGAAACAATTTCTTTCGTATTTAATTCTCCCGCTGGCTTTAAAGGGCGTTTTTTATAACCTTACGTGTCCCATAAAAGCACAGAGAAAACATATTAGAAGTGGTGCCTCACGGTGGCCTTCACGCAGTACCCTCGTACTGCTCTTTTTTGAGTGCGTTCTTGTCATGTCGAGTCGAACCACGAGTGTCGCGTAGCATATACTCCAACCGGTATAATGTGTAGAATACACACTGTATAACGTGTACACGCTTTAGGCGGGCACACTTTGTAGATTGTAGGCAAGATGCATTCAATGGCAATGCCTACGTCTGGTTCACGTCGCATTCTTAGCTCGCTAAAAACGCTGCATGCGTTTTCACTTTAGTTCCTGACGTGCGCGGCTGAGACAGCTGCGTTTTCAGTGGAGGCGAAAATGCTTATATAATCTCAGGTGGTTGAAATTTCTGGAACCCTCCACTACGGCGTCTCTCATAATCAGATGGTGGTTTTGGTGCGTTTTTCGACGAGTGGTCGTTGGCGTTGCTGTGAGAATACATTATTTAGAGAATTTATTTTTGTTTCAGAAACTATAAAAAGCGTTTTTATTGTTTATGACATTCACTCGCGCCACCTACCTACCACCATATCGATATTGCACTCTACTTAGGCGCTAAGCCAATCAAAAACAAATGGTCTTTGTGGTCACTGTCACACGACGTGACCTCTTTGCCCATGTCAACAATAGCCGACGTGTGACGCCATCGTTCAAAATGATCGTACTTTGTCCAGTAAATAAAAGTATAACAGCTTTGATGTCGGCGTTGCTACTTGCACAATGATTTCAGCATATTCCAC